>NC_134564.1:6784345-7104237 GCF_025594145.1 Primulina tabacum
ACATTTAAAAGAAGAAAAAATCGAACCTTGTATGTTATAGTATTTCCTGCAAAAAAAATAATAATAAAATTGAGTGAGAGAGGAAAAACGAGAAAAAGAAGAAAATGGACAAAAGAAGACGAGATGAAAACAAATGTTTATACTATTTTCATATAAAAGTGTGTGAATAATGTTTGTGGAAGAGAGAAAAATAGAGGGAAAACAAAGTAGGAAAAGAGAGGAAAAAAAAGAGAAAAGAAAAAAAAAATAAAAAAAAATAAAAAAATTCAATGTGTGCACAGCATGATCCGGTTCCAAATTTGTTGAGGTTAAAAGGCAAAACACACTCTTTTATTTGGTAGGTAACTTAATATCTAAAATGACAAACCATCTCTGCGCTGATCATTAGAATGAGTTGCGACAAGTGTTGAACACTTTTCCCTCAACAAAAATTTGCTCATTTTTGGTGCCTCACTTTATGAAAATTCTTCTATAATATACAACAACTATTTATTGCGATAACAGTATAATAAATTGTAAAAAAAGTAACTCAAAAATATAATAAAACTATCTTTTTAAGGAAGATCTATGACAATACGAGTGCAATAATTTTTCATGCAAAAAGTGATATTTGATTGAGCTTTGATGCTCTGTTTAATGTTTTCAAACTAAAAAAAACATGTTTTCTCATCAAAGTGTGCGTCTCTTGGTCCGTATAACTTATTTTAATAATCAAGAGATGTAATTTGGATGAAATAGTCTCAAGAAATTTTGAATTTGTGAAAACCTATTCGTGAAAAGAGGCAACAGACATATGGCACCATATTTGTGCACCACCGCGCTCCACAGCCTCGTCCAGAAAAATCTGAACAGAAGTGAGAACGCTAAAAATACACTCATTGTGGCCATTTATGTCAAGATTTCCCGGATAGAGCCCTTCATGGGCTCCCTTGCATTACCTTTGCTGCTTGGAAAATCCAGACAGCACTTGGTGTGCCATATTTCCTCTTTTTGCATTCGTTTCAGGTCTTTATTGTGGTTGTTTCTTAATTTTATTTCATTATGCTCAACAAAATTCTAACAATCTCCACACTGATGAAAGTAATGCATGAATGCACATGATATCGAGAAGAGAGTTTACAAAAAAAATTATCGTATTAGGAGATGTGGCTTTTGACATTGAACCTTCCTTAGTAGAATACTATCGGATTTATTGTACCATGAAGTGAACTTGATGTCTTAAACATTTTGGTAGTTTGTGTAAAACTAGACAATAGTACCTACACGATACTTTTCCTACCATTTTTATTTGGTTTTTTTTTTTCCGATTGTGTCCGTTTTGGTTATATAACACATCTTGACTTCATAAGTGTTGGTCCGTCCTTCAACTTATATAGTTGAACTCCTTTTAAGAATATCCTACCATACTCTTTCTTTTACAAGGTTCGATTTTTGCTTTCTGCGATACCATTGGATTGAGGTGAGTGTGGTGCAATAGTTTGATATATTATGCTCAAAGATGAACAAAACACATCGAATGATGTTCCATATTCTCCTTCTCTACCATTGAAAATCCTTTTTATTTTTTTACCAAGTTGATTTTCAACTTCGATTCTGTATGTTTTGAATACATAAAGTTCTTTATATTTATTCCTTAAAAGATATACATAACAGTACCTCGTACAATCATAAATGAATGTTATGTCATACTTTTTCTTCCTCTAGTTAGCACAAACTTTAAGCCACCAAGATAAGTGCATATTAGTTCTAGAAGAGTTGTACGTCTTTCAATAGAATGGAAAGTCGCTTTGGTCATTTTTACTTCAACATATATCGAATTTAAGCGCAGGATCAATTTTGTATTTAGGCAAGAGTTCTATATTCATCCAACGTCGTAGAATATTAAAATTTATAAGTCCTTAACGAACATGCCATAAATAATAACACTCAAGCAAGTAACAATAATTATTACTTCTATTGCCAACAACATTGGGGAGAACCACAATTACATTTATTCGTTTCATATTGTGTTAAAAGTATCCTATTTTTTTTTTTTTGAACTATTCTGATTTAACTGTATATGAGTGAGAATTCCAAAGTACGATAAGTTTATGACCCTTATACAGTGAGATTATAACCATTGTGATGACCTTGCCCCCTTAGAACATTAAAAATTAGAGACTGACATCAGTAATCTATGAAAATAGATGAATTTCAGTGCTTACAATAGATTATGTATGATGTCAAGATTATGAAGTGAGAATATGCTTTACGATTCAAGTTATGAGATGATATATTATGATTTTTGAAAAAAATATATATTTTTGTATATGTCTTAAACGACTCTCACTTACCGAGTATTTCACAAAATTCTCACCATTTTCATTCACCGCTAAATAAAAATGAGGAACAAGTTGAAGAAGAGGAACAAAAGTACTTTTGAGGATATTGATAAATCCATGTTTATCGAAGATCTGTCATTGTAATTCGTTATTCGATTTACAATGTAAAACGCTTCCGCCGTCATAGTTGTTTTATTCGCTATTATTTCGTAGATTTAAGTTGTAAAGATAATATTATTTATGTTTACAAAATAGACTGATTTAGGTTTATATTGTACTACGAATCTTGTTGTTTTGTGATTGTGTGTTAGTTGAATAACGTCGATGTCGACTACACCTTCAATTGCCAAACACATTTTTACAAGATATATGGTAGGATTAGAAGAATCCACGAATAATTTACAATGACGTCCTATACATCATAAATTCCAATTCCAAATCTATATATATACATATATATACATACATATATATATATATATATGTACGTATATAAGAATCTAAATCCAGGCTAGAGGCGCACGTGAGAGCCAGGTTGTAATTAGGGAGGGTCAAGAAATTGGATGAAAAGTATATTCACATCATGTGGTTCAGTACTAATAAAAAATATCACACCCCAAAATTTAGATTCTTATCATACATTATTAATGTTTTTTTGTTTAGTACTATTAAAAATTATTACACCCCAAAATTTAGACATTATTAATATTTTAGTCATAATTTTGTGTTAGTGCAATAAAATTTTTATCCACATTTCGTCCGAAATTCATGGGAACTTATATTATTAAATTTATATATAAATAATATTTTTTTGACCAAATATAAAAAAATTTAAACCTGTATATTTACAGATTTTATTTACTATTATTATTATTTTTACACTAGGAGCCATCCATCAATCAACTCAACATATGCAGGGCAGCATGGCAGCCTCGGTGGGCGGTGGATTTGTCTGCCTTCTTTCGGTCCGTTCTATAAATATAATTTTTTAAAACAAAATGTGAATTTTAGTCTAATATTTATTATGTCATGATATAATTAAATGATTAATTTTATTGTTAAGTTTTCGTAACTACGTGAATAAAATAATTTCTGGAGATATATATTTGATAATGTAATTATAAATTTTAACAAATATATTAGAAGTTTAATCAAAATAATATAGTTATATGACTATAATTGTTTCAATGAAACATATAAGACTAAAAATTACACATATCAATATATACTGAACTAAAATTGAATTTTGCCTTTTTAAAAATATGTTATAAATATAATATTTTGAGTTTACTTTTGGTCGATCTTCTTTAATAGCAAACACTTTAAAACTCAAGATTTCAATTTTAGATCAAAGATTTTTTAATGAAAATTTTGTATCGAAATTGTCACAGTGGATTTCAATAGTCCGAGTCTGCTTATCTCCAACATATGAACGTAATCGATTCAAAGCTATATGATAACACTTAATTTGTTCGATTTATGATTTATCACACATTGACGTTGATAAGATAAATCAATTTAGCAGCACCTTAGGATCACAGTCTTATAAAGGCGATGTTCATACGAGGAAAGGCTTACGGTGAATACCTAGACACTAAAGACGAAGAAGGGCATAGTAATCGACGAAATGCTTCGAGGAGTTGAAAATAAGCATATATCTGAAGCCTTTACGCGTAAGTCTGTCTTTTCCTGCTAAGCAAGAGGATTATTTAACAAATGTGTTATAGAATTTAGTAAAAATAAATTTTTTTTCCTAAAGAAATAACAATAGGGTTTAAATTAATCGATTATTCCTTCGAGAAAGAATAAGTTAAAGACTCATGAGGTAATCAAACTAATTAAATTAATTATTTAATAAAATGTGTTATAGAATTCAACAAAAACAATATTTTTTTTAAGAAATAACAATAGGGTTTAAATTAATCTAAATATCTCGAATGGTTTAAATAACATAATTAAATTCGAGAAAATCGTAATTTTAGTACTTGAATTCATGTTTTAGATTTAAGTTATATAATAAATTGTGTAAATGCCAACCAATGGATGACCCCCACGCCTCTAAGTGTATGATTGTTGTCACACACAATCAAAAGACACACCTGATATATTACCAAAAATTTCCTCGACCTCAATTATTTGTTTAAAATGATGCTAACATAATAAACAAATCTTAGGGCATCTCCAAGCCTTACACCAAAATGACGTTTCACGCCATTTTGATGCAAGGATTGTTCTCCGACGGCTCCATTTCCCCTCTGCGCCAAATTTGAGTTGGATTTGAATTTTATTTCTACACCAAAATAGATTTATGGGTTGGAGATGACCTTAGGACAACTTTCTAAAACATCCATCATTCTACCTATTTGTTATTCAACACAAACCAACCAAAAAAATAAAAGATTCATCATGTTTTCTCTTTAAAAAAAAACACAAGAAGTTACAATAACTAACAAGATTCAAGATGTAAATAAATTAAAACATATAAATAATTTTTTTTTTAAAAAAAGAAAGAAAGAGAGAAAGAAAGAAAGAAAGAAAAGAGATCAGGAGAAGTAAACCCTCAATCTTTACAAGGACGTCTCCAGTCCTTCGGTGCCAAAGTGAAATCGAAAGTAGGAGTCAAAAAAGCAAGATCATCAAACAATTAAGACGCCACCATATCACATGCATTTATACGCTTTCGAATTCATTTCTTCCCATTCTAGCTATTTACATGTAAAATCATTTTGGCAACTTTGATATCTACTTTCCCAAACTTTATTGCCTGTTTGATAAAAACAAAGCCCTGCCCACTACCAGCTAGCACGTACTACTATAATATATGTACTCTTCCATAAGTATCAAATTATATACATATATATATATATCTTATAAAAAAGGGGATGATTATTTTAAGGTACTTAAATCCATTATTACCTGTATACATATCCCGTGTGGCGTTGTTAATATCATATTGGATGATATGATATATATAATGTATTGTATATGCGTATGAGCAAAAAGAGAGAAAAGATTGATGGATCTGGGTATTATAAAAGTGGAGTTGGAGTTTGACATATTTGTTAACACATGCACACAAATTCCCATCCACTCACACCCCATTTCAACTTGTTTCTCCATACGTCTCGTGGTGTCAAATTAAAGAAATAGGCAGCTTTTCACACCAAAAGTCGTAAAAGAAAAGGTTATATGTATATATATCAGATGTGACAAATTTTATTCCCAAAGTAATCACCACATAATTGATCATTTAATCTCAACAAATTTTCCACTCTTGAACTTGTCGAAGGTATATTATCTACTCTTAGATATTGATTTGTTCGTCGAATAAAAGGACATTAATGAACAGTTTCGGTTCCCGTTTTGAACCGGAAGCGAACCGTGACCTATACATGGTTTTGGAAGAAGCTCAATTTGAAAATAATCTCGGTTTTGATTCTTGAGAGAGAACATTTTAGTTTATAGGAATAAATTAATAAAACTAAGTATGCATGGATCCTGCAGACTTGGTAATAACCTTTATGACCAGAAAAATAAAAGTGCATATTATTGTGAAACTTTGCATCAGTATTTCTTGACCAATCTGAAAGAAGGTCATAATCTACCTCTCCCCCACCACCCATTACATTTGTGCTTTCATAGGAACGTGGGGAAGTTGATTCAAAAGGACACATCTATAAACCCTAAAAATTTATGAATTAAGGTTTTTAATATTTACTTTTACCAATAATATTTAATTCATTGCTAATTTGGTGCATTTTTTTTTTTAATGAGGAGATCCAACGTAAAAGATGAGAGAAGGTAGGGGGGGCAGTGCAGTCACCTCCTCTTATCTGTAAATATGGTTGAGTTTCTTGTGCAGCACATGCACAATCCTATCTTTCTTTAATTTCAATAGAAAATTTTAGGTTTAATATTGAATAATGTATTTCAAAGATATGGATTTCAAATGTATTCAGATGTATTTTAGTTGTTTTAGATAAGAAAGATCGTAAGCTTCTAAGACACCATTTACATGTTCATATAATGTTTCATATTAATCAGATAATTTCAGGTTCACCAAATAATGAAAAGATTTTTAATCAGTTTAACTTTGTCTAACTATTGTTTCATTGTTTATAATATAATTATAATCGAAATATATGAAATTCAAATTTATTTATCCAAATACAATCTTAAAATTAATTTTTAAGTCTGTCTATTACATAACCATTTGATCATATAATTGGATAAAATGTTGGCTTGGGTGTAATAAATCGGAATTTTTTTTAGAGTTCGTCCAATTCCATCAGACATATTAGTAATGTTTGTCGTCATGCGGAAAAAATTAACTCGGAGGATGTTTGAAACTTATTTAAAACTCCTATTGCTTGTTAGTTGTCTTATGAGTTTACAAGTTGCATGTTCTTATTTTAAAAATAAGTTGTTAATTTGTTTAAATGAACTTATTTTAAACAACCTAAAGATGTTGAAATGTTTTTTTATTGAAAAAATTATTAAAAATGATATAATGTTTCGCCGGAATGAAAGTTGTTATATATATATATATATATATATATACATATATATATATATATGTGTGTGTGTGTGTGTGTGAAAATTGTTTTTGAATTTATCATAAATGTTAAAATTTTATTTTTTAACAAAAACTATTTTATATTTATAATTTAGAAAACTATATACATTTGGAAAAATAAACAAATAAAAATTTAATAGTATCTTTAATTTTTTATAGTAAATTTGATAATAAAAAAACAAAAAACTAATATGAGAGAGTTTCACAGATCAATTTTGTGAGAAGAGTCTCTAATCCGACCTTGTTCGTGAAAAAATTATTATTTTCTATGTCCAAAATATCAATTTTCTTTGTAAATGTGGATTGTGTCAACTCGTCTTACTGATATAAATATGTGAGATAGTCTCATGGAATAATTACTAAAAAAAAGAATAAATTGGTATGCTTAGAATTTATCAAAATCCAAGGACGACATAGTGGATATTTTAAAAATATGCAAGTATGTTTTGGATAAGTAAAATGTTAAATAAGATAATTTTGAAAAAATCCAAATTTTTTAAAAACAACTCCTGACCTGTCAAATTTCTATAAGCTATTTTACCGAGCTTACAAGTTCTGTCAAAAACAATCTGACCAATTCTTTCTAATTCGAAAACCAAAATGAAGTGTATTTAGACCAAATTACAATAAAGTTTTCGGAATTTTCCCAATTTTTAGTCAAAAGACGACAACTAACAAGTAAACATCATATTGTTGACCTATACTAGAACATTGCATGTGTTGCATTGAGTGTTTCTTTGCCAATTTTCACGCAGTCCCAAATTTACAAGGGTACTTAACGCTCGACTGTGTGTACATATTTATAAACTTATTAATTACGAAGTTTGTTGCCACAGTGCTGTGGTACGACGAATTATTGTATATATTATGAACAAAAGAGATGCATGTGAAAATATGCATTATGGCCTTTTGCGTACTTGTACGGATCTAATCTTAAAAATCCTAGGACTAGTTGCCCAGCAAAATGGGTGGAAGAGCTAAATTACAAGTCTTATTTTATTTTTCCTCTCTGATCCCATCTGATATATATAGTATAATAATTGTGATATAATATAATATTCGTGACATATGATAATTAATTTATTTGGTATAAATAGTTGATATCAAGCTTAGAACTACCCTGTGAACAAAATTCATTTGAAAAATAAACTCCATCAATTATTTTAGTATAATAATAGAAGCTGTGGTATTATATATGTTAAAATTATAACTGAGATAGGTTTATCTTCATAAATGTTTTTGTACTAAGTTATTTTCTTAAATACCTTTGAACTTTTTAGCAAGAAAGGGAGAACTATTTTGCCCCTTTATTATTTCTATTTGTTTAAAGTTTCCTGTTTATCTCCATCATTCCTGTTATTATTTATTTTCTTCCTTTCATTGTTCTTTTTGTTTCTAGTATATCTTGTTTCTCCGGGCTCATTACTCTTTTTTTGGGAAATACGAGTTGGGGGTAGGGGCTTATGGGAAAATTCAATCCTACACATTTCCTGCACGGGTATGATCGAACAAATTGGACTTAAGAGAGTGATTTAAGCTCGAATTGTTCGAATAGGTATCCAACAAGCCAATTTGTGATTTGAGTTTTATTGACTCTTATTAAAAACTATTTTTATTTAAATAATATTTCTATGGTTCTATCAAATTATAACAATTACTTTACATGTATACCAATACAATTTGCATAGATAAAGTCCTTAAATATACAATAGGTACCATGAGGTCTGTCTCACAACGTAAGATCATGAAACTCATTAGGAAGACTGTCGTATATTCTAAACATGTTTCTAGTTGAATCGCCTGCCTAAAAAAAGATAAAGACTGTTTGAGCTTGAGACTAGCATATGTAATGTAAACGCCATGTTTCATTGGTATTGGCGTGAAGATGTCTGTTCATATAGACAAGTGATCATTTGATGATGCACTGAACAATCCTCCCTCGAACTTTCGAAGAAATTATCATTTATAGAAAGGAAAAGCCTGCGGTTATGGTTGTACAACATTAGTTCTTTGATCCGAGACAATAGATGCTCTGCATACTAGCACTGCACTTTGACTCTTTTATCGATTCTATTGCGGGTCATTATGTCGCAATGTTGGGTGTATTTTCGAAATGCGTAGGAGCAAATGCATTGTAGTCGGAGATTAACCGTTTGCCAACATATGAAGATATATTATGTGATCTGATGATACCCAGAGGATCATGGGGCAATGTTTGTGATACGTCGCCTAATCGCAATTGTTTCACTCTTGGCGCTCTAATTTATGGAAATTAGTAGTAGGTGGAGGTATCCCTGACACATTCCAAATTTTCGAAGACACCTCGCTGGTATATGCATCTCAACTATATCAAAATTGATCAACGCACATGCCAACCAACATAGATGAATTATGTTTCCCTCAAGTAGTCTAGCTACCTCAGGAGACTCCATATAAAATGTAGGAAAAATAAAATAAAAAATATTTATCAGATTGCTCATATAACATTTAGATTATATTTTTGAAGCAATCAATAATTTATAAAACTAATGAATTTGGCTATCTGCCCTTCTACCATCATGTCAAGCATATCTCTTGTATCATGATACGTACCGAGTGATGGGTTATGTGTGTCCACGAAAATCCACATCTCCACCTACGATTTGTAAAAATAAATAACAAAATTATATTAGAAATTAAATATTTCTAATTTGTATTGTGTGCCGTATGGTGGGTATGGTAAACCTTGAAGCACATCTCCAACCTGCTTTACTTACATAGATACTTGTTGTAGTCTATCTAGGCAAAAAGAAGAGTAATCATATATCATACTCAAATCTGCAATAATATAAAACATAAATTGTCACATCAAAAAAAATATTATATATAATAAATATCACGACTAAAGAAGTGCAAACATTTATGCAATATCTGAAAAGGATCCACATAGGTCCAGCTTTAGACCCATTGATGTGTTGCACAACTCTCTATAAAAAGATACCAACATAGCAGAACCCCAGCTATATGTTTCAGTACTCTTTTTATGTCCGCGAGAAACTGCAAATACATAAGTTTCACAACGGCACCTTCCGAGTCCGGAAATATACAACCACCAATGATCAGTAATATCACACAATGGGAATATTGTGCAACATCCTCTTTTGGGCTATGATAATTAATCATATTATTTAGGTAATGGTATTGCAAAGCGGTCAGATAAAAGTGTGCACATTTAATCTGAGAAGATGTAGGCGTAAAACCCAAATAAATTGAACATCGCTATTGTAATGCTTGTTTGTGGTACGCGGTATCTACAGCAGTTGTAGGCATACCATCGATATTCAACCCCTAGATAAGTGCAACGTCCTGTAGAATGATCGTCGTCTTGTCCACTATAAGGTGGAATGTGTGTGTTTCACGGCGTCATCTATCAACTATGACTGTAAGCAAGCGATTGTCATAATTTTTAATAGGGACACATTGAATTAGACCGTAGAACCCCATGATTGTTAGACATAGGCGAATATGAAGGTGAATCTTTGCATTATGCAATCTCCATATACATTTGTCCAATCGACATGGAGGTAAGAGTGCATTTATATTTTCAGCATTGATATTTGAAATGTGTTTCTCTCGCAAATACAACACATTATCCATATTTTCATCCATCATGCAATCAATAGGATATAACAAATATTTTAAATTGTTAGCAAAAAACTTTTAATCACATATTTAATATTAAATTAAATTATTTTGTTATTCGGTTACATCTATTTTTATAAACGTTTTCAATTTTGCAATATTTTTATATTGATTTTATTAATTTATAATATGTTTTTTAAAAAGCCCAGGTCCACTACTCTCTCGTGTCATTACGGGAGTGTAATGCAAAGGTTTGGATTAAAATTGATGAACTAAAAGTTATAGAAATCAAAGATAGATATACATCCATATTTTCAAATATAGGAAGGAATAGTATATTTAAAAGAAAAGTTGAGGATAAAATTTTATACCAAACATTTTCTTGACAGCACGTGTTCATATCAACATTTTGTGGAAAAGATTTTGAGTAAAAAATGCAAAACAAACGAACTTGACGAAAATCAGGAGAAGCCAATTTACATGTGACCTATTTTATAATATTTCCTTTAGTGTGACTAATACACACAGTCAGGAAAATTTGATAAATCGAAGAGATAAATAAATCATCCTTGCTGTGTGCCATGACGTATTGCCAAACCGAAACAAGAATTTGTACCAATCAGCTTGTAAATTTGATTTCAATAGAACAATACCGAAGCCTCGTAACGTTATTGTAGATTATTTTGTTGGTATATTATGGGATTGGTTTCGACTCCATTAAAGTTTTTATAATATCGCATCTCATCAAATATTGGAACAGTTGGTTCAATCTTCTTTCTTACTTCAAATATATATATATATTATATATAGACAGAAAAAGAAAACGCAGGTTACACATCTTATATTATACATGGGTCAAGAAATAGTAGTGGTTGGGCAACTCCCACACCTTACTCCAAATTAACTAAAGATATCGATTTTAGAAGTTGAGTGGGGGAGGACTCCCTGTCCGATGAAATGGGCGAAGGGGCGAGGAAATAGTGCGATGAAGCAATCCTCGCACGATGATGCAGGTGGTCCGCACGGATTCTTTTCGTGAGGTGAAATGCTTCTGCACATATTTTTAATTTTTTTTAAAATATTTAATAACTAATAACAAAAATTAAACAAAAAAAAAAAAAAAGAAAAAGAATGTTGGGATGATGCAAATTTTTTTTAAAAAAATATTTTATTTTGTGTATTTTTTAGGTAAGCTTTTATATTTTAATTATGTATAGCTTTAATTATGTGCAATTATTATTTGTTCTTAATTATTTTTACTTAAATAAAAAATTAATATTTCAACATTATTGCTGAATCATGAGATAAAGTTATCAACATTCACATCATCGTAAAACGAAGTTACCAATATCCTCTAACCATTGAACATGCTCTTATGCCTTGGGTTTTTCCCAAATTAAAAATGTTAATTAAATTGAATTCTTCATCTCTACATCAAGTGAAAATTGCATATCTAGTCATTTGACATAGTTTTTATTTTGATGACCTAACCAGTCAAAGGTTAGTTTTAGTGTAATACTTCAGGTTATTTTACAATATTAGTCTCTTTTTACATTATTACACAGATTAAAAAAATATCAAAATCATAAAAGAAACAAACTTTATGTACTGAAATTTGACTAACTATAAGACAAAGAGAAAATGACATTTTTTTTTTCAATTAACTTATCTAACTTTGAGTTTTGATTCATTAAATTTTCAAAAGTTTGTTCTTTATATATGCATTAATTTTAAATTTTCGACAATTTTGTTCGAAATACTAACGTAACATCTGACAAGCCAAAATTGTTTACGGCACACCAGTATTTTCCAGCATTACACCAGTATTTTCCTGTGCCACTTAAACAATTTAACCAAGATTGTCTAAAATAAAAGTTAATAAACTAAAATCTAACTTCAAAACTTAATGGACTAAAAATCAAAATTGAACATGCTACTGGGTCGAAAAACAAAACCTTTTTCTCGAAAAGAAAACATCAAAACAGGTCAACTTACAGGACTAATTTGGTCATTTCCTCATCATACATATGCAAGCAATTTAATTTCTTTATACATATATACACACACTCAATCGAATACTCAAATTGCTTATGACTTCTACTAAGTTGAACAAACTAAGAAACTTGTGGCACAAAGGGGTGTCCAATTCATTTAATATCACAACATTTTCACCACAATTTGCTGGCCTTCTACTTGATTGATGAGACAGTACTCATGAGCCAAGTCTTTTAAGCTTTTCTAAACGTTACCAAGTATAAGTACTAATCAAGGGTTTGGCCATCTGCTCTTACAGAAAATATATTTGTTCAATGCACCAATCATTCATTTCAACGGCACTGTCACTTTTACTCAAATAAATAATAATAGCTACCTTGCGTCTCTTCTTGTTCTTTGTTTTATATATCATAAAAAGGTTGACAATAAGAAAAAAAAACATAAAAAAATTGTATTTTTTAACGATAAAAAAACATATATATAATTTACTTTTAGACGTTATCTTTCGATTTATTACAATTGTAATAAATAGTTTGAACGTTAGTGATTTTAATTTAAAAATTTGATAATAAGATCGTTAAAAACGTATACAAAAACGATCATGGCAATACATAAGGTGTGACTGTGATGTATGGGGTGTAAAAGAATCGAGTCGATCGATAAATATTTGTTTTGTATTCGAGCTTATCGAAGTCGAGCCGAACTCGAATATGTTCCAATTTTTTCGAGTCGAACCCTAGTCCGGATTATTTTGTTCGATAGTTCGCGAGCTGCTGAAGAGTCTTAATATCTTATTGATATAATATATTTATATATTAAATAAATAAATCTCGAGTACTTATTTTCGAGAAATACTTCAGATAGTAAATAAACATGTTAGAATCTTTCGAGCCAAACTCGAACTCGAGCTTTAATTCAAAACAAATTCGAGCCAATTTTTTTTTTACATTTCAAGTTTTGAATGGAACTCGAACTCGTTTAGACCCGACTCTGATTCGGTAATAATTGAAGGATTTAGGAGGCATATGGGTATTAAACCAGTGGGGAATGTATTAAACGAGTGGGGAATGTTGTTTCACAGTGAGAGTCCAGAACTATTTTTCACCAAATTCAACACAATATCTCCACCTCGGGCACCAATTTCATTTGCGTCAAGTCTTTTGTTTTTTGTTTTTATCATTATCATTGCATATTGTCAAATCAATTTGTCAACTTTTGTTTATTTCCCTGTACGCTGTACAATTAGTTAGCAACATGGGATCCGATCTAATATTTTCTAGGGTTTTGATGCGATGCAGCAACAACCGAAAGTGAAACAACGTATATATTTGATTTTTTCCTATACGGTTTAGTAATATCGAATTTGGATGTAAAAATAGTATTTCTTTTAAAACAGAAATCAAACCTATTTTTTAAAAAATCAAACAAAACCGAATATATTTAAAATCGGTTGATTCAGTTGATAATCGAATTAATCGATTTTTTTTTTTTTAAAGAAAGTAACTAGATGGTTAGCTTGTAAAATGGAGGTGGGAAAAAAAAAAATCTAGGCCCATATTTTCGGTTTTATATAATGATCATTATAAATATTATCTTGGCCAATATGATATTTAAATTTTTGGGTGAACCTACACGAGTAAGATTAATATTAGGATGTATCATCTCCTGAGAAGTTTTCGTGCGTCAAGTTGCTGACGTTGTGTCGCTTGATTTGGTTGACTAGGTGAATCGTAAAAGAGTGACACCAGATTTTAACGGGTAATACTATCTCTGCTAGGGATATGACTGACGGTAATGAAAGGGTAATACGATATCTAAGTGATATTAGACAACACCAGCAGATAGACACACACTTTCCCAGACTCATGTGCCTATTCGTCAGACCCATTAAAACACAAATAGGTGCACTCTGGGCTGTCACGAATATAAGGAAATAAAATTGCACATTCGCTAACAACTAAAGCTTTTGGTCTAATGGTAAACATTTGATCATAGCAAATATTATTTAAAATATATCGGTTAAATGACTTTAAAAAAAAAGGAATCGAAACGATTAAATCAATATTTTTAAAAAAATAAAACTGAATTTTTGAATTAACCGACAAATTTTTGAATTAATTCTGTTCGATATGTTAATTTAGTTTAACAAAATTATTGCTCATTCCTATCCATAATGATGTTTTTCCCATTTAGTACTTTTTTTTTAGATAATTAGTTCCTTTAGGACATTTGCATTTTGTTGAACGGAGGAAATTTGCGTTTTGATTTTGATTGTGTTTTTTTACTTCTTAGATGTTTTGAATTTGATTGTGTTTTCTTCCGTTCCAATGTATATATGTTTGTTCGTTTTTTCCAACAATCCATTTTATTCTTAATTAATGGTAGTTTAATGATATATTTACGACAAAGATATTTCATTAAAAGAATAAGAAATTCTACTAAATTATTAAAAGAATTTGTGAATTTTGAACTTTCCATTTTTTGAATTATTTTTTCCGAATATTACATATTGAAATCTTTTGTGTTATATATAGATACGTATGCAGTTTCTTTTAGGGAAAATATGTATAAGGGTGTAGTTTATGTTAGTGAAGTTAGTTGGATTCGGAAAACCGTTGGGTGCGTGCTCAAGTAAGCTATCTCCATTTAGCTGTCGTAGAAAGTTTCATCCAAATCTGCTTGTGCATGCTCCTAAAAATTAAAGGGAGACCAGAATTTTTTTGCATAATTTAAGCCACATTCTCAATCAAAGTCTACTGGAATATTCACTAAAACTCGTTTCTGGTGAAACTTGGTCATCTCCAACATTGTTCCTTGATTCAGAGTACTTTTTACAGATGCAAGGCTGCGGGTTTTCGTGGAATACAGTCGTACCCTTTCCTGCCTTCACCTCATCAGTGTCTCACATGAAACCAACTTGGGATTTTAGCACCGGCGAAGCAAAGTCTTCCCATCCCAATCGGGCGAATTGTTGGCTTGTGTTCAAAATATCTCCTGCAACAAATAAACAAGACGATTTTTACTGGAGGAATTAGTGACCATGCATCAGAAAAGAGTACTGACCAATAATTACTTCCTCCCAGCGAGTATTCTTGCCATGTTTCCATTGTTATTTGCCACAAAAACATTACTTTCATTGCAAACAATGAATTTCAATGAAGCCACGCGAGAGGAATACGATGAAAATGTCAGAATAGGTGTCCAACAAGCCAGCTTGTGATTTGAGTTCTATTGACTCTTATGTAAAAACAAAATTTATTTTAATAATATTTTATGTTTTTATCTAATTAATTATGACAATTACTTTATATGTATATCCATACAAATTTGATAAATAAAGTTCTTGAATGTACAAAAGGTACCATGAGGTCTATCTCTCAACGTAAGATTATGAAACTCATTATGAAGTGTACCATATATTCTAAAAAAGTTCCTAATTGAATCAACCACCTAAAATAAGGATAAAGACTGCTTGAGTTTGATACCAATATCTGTTATGTAAACGTCATGTTTCATTAGTAAGGGCATAAAGATGTCAATTCATACAGACGTGTGATCACATAATGATGCAATGAACAACCCTTCCCTTGATTGTCCAAGGGTTTATCACTTATCGGGACAACGTAGAAGCTCTACGTACTAGGATGCACTTTGATCAATTTACCGACTCTATTGAAGGTCATCAGGTAGCGAGATTAAGTGTAGTTTCGAAATATGTATGAACCAATTCATTGTAGTTGGAAATTCACTGTTTGCTTACGGGTGAAGATATCTTATGTGATATGATGAGTTAATAGTGTAAGAAATCTCTAGCCAGAGTAAGACATGTGCATTTTGGAAATATATTTCCTCAGTTTCACATACCATGTCTCTGCTATTACTCAAAGATATATCACATCGTTATGAAATTCTTTTGCAATTCTCGATAAACCAATGGTTGCAGATTCGATCGAGATATATGAGTTGAAAGAACCGTAGTGTATGCTAACCATAAATTGAGGTTCTTGCAGGCACTGCCAATAATACATAAGGGATCACAGGGGGATCCTACTAGATGCTCTTACATGATCCAATGAGTGCAATCAAACTTGAGTTATGATATTCTTGATCAAGTGGTTGATGAAAAGAATGATGATAATTAAGGTAAACTCGAATAAGAATAAATATTATTCTACATCACATGAAGTTGTCTTAAATCATACAAAGCCCAAGGAATGTTCGAACGTCAAAAGTAAAATTTTAAACTTCTGTTGTGCCTTGAATGCGAGAAAACGATACTCCAGTAGAAAACTCTACTAGTTCTTCCTTACTTGGAAGGCTCTCTTTAGTGTGAAAATTTTGGAAGAGGGCTTCAGAGGTGCCAGTGCTTCATCATCTCCATATATGTCACGTGATGCTATGTAATGCCCTAGATTGTATGTGGATAAAATGAAAAGATGAAGTGTTGCTTGAAGAAAGGGACCGCACCCGCGCCTAGAGAAGCACCGCACCCGCGGTGCATGGACAGAAAGATGGCCATTTTACAGTAGGGTCACCGCACCCGCGGTCCAAGAAAGAGTGCACCCGCGGTTGATGGACAGAGAGTTGGAAAGTATTTACAGAAATGACACCGCACCCGCGGTTCAAACGTGACCGCACCTGCGTTGATGTTACCGCACCCGCGGTCTTATATGTAGCGCACCCGCGGCCGTTTAATTTAAGAAAATGAAAGGCATGCCGTGGGCACAGCGCACCCGCGGTGAAGAGTGACCGCACCCGCGGTGCTGCATGCGAGAAATCCACCTTTGTTTCTTAAGTTGACACATGGCATGGTATATATATAATTCAAGCATGAGTCATTCTTCCTTCACTTCAGCAGCCGAGAATAAGAACAAGGAGAGAGTTCCTTCAAGCTTCTTTGTGGGAAATGTGAATTGTGAAAGAATTACATGTCCAAAGTGTGAACCAAGTGGAGATTCTTATTCCTTGCATCAAGGGCTTCAAAAGGGTATATGTTTTATTAAGTTCAGCATGTTTTGAAGTTGAGCTGTTAAAGGAAATCAGATTTGGTTTCTATTTTGTGTTCTTATGATTGTTGTGAACATATAGTGGAAAAAGAGATAGAAGGAATAATACTATATGTGATTGTTGTGATTTTCCAGCATGTATGGAATTGAGATGGTGCAGATTTCAGAATAGTACATGTGATTCATGAAGATTTTGGATTATGGTTATTGATTACTGTTATATGAGTTGATCGGTATATCAAGAATCCGCCGTTATGCCGTCGAAATTGCATTGAAATGAAATATTGAATCTCATGTGTATTGAGGTATACTAGAGCTTGATAGAATGTACATTGATGATGCCATTTCAGATTTGTATTGGCGACTTTGACATCGAGACTTCGATATCGACAGAGATTGTGCGACGAAAGGTATAATGCATGTTTTGTTTGGGGAAGACACAACTCAAATGAGATTCAATTTGAGTTTCCCAACAAAATCACATACTAGAATTATTGTTTATCTTTTGATATGATTGCGATTTGTTTATAGATTTATATTCAAATCTCTTGATATGATGATGTCTTATTTATAGATTTATATTCAAGCCTTTGAGATAGGAGAGTCATTGGCAGACTTGCCAAACTAGATGTTCGGTGGTATCAACGCTTCGGATCAGATTCACTCCGATTGTAGACACTCGATACAGACTTGACCAAAGTCTAGGAATAAGACGTACAGTTACCCCGATTGGGAGGGTAGGTGACAGACAGTGACGTCTTATTCACACCGGGATCCCTAGAGTAGAGTCGAGTCGAGTCAAGACATGATTTGATTTGAATTGCATGTTTATATGGATTGGTTTCATAGACTATGGAGCCCATTATTATTGCCTTGATTTATGATTATGTATCAGCATGTATACATGTTTTATACTGGGATTTGTTCTCACCGGAGTTTCCGGCTGTTGTTATGTCTGTATGTGTGCATAACAACAGGTGGGGCAGGATCAGGGTCGCGACAGAGATGAGAGATCGAGATAGCGTGGTGACTTCGGGCGCAGCAGATTACTAGTGGTTTCTTTTACTAGACATGTACTATATTTTGATTATGGTTGGGATTGAACACTAGTTTGTATGAATGTATTAGAACAAGACATGTAATTATGTTTATTGAAATAAAATAAAGAACTATCTTGTGCTTGAGTTATAAACATTTGATTTAATGTTAAAAGAAAAATTTGACCCGTATTTTTGAACGAGGATCCGATTAATCCTGAAAAGAATTGAGTTAGAGCCCGGGTCCTCACAACAGGTGGTATCAGAGCAGTAGGTTTTGTAGACTGAGATAGAATAGAATGAGCGGGGTAGATCGAGTCTTCTTCCTTGCTTTTGATGTGCTAGCATGATTTAATGCTTTCCCTATTATATGTTGTATTGTATCTGAGTTGATTTACAGCATATACTTGTAAAGACTGAATCAGAACCGAATTCTGGATCAGAGGTATACGATCAGAGGAGGGCTTAGACAGATTGTATAGATTGTATCCTAATCTGTTTGATAATCAGATATGACTCCTAGAAGAATACCACAACCAGCTGCAGGTCAAGTGCCGGAACAGGGTAGTACGTCGGGTACTTAGATGGATGTTACTGTGACACCGATGGAGACTTTGTTGAAGAGATTTCAATCATTCTATCCACCTACCTTGAAGGGCACAGAAAATGCAGTGGATTGTGAAAGCTGGTTGGATGATATAGAGATGTTATTTGAATCACTTGCCTATACAGATGAACGTAGAGTGAAGCTGGTTGGGCATCAATTGCAAGAAGTGGCCAAGAGTTGGTGGCTAACGGCGAAACGAGCCTTAGAACATCGAGGTATTGATATTACTTGGAAAGTCTTTAAAGATGAATTTTATCAACGTTTCTTTCCAGTGTCATACCGAAAAGACAAAGGGGCCGAGTTCGCCAACTTGAGACAGGGGCAATGGAACATAGAGGAGTATGTTGCCAAATTCTCGTCCTTACTTCGATTTGCACCTCACGTAGCAGAGAATGATGAGGCAGTTGCCGATCAGTTCATAAATGGTTTGAATCCGGATATCTTCACTTTAGTGAACACGGGGCGACCCAACACTTTTTCTGATGCGCTGAATCGAGCGAAGGGAGCAGAGGCTGGCTTGATTAGGCAGCGAGGAGCTTCCTATAGTGTTCAGGGTCAGAGACCGCCACCGTTCGCCACACAGTTTCCACCACCTCCTCCTCGATTTGATAGTGGAATCAGTAGTAGTGGGAAGAAAGATTCTTTGAAAGCTAAGGGTAAGCAGTTCAAGAGAGCAGGGAGCAGTTCATCGAGCTCCAGTGGGTCAAGACAGAGAGGTCCTGGCTAGAGTACAGATGTGACAGGTGTATATTGTACTACTTGTGGAGGCCGACATGCCACAGAGCAGTGTCAGGGAGTGATGGGCAGATGTAACATATGCAGGCAACAGGGACACTTTGCCAAAGTCTGTCCCCAGAGAGGTGCACAGAGATTTCAGAGTGCAGGGTCATCAGCATCAGTGACTCAGCCTGAGAGGCAAGCTTCGTCTGTCCATTCCTTCCAGCCCACGCCTACACAGTTTCAACCTAGAGCCAGAGGTGGCCAGACAGTGAGTCAACCTCCCAGACAACAAGCTCAGGTGTTTGCATTGACGGAAGAGCAAGCCCAAGGTGCAACAGACGATGTGATTGCAGGTAACTGTTTTCTTTGCGGTTATCCTGCGTATGTATTGATAGATACAGGTGCATCACATACATTCATATCAGAACGTTTTGCATTGACACATGCATTGCCTGTAGAGTCATTGTCTACTGTAGTGTCTATTTCTTCTCCGTTGGGAAGTGGTCTGATATCTGTGACTTCAGTTAGACATTGTGTACTACAGTTTGAAGGGCATGAGATCGATTTAGAATGTGTTGTACTTGGTTTATCTGATTTTGATTGTATTGTCGGGATTGACATGTTGACTAAGTACAGAGCCACCGTAGACTGTTTTCACAAGATTGTCAGATTCAGACCTGAAATGACAGAGGAGTGGAAATTCTATGGTAAGGGTTCCAGATCTCGGATTCCCTTAGTATCTGCTTTGACTATGAGTAGATTGTTGCAGCAAGGAGCAGAAGGGTTCCTTATTTATTCAGTAGATTTACTGAAATCGAGCCTGACATTGGCAGATTTGCCAGTAGTACGGGAGTTTGCAGATGTATTTCCTGACGAGATTCCAGGGTTACCTCCAGCCCGAGAGGTAGATTTTAGTATTGATCTTATTTCAGGTACCGCTCCTATATCTCGAGCTCCGTATAGGATGGCGCCTATAGAGCTGAAGGAATTGAAAGCACAACTAGAAGATCTTCTAGCCAAGGGATATATCAGACCCAGTGTATCTCCTTGGGGTGCACCAGTGCTATTTGTGCGAAAGAAAGACGGTTCTATGAGATTGTGTATAGATTACAGACAGCTGAACAAGACAACGATAAAGAACAAATATCCTTTGCCTCGTATCGACGACTTATTTGATCAGTTGCAGGGATCATCTATCTATTCCAAGATCGATTTGAGATCTGGATATCACCAGCTACGAGTACGAGATATTGATATACCAAAGACAGCATTCCGAACCAGGTATGGACATTACGAATTTATTGTCATGCCTTTCGGTTTAACGAATGCTCCAGCGGTGTTCATGGGGTTGATGAACCGTGTCTTTCAGAGGTATTTGGATGAGTTTGTGATTGTTTTTCATTGATGATATTTTGGTGTACTCTAAGAATTTGGATGAGCATGCCAATCATTTGAGAATTGTGTTGCAAACATTGAGAAATGAAAGATTGTATGCTAAACTGTCAAAGTGTGAGTTTTGGCTGAGACAGGTTGTCTTCTTGGGTCATATCATATCTGGAGACGGTATTTCTATGGATCCGAGTAAAGTTGAAGCTGTGATCGGTTGGCCAAGACCGACTTCGGTGCCTGAGATACGCAGTTTCATGGGTCTAGCAGGGTACTATAGATGATTCATCAAAGATTTCTCCAGTATTGCGAAGCCGATTACCCAGTTGACACAGAAAAATGCGCCGTTTGTGTGGTCTGAGGATTGTGAGTCTAGCTTCTTAGAATTGAAGAAGAGGCTGACCAGTACACCTGTCTTGATGATTCCCTCAGGTACTGGTGATTTCGTTGTATATTGTGATGCATCTCACAGAGGGCTGGGATGTGTTCTTATGCAGCGAGTTCATGCGATTGCTTATGCCTCTAGACACCTGAAGCCACACGAAATTCGATACCCCATTCATGATCTTGAATTGGCAGCTATCGTATTTGCCTTGAAGATCTGGCGTCACTATCTTTATGGTGAGAAATTTGAAATTTACTATGACCATAAAAGCCTGAAGTATCTGTTTTCTCAGTCAGAGTTGAACATGAGGCAGCGTAGATGGCTTGATCTACTGAAAGATTTTGATTGCGAGATCAAATACTATCCAGGGAAGTCAAATGCAGCAGCAGATGCCTTGAGTCGAAAGGTATGTTCCTTATCCTTATCGACGATAGGTGTTTCGAATTTGATTGAAGACTGTTGTTTGTCTGGATTAGCATTTGATACAAGTAGTAGACCATTGCTACTTGCTTCGATTCAAATTGAACCAGATTTGATTATGAAAATCAAAGAAGCTCAAAGAACAGATCAGAATATACAGAAGTGAATTCAGATGGTCAGATCAGGACATCAGTCTGAATATCAGGTACGTGATTTTGTCCTGTATGTGAATAACCGTATTGTAGTGCCAGATGTTTCAGAGTTGAAACAACAGATATTGTCAGCAGCGCACTGTAGTCAGTTTAGCATTCACCCTGGTGGCAGAAAAATGTACAACGATTTGAAGACACAATTCTGGTGGAAACAGATGAAATCAGATATTGCCGAATATGTGTCTAAGTGCTTAAATTGCCAACAGGTGAAGGCCGAAAGAAAGAAGCCCGGAGGTTTACTTCAGAGTTTGTCTATTCCTGAATGGAATGGGATCACATTTCCATGGATTTTGTGACGAAGTTACCTCGATCATCCCGGGGCTGTGATGCGATTTGGGTTGTGATAGATAGATTAACCAAATCAGCGTGTTTTATTCCGTATAGGATGACGTACAGACATGATCAAATGGCTGAGATATATATCAGAGAGATAGTCAGATTACATGGTGTGCCGAAGTCTATCGTATCAGATCGTGATCCACGATTCACTTCACACTTTTGGCACAGTCTGCAGCAGGCTTTAGGTACGACATTGCACCTGAGCACTGCTTATCATCCCCAGACAGACGGACAGTCAGAGCGGACTATCTAGACTTTAGAGGACATGTTGAGAGCTGTAGTGCTAGATTTCGGCACTAGTTGGCAAGATTCACTACCGTTGTGTGAATTCTCGTACAACAACAGCTATCAAACGAGCATAGAGATGGCACCGTTTGAGGCGTTGTATGGCAAGAAATGCAGATCTCCTCTATATTGGGATGATATCTCTGAGGCACCAGGACTTGGGCCTGATATGATTCGGGAAATGACTGAGAAAGTGAAGATAATCCAGAAAAGAATGAAGACGGCACAGGATAGACAGGCCAAGTATGCCAATATCAGACGTAGACCGCTAGTATTTGAACAAGGAGACGGAGTATTTTTGAAGATTTCTCCTTTCAGAGGCGTTGTCAGATTTGGCAAACTGCGGGAAATTGTCTCCTAGATACATCGGTCCATATGAGATTCTGGAAAAGATTGGCGATGGAGCATATCGATTGGCTCTTCCTCCTTCTCTATCCGGGATACATGATGTTTTTCATGTATCGATGCTGCGTAGATACATGCCAGATTATTCTCATGTCATTCAGCCTGACGAAGCTGAGCTAGATCAGACGTTGAGTTATGTCGAACAATCGATACAGATTCTTGATCGGAAAGAGAAACAGCTCAGAACGAAGACTATTCCACTAGTGAAAGTCCAGTGGAGTCGTCATGGCACCGAGGAAGCGACTTGGGAGACAGAAGCAGATATGAGACAGAAATATCCCGAGTTATTCTCGTGATGTGAGTATTTATTCAGCTTTTGATTTTACTGCTGTTTGTACATAATTTGATTAGTTAATTTCACGTTCGAGGATGAACTAATATCTAAGAGGAGGAGAAATGTAATGCCCTAGATTGTATGTGGATAAAATGAAAAGATGAAGTGTTGCTTGAAGAAAAGGACCGCACCCGCGCCTAGAGAAGCACCGCACCCGCGGTGCATGGACAGAAAGATGGCCATTTTACAGTAGGTTCACCGCACCCGCGGTCCAAGAAAGAGTGTACCCGCGGTTGATGGACAGAGAGTTGGAAAGTATTTACAGAAATGACACCGCACCCGCGGTTCAAACGTGACCGCACCTGCGTTGATGTTACCGCACCCGCGGTCTTATATGTAGCGCACCCGCGGCCGTTTAATTTCAGAAAATGAAAGGCATGCCGTGGGCACAGCGCACCCGCGGTGAAGAGTGACCGCACCCGCGGTGCTGCATGCGAGAAATCCACCTTTGTTTCTTAAGTTGACACATGGCATGGTATATATATAATTCAAGCATGAGTCATTCTTCCTTCACTTCAGCAGCCGAGAATAAGAACAAGGAGAGAGTTCCTTCAAGCTTCTTTGTGGGAAATGTGAATTGTGAAAGAATTACATGTCCAAAGTGTGAACCAAGTGGAGATTCTTATTCCTTGCATCAAGGGCTTCAAAAGGGTATATGTTTTATTAAGTTCAGCATGTTTTGAAGTTGAGCTGTTAAAGGAAATCAGATTTGGTTTCTATTTTGTGTTCTTATGATTGTTGTGAACATATAGTGGAAAAAGAGATAGAAGGAATAATACTATATGTGATTGTTATGATTTTCCAGCATGTATGGAATTGAGATGGTGCAGATTTCAGAATAGTACATGTGATTCATGAAGATTTTGGATTATGGTTATTGATTACTGTTATATGAGTTGATCGGTATATCAAGAATCCGCCGTTATGCCGTCGAAATTGCATTGAAATGAAATATTGAATCTCATGTGTATTGAGGTATACTAGAGCTTGATAGAATGTACATTGATGATGCCATTTCAGATTTGTATTGGCGACTTTGACATCGAGACTTCGATATCGACAGAGATTGTGCGACGAAAGGTATAATGCATGTTTTGTTTGGGGAAGACACAACTCAAATGAGATTCAATTTGAGTTTCCCAACAAAATCACATACTAGAATTATTGTTTATCTTTTGATATGATTGCGATTTGTTTATAGATTTATATTCAAATCTCTTGATATGATGATGTCTTGTTTATAGATTTATATTCAAGCCTTTGAGATAGGAGAGTCATTGGCAGATTTGCCAAACTAGATGTTCGGTGGTATCGACGCTTCGGATCAGATTCACTCCGATTGTAGACACTCGATACAGACTTGACCGAAGTCTAGGAATAAGACGTACAGTTACCCCGATTGGGAGGTAGGTGACAGACAGTGACGTCTTATTCACACCTGGATCCCTAGAGTAGAGTCGAGTCGAGTCAAGACATGATTTGATTTGAATTGCATGTTTATATGGATTGGTTTCATAGACTATGGAGCCCATTATTATTGCCTTGATTTATGATTTATGATTATGTATCAGCATGTATACATGTTTTATACTGGGATTTGTTCTCACAGGAGTTTCCGGCTGTTGTTATGTCTGTATGTGTGCATAACAACAGGTGGGGCAGGATCAGGGTCGCGACAGAGATGAGAGATCGAGATAGCGTGGTGACTTCGGGCGCAGCAAATTACTAGTGGTTTCTTTTACTAGACATGTACTATATTTTGATTATGGTTGGGATTGAACACTAGTTTGTATGAATGTATTAGAACAAGACATGTAATTATGTTTATTGAAATAAAATAAAGAACTATCTTGTGCTTGAGTTATAAACATTTGATTTAATGTTAAAAGCAAAATTTGACCCGTATTTTTGAACGAGGATCCGATTAATCCTGAAAAGAATTGAGTTAGAGCCCGGGTCCCCACATGCTACATATATATGCACATCGCTCCTGAATCCTAATCGTCTCAACATCAACCAGACTTTCTCAAGACTAAGAGGGCACTTTCCATTCCTCCGTTCCTTGTCGGGTTTTTTTGATTGCAACATTTCATACAAAGGGTAATCATATATTGAAGGATCGTGTGCTGGTGCCTTTGAAGGCATTTCAAACACGATATTCTCCAAAGAGCTGCAATAGCTTGTGTTATAAGAATCTTAACACCGATGAATTAAATCGAATTTGGTTAAAAATCAAGCGGAAGAAACTCAAAGTAATCCTTCGTGAAGAAGACTGTTAAATTAAAAAACATTTTAACTTATGTAAACTACATAACTGAAAAGCAGGGGAACAATTGTCGCATATATCAGTTCAGTTATGGCAAGAACTGAGCTGACAGATGCTCTAACTGATCAAGTCAGTTTGAAAACATCAGTTAATCAGTTAAATACACAAGATATGTTTACGGATGTTCGGAGACTTCAACTGCTCCTAAGTCACCCCTTCTACAACCTCGGGTACGATCCACTAGAAGAATTTGATTTATACAACTACTTGTACAAACCCACCCAGCTTAGGACTTACCCATTGCCTAAATGAACTCCTAGTCTAGACTGAAGACAACACCTTCCAACCAATACTTCTTTAACGTCTATGTGAGAAAGACTACATACACAAGTTTAACGCTTTTGTGCAAGACTGTATTTGGGTGGTGGTGAGTGTGTTTGTGTGTGAGAACTGAACAAGGATGTTCTCACACACTGAAGGGAAATAAGCATATAAACTAAGCTGATAACACGTTGAAGTGTCCCTCTAGGCTGATTGCTTCTTGTAAGCTAATATGCAATTATGCGTGCCCTTTTTTATCTTCACACACTCGTCAACTCTCCTTGTTAGTTTTCACTGAGATTCGGCTTCTATTTATAGGCGTTTGGCTGAACGTACAGTGAAACTCAATTATTATATCTGTTGCATCTTGAATTCGTTCCTTGGACTCTGTGTCTCGACTTTTCGACTGTCCTTTTGAAACGTTTGTCTTTAATACTCTGATGCAACAATTATTATTGTCCTTTGACTGGACAATTGCTTTGTACCTTTGTGTATAGCTGAAATCCACTGAATGAGTTTGTCTTCATCTACAACTGAAAGATTCTTAACTGACGCCCCGAGCTAGTCAGCTGAACTGATATTCAGTTGGGCTGGTGAAATCAGTTGACTCGTCAGTTGAACTGATTTCACTCTCGTTCAGTTGGATTGATCAGCTGGGTTTCTTCATCAGTTGAACACTCCTTCGGCTGGCCGGGCTTCTGAGGTTCTCCTGCTGAACCACCTATCAACTGAAAAATCAGCTGAACTACTCAATTGATGTATCGGTTCGCCTTATTCAGTTTGTGCAATCAGTTGAGTCTTCAGTTTGTGATGTAAACAGCTCGTAACTGATCCTAGCTTCTGCACATTAAGATAGAACATTAGTAACACAAAATAACAAGTTTTGTTAATATCAAAATTAAGATCGCGAACTTAAAAAGTTCAAACATATATATTGTGATCAAAACTTTTTATGGGGTATATGTATCAATACATAGGTGTTGGGTAATTACACCGAAACGATGACGATCATGATGATAATATAGTACCAAAATTGCGGAATAAAATAATCAACAAGAACACAACAATTTACGTGGTTCACCAAATATAGGCTACGTCCATGGAGCTACTGCAAGTATTTATTATAAGAAGAAAATTATAAATGTATACAAAACACTTAATATCTCACACTCCCGACCCTCGAATATAACCGAGAAAATATTTTATCTAACTCTCACAAGAGAACCTCACAACACTTTGATTTATCTTATTTAAGAAGCTTTGGAGTTTCTTCGTTTTGTGATGACTTAAAATGGTAGAAAATTTAGGGAAAAAGGACTCGATCGTGACTTTTAAAAAAAATATCCACAAGTCAATTTACATAAATGTCTCTATGTTTAAGTGTAAATATACCATTAACTTAAACTTTTAATATTAATTTCATCCATCTCATTCAGTCGACTTCAAAATAGATTTCTCTTCCGTCGACCTCCTTCCATTTTTTTTCGATCGTATTTTCCTTCTCGGCAATTTTCGACGCAGATCCGTCCAATCTAAGCAAACTCAATCGGACAAATGGTTGACAAAAATATGATAATATAAACGTTTATTTCGATTTATTGCTTCTATTTCTTCGACTCACTTGAAAAAGAAAAGGTCGACCAAATTTTGGGTAGACCTAGGTCTTGGTCGACCCAAGGGTAGACCAAATTTTGGTCTTTTGCTTGGGTAGACCAAAGCTTGGTCGATCTAAGCAAAAGACCAAAATTTGGGTGCGTAGACCAAAGCTTGATCGATCCAAGCAAAAGACCAAACTTTGGGTAGCTTTGGTCTACCCAAGCAAAACTTTGGATAGACAAAATTTTGGTCTACCGACTTTTTGGTCTACCCAGTGGGTAGATCGACCAACATTTGGTCGACCCAAGCAAAATTTTTCTTGGGTGGGTAGACCAAAATTTGGTCGACCCAAGCAAAATTTGGCCTGGGTAGATTTTTGCTTGGTCGACCCAAGCAAAATGCTAGGTAGACTCTACACAAAATTTTGGTCTACCCAACATCGATCAAGTTTGGATTGATTCATTGCTTGTTTTTGTATTTGATTGGACATTGTATTGATCTTTTTAATTTCGATGTAAGTATTTATGGTGGAATTTTGTTGCTGGTCAGTTTTTTGGTCGACCAAGGTGATTTCTGGGTTGATTCTGAGTCGACCGTGGTGATTTCTGGGTCGACCATGTTGCTTCTGTGTCGACCCATGTTGCTTCTGGGTCGACCATTTTTCTAACACATGAATCCATAGATTTGACAAATATGACCGATAATTATTTAATTTTGACGGATAATTACACAATTTTGATTAATGTTGCATGTTTTTAACATATGAATCACATAATTTCACAAGTATGTTCTATAATGTTATATGATTATGTTACATGTTATGGCATATGAGTCACAATTTCACAACTATGTTGCATGTGTTTTGACATATGAGCCACAATTTCACAATTATGTTACATGTTAACATATGAATCACAATTTCACAATTATGTTTTAATATAAGAATCAAAATTTCAAAACTATGTTACATGTTTTAACATATGAATCATAATTTCACAATTATTCTATATGTTTTAACATCTGAATCATAATTTCACAATTATGTTACATATTTTAACATATGAATCACAATTTCACAAATATGTTATATGTTTTAACATATGAATCAAAATTTCACAACTATGTTACATGTTTTTAACATATGAATCACAATTTCACAAGTATGTTATATAATATTACATGTTTTAACATATGAATCACATATTTAACTGGGTCGACACAAAGTAGACATTGTTGTTTTTGGGTCGACTCTTGTTGCTTTGCTTTTGGGTCGACCCAAAGATATATCCTACAAAATTCAACAAAAATTAAGAGAATAAGGTAATTAGAATAGAAAAAAATTAATAATAATAATAATAATAATAATAATAATAATAATAATAATAACAAACTTGGCATTCTTCTTGGTCGACAAAAATTATGTTGGTTGACCAAGAAGAATTTTTTATTGGTTTGGTCGACCAAGAAAATTAATCTTGGTCGACCCATAATACTTGGTCGACCAACTTAATTTTGGTCGACCAATTTTTCTGGGTGGACTCTTATTTTTTCTCAAAGTAGATTTGGGTCGATTAAATTGGTTTTGTGTCAACAGATCTCGATTTGGAGAAAAAAAGGGTAGATGACTCGTAAATTTTAATTGGGGGAAGATGTGTGTCGACCGAGAAGAAAAATAAGAGGAGAATTAATTAAGTTAAAGAGTTTAATTGCAGTTAATGTAATAATCAAAAGTCAACTCCTTGTTTTTTTTAAAAAAAGTCAGAGTCCTTGTTTTTTTTAAATACTTTCTGTCTCACTCCTACTTTTTTAATTTGCCCTAAAATGGTTGAAGGACGCATCTATTTATAGATGCAAGTTCTCAGAAACAATTAAATCATATATGCTTTTGTGAAAAAATTCACGCTTCACGCTGCAACAATTGAAAATTGTGTCACACTTTGATAAATTTTTCAAACCAACTGGCCCACTTTACCTAACATTTCTCCTACTTGAAGACTTTATTTCAATCATGTCTTTACACCACCATGCGCATCAGCTCATATATGCTTTCTTATTTTTGCAGTCCGACTAAAGTTGAACACAATTTCAGTTTGTCAATTGTTAATAATGTCATGAGCATAATAGCTGGATTTTTACTTCCAAGAATCTTCTCAAGCATCAAGATTCTATCTTCCAAAACTGATATGATGAAATGGTATCGAACCTATATATGCTTTGTTTTAGCATGATAAACATGATTTTTTTGCTAAGTGAATAGCATTCTGACAGTCATAATGTAATGTGCTACCTTCAAGCTTCTGACCCAATTCTTCTAGAAAGCATTTTAACTATATAATCTCCTTGATAACCTCTATAACTGCAACGTACTCAGCTTCAGCAGTCGAAAGTGCAATTATCTTTTGCAATTTAGATACCCAACTTATTGTCGTACCACCTAATATGAACCTATACCTAGTGGTACTTTTTATGCCATCCAGGTCACCTCTCATGTCGGCATTGACAAAACCTTGTAAGCCCAAATTTGACCTTTTGAAGCATAAAGATAAACTAGCAGTACCTTTCAAGTACCTCAGAATCCATTTAATTGCTTCTTAGTGCTGTTTTCCTGGATTGTTCATAAACCTGCTCACAACCCCTTGCATGTTCTATGTCTTGTCTGGTGCACATCATTGCATACATTAGACTTCCGATAGGAGAAGCATAAGGAACTTTGTTCGTATAAGCTTGCACCTGCTCCATCGATGGCGATTGTGTTTTGGTTAGTTTAAAATGACTAGCCAAAGGAGTACTCACATGTTTAGCTTTATTCACGTTAATCTGCTAACCACCTTTTCACATATTCTTCTTGAGATAAATTCAAAATTCCATTCACCTGATCTCTAAAGATCCTCATTCCAAAGATTTGCTTTGCAGCACCCAAATCCTTCCTAGAAAATTCTTTTGATAACTCTTTCTTAAGTTTATCAATATCCTCCAGACAAGATCATGTTATCAACATATCATCTACATATGATAGTTGAATAATATAAGAACCATCAAACGTTTTCACATAACAACATTGATCAACCTGACACCTCAGGAAACCATTATTACTCATGAATATATCAAACTTATTGTACCACTGTCTTGGAGCTTGTTTGAGATCATACAAGCTTTTCTGAAGTTTGCACACCATTTTCTCTTTTCTCCACACTTCAAAGCCATGTGGCTGCTTCATATAAATTTCTTCATCTAGGTCACCATGAAGAAATGTCGTCTTCATATCTAACTACTCTAGATGTAAATCTTCTTTTGTCACTAATCTGAGTACAGTCCTAATAGTGGTTAACTTAACCTACTGGAGATAAAATCTTGGTGTAATAATTGTCGTCCTTTCGTTATAAAACTTTTACAACAAGTCTTGTCTTGTACGCTTGCTACTATCATGTTCTTCTTTTAACCGGTACACTCACTTGTTATGTAATGCTTTTTTGCCTTGCAGAAGTTTTTTCAACTCCCACATCTGATTGGATGACAGTGAATCAATCTCATCTTCCATGGCTAACTCCCACTTGGTTGAATCATCATTTTGCATTGCCTCTTCATATGTCTTTAGTTCACCTTTATTTGTCAGCAAAATATAGTGAAGTGAAGGGGAGTATCTCTCAGGTGGTCTAATTTTTCTCAAAGATCTTCTAAGTTCAATCACCGGAGTTTGTGGGTCATTATCTTGTGCAATTGCTTCTTCATCTTCCTAGATACTACTTTTTGATTCATTCACAGGAATACCCGAGCCATGGTCGAGCCACCTCAAGACAAACCCAAGCCAACCCACCTAGGCACCCTCTTGACCAAGCCTAGCCCAAAGAACCAGCCCCTAGCTCGCTCAAACCCTGCTGGAACCGAACCCAAAATCTGTATGTGTTGTGCGTGAGTTTCCTTGGTGCAATAGGACTCCTATCTAGTCTAGGACCCTTCCAGCCGAGCCACCACCGAGCCCACATGACCCTAACCATCCCTGAACCACGCCCAGACCTAGTGCAGACAGCCCTTACTCTAGAATCCAAGCATGAAGCACCTGTACTCGGAAGGCACAAGCTGCACAACTTGGAGTACTACCCCACGCTCCTCACCTTTTGCTCGAGCCAGCATTGACCCAAACCACTCTAGCCCCTGGCCCGACCCCTGCCTATCACCCTAGGACCCTGATGGACCACCTAGCCCAGCCCCAAACCAAGCCACCCCCTGAAACTCTCGGCCACACCAGAATTTACCTTCGAGAAGAGCCCCAACCAGCGTGGACTCCTCCCCTGCCCTACTGCGCGAGTCCTAGCCCCCTAGGACTCCACCAGGCCCTCACACCTGACTCTACTCGAGCCCCAGCCAGCCCTAGCCAGGCCCTTAAGCCCCATGCAAAGCCACCGAGTTCCATGGCTTTTGTACAAACAAATGTGACCCACGGCTCCTTCTTTCTTTTGTCCCACGGTTCCAGCATGTTCTCTTGATTATTTTATCATGTTTTGTTCCTAATATATTCATATTTTTATCATGTATTGGCAGATTAACCCTTGGATTTATAATGTTTTTCTAATAAATGTAAAATCGTCGCGTTTTTGAAAATATACGATCTATCGTAAAAATAATCCAACAATCATGGGCTATCCCGATCTTGGGCTCCCTCGGGGGCCTTGTCCCATCTTGGGTTCCCACGGTTCCAGCATGTTCTCTTGATTATTTTATCATGTTTTGTCCCTAATATATTCATGTTTTTATCATGTATTGGCAGCTTAACCCTTGGATTCATAACGTTTTTCGAATAAACGTAAAATCGTCGCGTTTTTGAAAATATACGATCTACCGTAAAAATAATCAAACAATCATGTTTTTCATGCATAAACAATTAAACACACATATTATGATTTTTATGATGTTTTAAAAAGGTTTAGGAGACGTGTCTTTGCATTTATAACGCTCGATTATTCGATTGTTGGCGAGGGTGCGACGTTGGACGACCGGACGACGAAGAACACAAGCCCTTTTCTTTCCTCCTATTTTCAAAAATTGTGGTGTGTGCTTTGATGTGTTTCACGGCTGAATGGAGGTGATTTTTGCGAGGTTTTGAAGACCTAATACACTTATTTATAATTTAATTAACATATTAATGGGCTTTTGTTTTGGGCTTGCAAGCTTAAGGATACTTGAGCCTACTTTAAATAATTAAATTGGACCTAATAACACTTAATTAATTAAATAATAAAAGTTTATAAAATAAGTTTCATAAAATAATATTTTGATCTTTTAAAACTCCTTGTTTTGCCCAAAACTAGCTTCCCGGGAAAAATCGAGCTCGAATCGTAAAATAATTCGAACTCCAACATTTTTAGGAAAATTAAATCATTTTTAATAATATTAGGAAGCCTTGACATTATTTAAATAAAAATACATATTTTTATATTGGTCGTCTCCGGTCTTCTTTTCCCTGCTTATTATCGAATATTCTGGTAAAATCCTTAATTTCATGAAATCTTGTCATATTATCATTTAATTATGCAATCATGCATTTAATTATATAATAAATATCATGCTAGCATTTAAAAGCAATTAAATAAAATAATTAAGTAATTAAAATAATTTTGCATGCATGCGATTTACGTAGGTCGATATTTCGGACATTACAGTAGATGTGGACAATTGTTTATTATAGCGATGGTTAAGCCATAATCTTATAGCCTCTTTTGGGGGTTGTCTTTGCTTAAAAAAAATGCTCAAAAACAACGATTTTCACTAAAATCATTGTTAAAAAGTAAAAGACAACGGTTTTTTTTGTAAAATCATTGTCTTTTAAGTGTTGTGTATTCAGTATTTTCTTGTAGCGCTTGTGTTCAACAATCTTTAATTCCGGTAGCTTCTCGTTGGATACAAGAATTTTCATTTCCTTCTCACTCATATGCCCAAGCCTATAATGCCATAGATTTGAATTAGCTTCAGCATTCACGACTTCTAATGTATCTCTGCAACTAGGAGTCATATAAAGCGTTTCTGTTTTCTTTCCTCGAGCAACAATCATGTCTCCTCTGTTCACTTCCAGTAACCATCACCAAATGTCACATTATGGCCTTCATCATCGAGATGTCCTAATGAGATCAGATTACGTGTCAATTTTCTTACATGCCTTACTTTCTTAATTTTCCAAACAGATCCATTTGACATCTTCATGGGGACATCACTCATACCAACTGTTTCAAAAGGTTTTCCATTAGCCAAGAAAACTTTTACGTAATCGCCAAATATGTAATTATCAAATACATCACGATTACCAGTGGTATGAAATGAAGCTCTTGAGTCCATAATCCAATAATCAATCGGGCTTTCCATGGATAGTAATAGAGCATCATGCACCTCCTCAGTAACAACATTTGTATTATTCTTTGTTGATTTACAGTTCTTTTTCAAGTGACCAGTTTCACCGCAACTCTAGCACTTCAAATTCATTTCAAAGTTGCTTTTGTCTTTTCCATTTCTTGACTTGGACCTACCGTGCCATCTGTTAGAACCCTTTTCTCCACTTCTGGCCCTTCTTTTGTTCTCGAGATTTAGAATAGATCTCAATGATGTTCCTTGACCAGAATCCATCCCGCAAACTTCTTCAGCTAGAATTTGATCTCTGACGTTATTGAATTGTAGCTTTCTTTTTCCAAAAGAGTTGCTAACTGCTACCCGCATTGGTTCCCAAACATTTGGTAAAGTATCTAAAAGAATAAGTGCGTGAATCTCATCATAAAATTAATTTCAACCGATGTTAGCTGAGAAACAATTATGTTTAACTCGTTGATGTGTTTAGCCACTGAAGCACCTTCTTCCATTTCAAGTTGAATAACTTTTTCATGCGATGTACTTTGTTTTTTGTTGATGGTTTTTTGTACATGTCCGATAAAATGGACATAATATCTTCTGTGGTTTGTGCCTCTGTCACGTTATGTGACATATTCTTCATTAGGGTAAATCATATCACACCTAACACATGTCGGTCAAGGAGCTCCAAATCATCATCCTCCATCTTTTTTTGTTTCTTTCCTGATAAAGGTTGATGCAGCAGCTTCTTTCTTTATAGATAATGTCTAATTTGTAACCGCCAGAACAAAAAATCTGTTCCGTCAAACTTGTTGATTCCAGGTCCCGATCCATCATTTCCAGCCTAAGCAAAAAATCTAAAAAATCTTTTCTGATGTGAAGATCAGAAAAAGCTGCAACCATAGAGCATTCTCAGAATTCAAAAAAAAATTTACAACAAGGATTTGTTACTATTTGTTGGGTAATTACATCGAAACGATAGCGATCATGATGATAATATACCAAAATTGTGGAATAAAATAATCAACAAGAACACAAAGATTTACATGGTTCACCAATTATAGACTATGTTTACGGAGCTACTGCAAATCTTTATTATAGGGAGAAAATTACTAGTGTATACACAATAATTAATATCTCACAATTCCGACTCCCGAGTATAACCGAAAGTATTTTCTACGACTCTCACAGAGTAGATGTCTAACTAGCCAACTTATGGCTTGAGCTTTATTGAATCTCATGTAAAAAAATATTTATTTTAATAATATTTTATGGTTTTATCAAATTATTACATTTATTTTATCTATATACATATGCAAGCTGCATAGATAAAGTCATTGAATATCCTATAGGTACCATGATGTCTACCTCGTAACGCAAGATCATAAAACTCATTAGGAGTTATTTAACATATTCTAAACAGGTTTCTAACTGAATCAGCCGCCTAAAATAAGTATCAAGGTCGCTTGATCTTGAGACTTATCTATGATGTAAACACAGTGTTTCATTGGTAAGGGGCATGAAGATGTCCATTCATACGATGAGTGATCATATGATAATGAGGTGAACAACTCTCCATCAGACTGTCCAAGTGGTGATCACTTATCAAGTGGAATAGTCTGCGATTATGGTTATACACCATTAGTTCTTAGACCCGAGACATTGTAGAGGAATTACGGACTAGCATGCATTTTGATCCGTTTACCGACTCCATTGAAGGCCATCAGGTGGCGAGGTTGGGTGTAGTTTCAAAATATGTAGGAGCCAATAAACTATCGTTGGGTATTCACCGTTTGCCTATAGGTGAAAATATCTTATTTGATTTGATGAGTTAATAGGGCAATGTGTCTTTGGCCAGAGCAAGACACGTGCTTTAGGAAAAAATGTTTTCCTAGTTGTACATACCATGTCATTGTTACTACTCAAACATACATTACATCGTTATCAAAATTATTTGCAACTCTCGATATACCAGTGATTACAGATTCGATCGGGATATATGAGTTTAAGGGACAAAACTATACGCTAACCATAACTTAAGGTTCTTGCAAGCACTATCAGTGATACTTAGGGGATCACGGGGCGATACTACTCGACACTCTTACCATGGTCCGATGAGTGCAATCAGACTTGAGTTATGACATTCTTGATTATGGGGTTGATGAAAAAAATGAGGCTTATTAGGGTATGCCTGGATTGTTAGAGTAGGTGCCCGTCGAGCCAAGTGTTGGCCGCGGGTTCATGTTGAAAATCTATGTATAAACAATCTTTATTTTAATAATATTTGAAATTATTGTTTTGGCACATCTTTATCTGTATACACATGCTAGTTGCATAGATAAAGTCCTTGAATATACAAATAGTAGAAAGAATATGAGATGCTCATATGATGAGTATCATAAAACTCATATTTGGAATACTGTATATTCTAAACAGTTCCTAGTAGATTCAGCCGTAGCTAAGAAGGATATAGGCCGCTCGAGTTTGAGACTAGTATCTGCGATGTGAGTACCATGTTTCATTGGTAGGGGACATTGTGATGTCTGAACATACAGATATGTGCTCCTGGTAGAGTGCACTGAACAACCCTCCATAAAGGACTTTCCAAGTGGTTCTCACTTATCGAGTGGAAATGTTAGGACCTGGACGCTAACTCATTCTTGTCAATCATCGTTGGGATTAAGTGGATCAATTAAATAAACTAGGTTGAAATTTTTTTTTTAACGTTGAACATCTCATAAGCAAGTGTACAAAATACTATAACAAGTTATGCTCCATCTTATTTAATTACAAGATCAAGTGCAATATCTACAACATGATCAAAGATACACAACTATTCAAAATAAAGTTATAACAAACTAGTGTTTATCAACTACATGTCATATGTTGAACAACAGCTCTACTTCTAAGTCCGGATCACCACTCTAATCTCGATCTATCATGCTCTTCTCGACCCTGATCCTGTCCCACCTGTTGTCATGCACACATACAAACACAAGAACAGCCGGATAACTCCGGTGAGAAACATATTTCCCAGTATAAACAACGTATACATGTATTTCATATAAACATATACAAAAACATATAACATTTGTAAAACAGTATGTATCATAGTCTAAGAAACATAAATCGATACAATGCTGTAAATCAAACTCTTTAACTCTTACTCTTAGACTCGACTCTTATCTAGGGATCCCGATTTGAATAAGAACGTAACAAGTCTCCCACCTACTCTCCCCTTCTAGATGGTGGTACGTTCTTATTCCCGGACTTCGGTACACTATATCGAATCTCTACAATAGGAGTCGATCTTTCCATAAGCACATCGATATAAGCCAAACGTCCAGTGACTTGGCACCTCTACCAAAGACTCATAATACATGCTTTGCTATAACTCAATAGACTAAGCATATTAATCTCAAGAATTGCAAACACATCAAAGCAATAACAATATAGTATGTGGTTTTGCGAAACTCAAGCTATCTCTTACTCGAGTTATCTCTCCCGATTTAACATTGATTTATACCTTTCTTTTCGTAGTTCTTGGTTTGACGAAATCAATCTCAATCGAGCTTTTTTTGTCTTCGAAGCCTTCAATACCAACTCTGGAATGACATATTCGAGAAGTACAACATCAATAGACAACTCAAAGCAAGTCTTGATTTGATCAATACTCAATCTACTTAAATTTCGACGGCATAACATTGCAATCTGGATATATCCGGCCACTCAGACATCAACAGATACAAATCACAACTCATAATCAATACATTTACAGCCCACAATTACTAAATCTGTACAATGTCATTCAACATAGGCTGAAAATTGATAACAATTGCATACACTGTTTGTTCTTCGATCTGGTTTTGATTATAGGCTTATCATAATCTCAAGAACACATAATATCAATCAAATTATGATTTTTTCAATACCAAATTTTTGAACCATACATGAAAGCAATAAAACTAACATCCCTTCGAAGCTCTTGACAAGAGAAGCACGGAACTAAACTCGGATTGAAAATCGGACGGCTGGATCTTACACAATCAACAATTTAATATGTGGAGAAAACTTGAGGATTCAACCATGGCTTGTCTCGGTTTCCAAGCTAAAATCTGAATGAAATGAAGGAGAAGCTTATCATTTAAATGCATGGCAAGACAAGTGTCAACTTTTCATACACCACTGTTCGCGCATATGCGCACCCAATACTCGTGCATATGCGCGAGACCTACTGTCTCGGCGCTTAGGTTTCCACCTGCTCGCGCATATGCGCGCCTCGTCTTCGCGCATATGCGCGAGACTCTCTGTCTCGGCATTTTGACATTACACCTGCTAGCGCATATGCGCGCCTAGTCTCCGCGCATGTGCGCGAGGTCTGCTGGACTCCACACACAATATCCATGCTTTTCGAAATTCTTTCTCGGAGTTGTCCTTTCAAAATCACATCAATTCATCAATTAATAATCTCGGATTAAAATGATATAATCTCGGGCATTACAATTCTCCCCCTCTGAGACATGATTTCGTCCTTGAAATCGCAAGCAATCAAATAACCTAAAATAAGAATATATAACAGAACCTGAATAAGAAATTCACATCAGTGAAATAACTCTGGTAGTTTCTGTCTCATTTCTGATTCAGTTTCCCAAGTAACTTCTTCGATGCCATGACGACTCCACTGAACTTTCACAAGCGGAATAGTCTTCGTTCTGAGCTGCTTTTCTTTACGATCTAGAATCTGAATCGGTTTTTCAAAATAACTCAGAGTTTCATCAAGTTCTGCCTCGTCTGGCTGAAGAATATGAGAAGCATCAGAAAGATATTTCCGTAGCATAGACACATGAAAAACATCATGTATTCCAGATAGAGACGGAAGAATAGCAAGTCGATAGGCACGATTACCTATCTTCTCCAGAATCTCATAGAACCAATATAATGTGGAGACAACTTTTCTCGCGTGTCAAATCTGACAACGCCTCTGAAAGGAGAAATCTTCAGAAAGACTCTGTCTCCTTGCTGAAATTCTAATGATCGACGTCGAATATTTTCATATTTGGCTTGTCTATCCTGAGCTGTTTTCATTCTCTGCTAAATCAGCTTTACTTTCTCAGTAATATCTCGAATCATGTCAGGCCCAAGTTCAGGTACCTCAGATATCTCATCCCAATAGAGAGGGGATCTGCACTTCTTGCCGTACAAAGCTTCAAACAGAGCCATCTCTATACTCGTCTGATAGCTATTGTTGTACGAGAATTCACAAAGTGATAAGGAATCTTGCCAACTAGTGCCAAAGTCTAGCACTACAGCTCTGAGCATATCTTCTAGTGTCTAGATAGTCCTCTCTGATTGTCCGTCTGTCTGAGGATAATATGCAGTACTCAAATGTAATTTCGTACCTAGAGCTTGTTGCAAATTGTGCCAAAAGTGCGAATTAAATCGAGGATCACGATCTGAAACAATGGACTTTGGCACTCCATGCAATCTGACCACTTCTCTGACATAAATCTCTGCCATCTGGTCATGTCTGTACATCATTCAGTAAGGAATAAAACATGCTGATTTGGTTAATCTGTCAATAACGACCCAAATCGTATCACAACCTCGGGAGGATCGTGGTATCTTCGTAACAAAATCCATAGAAATGTGGTCCCATTTCCATTCTGGAATAGATAAGCTATGCAACAGACCTCTTGGTTTCTTCCTTTCTGCTTTCACCTGTTGGCAATTCAAACATCTGGATACAAAATCTGCAATATCTGATTTCATCTGTTTCAACAAAAACTGTTTCTTCAGATCAGTGTACATTTTTCTGCCACCAGGATGAATACCAAAACGACTACATGTGCTTCTGTCAAAATCTGTTGTCTCAAGTCTGAAACATCTGGCACAACAACACGATTATTCACATATAACACATTATCACGAACCTGATATTCTGATTGATGTCTTTATCTGACCATCGCAATCGAATTCTGAATATTCTGATCGATTTTCTGTGTTTCTTTGATTCTTAAAATCAACTCTGGTTCAACTTGAATGGTACACAGTCTCAGAGGTTGATAATCTGTCTCAAATACTAATCAAGAAAGACAGCAATCTTCAATCAAATTCGAGACACCAATCGTCGATAGGGATAAAGAACATACCTTTCGACTTAATGCATCAGCTGCTGCATTTGATTTCCCCGGATAATATTTGATTTCACAATCAAAATCTTTCAGTAAATCAAGCCATCTACGTTGCCTCATATTCAGTTCTGACTGTGAAAATAGATATTTCAAACTCTTATGATCAGAATAAATTTCAAATTTCTCACCATATAGATAATGTCGCCAGATTTTCAATGCAAATACGATGGCAGCCAATTCAAGATCATGAATCGGGTAGCGAGTCTCATGTGGTTTCAACTGTCTCGGGGCATAAGCAATAACATGTTCTCGCTGCATTAAAACACAACCTAATCCTCTGTGAGAAGCATCACAATAAACAACAAAATCACCAGTACCTAACGGAATAGTCAACACCGGAGCACTGGTTAGTCTCTTTTTCAACTCTAGAAAACTAGATTCACACGCCTCTGACCAAACAAATGGGGCATTCTTCTGAGTCAGTTGAGTAATCGTCTTAGAAATACTAGAGAAATCTTTAACGAATCGACGATAATAGCCCGCTAAACCCATAAAACTGCGAATCTCTGGCACTGATGTCGGTCTAGGCCAACTGATCACAACCTCAACTTTGCTAGGATCAACAGAAATACCATCTCCAGATATAATGTGCCCCAAAAATACCACTTGTTTCAGCCAAAATTCACATTTTGATAGCTTTGCATATAGTTTCTTAGTTCTTAGAGTGTTCAATACAATTCTCAGATGCTCAGCATGATCAAACAAATTCTTTGAATAAATCAGAATATCGTCAATAAAGATAATCACAAAGTCATAAAGATATTTCTGAAATATACGGTTCATCAAATCCATAAATACAGCTGGAGCATTCGTTAAACCAAACGGCATTACTATAAATTCATAGTGGCCATACCTGGTTTTAAAGCTATTTTCGATATATCAGAATCTCTGACTCTCAACTGATGATATCCAGATCTCATATCAATCTTGGAATAAACAGAAGAACCCTGCAACTGATCAAATAAATCATCAATACGAGGTAAATGATATTTATTCTTTATCGTAGCCTTGTTCAATTGCCGATAATCAATGCAAAGTCTCATTGAACCGTCTTTCTTTCTAACAAACAGTACTGGAGCACCCCAAGGAGAAACACTAGGTCTGATATAACCCTTAGCTAGTAAATCTTCTAGCTGATCTTTCAATTCTTTCAATTCAATTGGTGTCATTCTGTATGGAGTTTTTGAAATAGGTACTGTACCTGGTATCAGTTCAATGCTAAAGTATATTTCTCGGATTTGAGGTAAAACCGGAATCTCATCTGGAATGAAGTCAGCAAACTCACATACCACTGGCAAATCTGCCAATGAAGGGCTCGACTTCAGTACATATACTGAATACATAAGGAATCCCTATGCTTCTTTCTGTAATAATCGAGTCATAGACAAAGCAGATATCAAAGGAATTCGAGCTCTGGAACCCTTACCGTAAAATTTCCATTCATCAGCCATCTCAGGTCTGAATCTTACAATTTTCTGAAAACAATCTACGGTAGCTCTGTACTTGGTCAGCATATCAATACCGATAATGCAGTCAAAATCAGACAAACCGAGTACAATACAATCTAACTCTATCTCATCACCATCATATTGCAGCATACAATGTCTAATAGACTTCACTGATATAAGACCTCTCCCCAAAGGTGAAGAGACAGATACTACAGTAGATAATGACTCAACAGACAAATCATGTATCAATGCAAATCGCTTAGAGATAAAAGTATGGGATGCACCCATATCAATCAATACATAAGCAGGATAACCACAAAGAGAACAGTTACCAGCCACCACATCATTAGGTGCTTCCTGTGCCTGTTCCTCAGTCAATGCAAACACTCTGGCCTGTTGTCTCGGAGGCTGGCTAACAGTCTGGCTTCCTCCTGGCCTTGGCTATGACTGGTTAGTTGGTAGCTGAAAAGATTGAACAGCAGATGATCGTCTATCAACCTGAGCCACTGATTCAGATGATTCTGCTCCCTGGGATCGTTGAGAACCTCGCTGTGGACAGACTCTGGCAAAATGTCCTGGTTGTCGACAGATATTGCAACTACCAAGTACTCCTTGGCATTGCTCTGTTAGGTGTCTCCCTCCACAAGTTCTGCAATAAACCCCTGTATAATTCTGGTTCTGTCGTGAACCACTGGAGCTAGATGAACTACTTCCAGACTTCTTAAACTGTTTCCCTCGGGCTTTCAAATTATCTTTTTTCCCACTACTGCTACCACCACTATCAAATCTGGGAGGGGGTTGGTGGAACTGGGCTGAAGGTTGTTGCTGTTTCTGTGTCTGAGCGACATACGAAGTTCTTCGCTGTCTGATCAAGCCCGCTTCAGCTCTTTTTGCTCTGTTCAAAACAGCATCAAAATTATTTGGTCGCCCTGCATTTACCTCTGTAAAATATCTGGATTCAACCCATTGTTAAACTGATCAGCCACGGCTTCATCATTATCAGCAACATGAGGAGCAAAATGTAGCAAGGTAGAGAATTTGGCAACATATTCTTCAATATTCAGATGACCCTGTTTCAAGTTGGCAAACTCTGCACCCTTGTCTTTTCTGTACGATACTGGGAAGAATCGTTAATAAAATTCAGCTTTAAAAATCTTCCAAGTAATCACCGTACCTCTATGCTCCAAAGCTCTCTTGGTTGTGAGCCACCAGCTTTTTGCAACCTCGTGTAACTGGTGTCCAATCAGTCTGACTCTACGCTCATCTGTATAGTCAAGTGAATCAAACAACATCTCAATATCATCAAGCCAGTTCTCGCAATCAATAGAATTCTCAGTGCCTTTCAAAGTCGGCGGTTTTAATGACCGAAATATCTTTAACAGTGTTTCCATGGGTGTCGCTGTAACATCCATCGGATTATTTGAAGTACTACCCTGTTCTGGGATTCTTCGAGGAGGCATATCTGATTACCAAAATGGTTAGTAATCAAATCTAACAAATCTGTCTCAGTCCTCCTCTGATCATCATACCTCTGATCAAGAATTGGTTCTGATTCATTCTTCAATAATACACGCTTCCACTCAAATCAGATAATTAGGTAAACATGTACTTTCTAAAGCAGTAAAACATGCTTTCATACTAGCATAACATTATGCAATCAACATTACAATAAATCACATGCTAGTATCACAAAAGCAGGAAAGAAAACTCAATCTACCCCGCTCACTCGCTTCTATTCCAGTCTAAGGAACATACAGCTCCGATACTACCCATTGTGGGGACCCGGACGCTAACTCATTCTTGTCAATCATCGTTGGGATTAAGTGGATCAATTAAATAAACTAGGTCGAATTTTTTTTTAACGTTGAGCATCTCATAAGCAAGTGCACAAAATACTATAACAAATTATGCTCCATCTTATTTAATTACAAGATCAAGTGCAATATCTACAACATGATCAAAGATACACAATTGTTCAAAATAAAGTTATAACAAACTAGTGTTTATCAACTACATGTCATGTGTTGAACAATAGCTCTACTTCTAAGTCCGGATCACCGCTCTAATCTCGATCTATCATGCTCTTCTCGACCCTGATCCTGTCTCACCTGTTGTCATGCACACATACAAACACAAAACAGCCGATAACTCCGGCGAGAAACATATTTCCCAGTATAAATAACGTATACATGCATTTCATATAAACATATACAAAATCATATAACATTTGTAAAACAGTATGTATCATAGTCTAATAAACATAAATCGATACAATGCTGTAAATCAAACTCTTTAACTCTTACTCTTAGACTCGACTCTTATCTAGGGATCCCGGTTTGAATAAGAACGTAACAAGTCTCCCACCTACTCTCCCCTTCTAGATGGTGGTACATTTTTATTCCCAGACTTCGGTACACTATATCGAATCTCTACAATAGGAGTCGATCTTCTCCTAAGCACATCGATATAAGTCAAACGTCCAGTGACTTGGCACCTCTACCAAAGACTCATAATACATGCTTTGCTATAACTCAATAGACTAAGCATATTAATCTCAAGAATTGCAAACACATCAAAGCAATAACAATATAGTATGTGGTTTTGGGAAACTCAAGCTATCTCTTACTCGAGTTATCTCTCTCGGTTTAACATTGATTTATAACTTTTCTTTTCGTAGTTCTTGGTTTGACGCAATCAATCTCAATCGGGCTTTGTTTGTCTTCGAAGCCTTCAATACAAACTCTGGAATGATATATTCAAGACGTACAACATCAATATACAACTCAAAGCAAGTCTTGATTTGATCAATGCTCAATCTACTTAAATTTCGACGGCATAACATTGCAATCTCGATATATCCGGAAACTCAGACATCAACAGATACAAATCACAACTCATAATCAATACAATTACAGCCCACAATTACCAAATCTGTACAATCTTATTCAACATAGGCTGAAAATTGATAACAATTGCATACACTGTCTTTTCTTAGATTTGGTTTTCGATTATAGGCTTATCATAATCTCAAGAACACATAATATCAATCAAATTATGATTTCTTCAATACCAAATTTTTGAACCATACAGGAAAGTAATAAAACTTACATCCCTTCGAAGCTCTTGACAAGAGAAGCCCAGAACTAAACTCGGATTGAAAATCGGACGGCTGGATCTTGCACAATCAACAATTTAATATGTGGAGAAAACTTGAGGATTCAACCATGGCTTGTCTCGGTTTCCTGGCTATAATATGAATGAAATGAAGGAGAAGCTTATCATTTAAATGCATGGCAGGACAAGTGTCAACTTTTCATACACCACTGCTCGCGCATATGCATGCCCAATACTCGCGCATATGCGCGAGACCTACTGTCTCGGCGCTTAGGTTTCCACCTGCTCGCGCGTATGCGCGCCTCGTCTTCGCGCATATGCGCGAGACTCTCTGTCTCGGCATTTTGACATTACACCTGCTAGCGCATATGCGCGCCTAGTCTCCGCGCATGTGCGCGAGGTCTGCTGGACTCCACACACAAAATATCCATGCTTTTCCAAATTCTTTCTCGGAGTTGTCCTTTAATAATCACATCAATTCATCAATTAATAATCTCAGATTAAAATGATATAATATCGAGAATTACAGGAAACGTCCTAGTTTATGGTTGTACACCATTATTTCTTATGACCCGGGACAACATTGAGACTCTATATGCTAGCATTGCACTTTGATTTGTTTAGTCACTCATATGGGGTCATCAGGTGGCAAGGTTGAGTGTTTTGTCGAAACATATAGGAGTCGATGCATTGTAGTCTGGGATTCACCGCTTATCTTCGGGTATGGATATCCTATGTGATCTCATGTATATGTAGTATGAAATCTCTGATCAGAACATGGTGGTAATTATGAAAGAGGTTTCATAGATTACACCATCGATGCAACTACGACATGACACATAGTATCGATTCTTTGACAGCACTCGATATACCAATAGTTGTCGAATCAGTCGGGATATATGAGTTGAAGGGATCGTTTGCAGGTACTATTATTTGATACCTAGGGAATCATGTAAGCGATGCTGCTAGGCGTTTAACATGATTGGTTGGGTACTATCAGACTTGAGTTCTGACGTTCTTATTATCAAGGAGTTGATAAGTAAGAATGGAGCAATTGGGATATGCTCATATAAAGACCCCGAATCACATGGCGATGTGAACCCACAGCTAGTTGTATCAATGAACCATTGAGGGACCACACAAGTGCTAACTTTCTAGATCCCGTTGAGAAGTAAAATAGTTCAATGTATTGAACGGCTTATAAAGGAGTTTATAAGCGCAAATAAAAATAGAAGTATGACTTCTATAAGGAGAATATAACTTTTAATTTGAGGAAGTGTTCCTAAATTAAAAATTGGCCAAACAAATAATGTATTTGAAAATTGTGATTTTCATAAACATTATTATGGACTAAATTAAATTAATTCAAGTGTTGAATTAATTAAACACTAGTGGATCTAGTAGTGTCCAAATAATTAAATTAATTCAAGTGTTGAATTAATTAAATAACATTGGGCCTTGTAGAGCCCAATTAGAGATAATTATTAAACTAGTGAGCTTGAGTAAAATCATGTAAAGTTTAAATGATTTCAAATGTGTTTGAGACATTTTTAAAAAAAGGTCCATGGGCCTTGTAATTGTTACAAGCCCAAGTAGAAAGCATGCAAAAGATGTGAGGGGTTAGAGGCTACTTTTTCAATATCCAAGGCATGGCATGCACATGCTCACTTTAACTTTTTCATACACCAAGAAAAACACTCCTCCCTCTCTCCTCCAAGGGAAATGGCCGAAAATTTGAAGGCATTCTCTCATTATTTTTGCTTCTTCAATTGTTGAAGATTGCACTCTCTTGTCAAAGAAAAATCCTCTAATTTTTCTAGTGCAAAGTTAGAGGAGATCTTCCTTGTCGGTGGTTGGCTTAATTTTTGAGCAAGGAGTGCTCATTGGAATCTTGAAGATTTGTCTTGCCATTGAAGAGCTTAGTTGTTTGACAACTAAGTTGGAGCTATCATCAATATTTTAAGATTGATAAGTATATTTTCTAAAACACTCTATGAATGTCATTTTGTGTTATATTGTATTTGCTACACTTTATAGTGTTTAGGGTGCTCGGTTCTTTTATGAAACTTCCGTTGCGCAAGCAAGCACCTTAAACGATCCCCTTTCAAGTTGTATCAAGAGCTATGGTTACTATTTTGTGTAGCATATACATGATATTATATTGAGGTTAATTTCTAATAGCATGAGACAATCAAAACGACAAATTGTAGGCCAGTTTTTGGGGCGGCTTTGGGCAGCAAGTTGCTGCCCATTTCAGGTAGCTTGGGCTGCCTGAGGGGCTGCCCGAAACGGGCAGCAAGGGCAGCCCCAGCCCCTTGCTTTTAACAAAAAAAAATATTTTTTGTGCATGTTTGCCGGAATCCGGCGACGGAGCTCCGGTGACAGCGATGACGACTAGGGTTTCCAAAAGGGTTTTGGAATATCAAAGTGTCATGGGCCTTGAAGTTGTTTGGCCATTAGATGCCTAATACAATTTGTGAATTTAAATGAGCCAAAATTTTTTTGGTAAAAAAATGATTTTTTGAGCCCTTAAGTTTAAATTTACAAAAGTTGTACATATTTTCTCATAAAATAAATAATTGAAGTTGGACTTTAATTATTTATAGTAAATGGTGATTTAAAAGAAATTCGGTTATAAATTAATTAATTAGAAAGTAGACAAATGAGTTTGTATACTTTGTTAATTTAGTTTATAATCGTGGCGGTTAGTGATTGGATCAAGATATATAATATTGGAATCAATTGATTATTGTGATAATTAATTGATGATGTATGATATGTGATATTATGCATGAAGGATGATCAAAAGCCCAAATCCAATTTGCTAGGTGTATGCTAGGATATTTTGTGTTGAATGATTGTAATAATTATCAATTTATAAAGTGGGCTTGGTTTATGGCCCGTTCCACCCCATGAGATGTATCCCTATTTGCCATGGATATTTATTTGTAAATATTAGTATAGTGGAAGATCAAGATTGGAAGATGGTGGCCTTGATGATTATGAAGATCGAAGACATGTAAATATTGGAGGCTTATGTAAAAGTTGCATTTGCATCCCATGCATTTCCCTAGGATTGGACCTAGTCCCGTGCTTAGCTCACACGGGACCATTAGTTTTGGGGCGATTGATCATCCTTGTTTTGTTTATTGTTTATAATATATGCATGATATGTTATAAATAATGAGTATGTGCGTTATTGTTATGATAATAACAAAGTTGCATGAATCCGGAAAACGTACGATCAAACATGGCGAGCTTTTAAACAAAATTAATGATGAGACCTTTCAAAAATTAAAAACCATTATTTTGAATAAGATTCAAAATTAATATCAAGCCCGAAAAGGGAAATTATAAAGGTGTTTATAATTTCCATGTCTTCCATCGACAATGGGTGCATGATGAACGCTACCCGTGTTCGGGGCTCGGCTCATATTATTGGGGGGCCCTGGACACCGGAAAGCTGTGACATCAATTGACATGGTGATATGAACTACGTGGAACTCCCATGATTTCGGCTCATATTATTGAGGTAACTCATGGCGACCGTCCATTAAGGTTCAACATCGATGGATAAGGCTTGACACGTAAAGATGAACGACGTCATATTATTGGGTCCTAATCAAACGTGAGACAAAAGTTTACGTAGAGTGTTGCATGGTGATGCAATTAGAAACTACCTCTTAGGAATTGTGATTGGCTGATATTATTCGGGATCATGATTTGCTAATTGGACCTTACGTACCTATTGAGGAAATGAGTTTCCCGTTTTCACTAGAGGGTAGTGAAAAATGTCAAAACAGTGGGAGCGAAAATTTATGAAGTAAAAGTCCATACTTTATATCTTACTAAATATTTTAAAATAGTCATTAACATTTATCTGTTTTACTTTTCAAGTACAAATTTGACAATGTCGTCGATTCGCAACCCATTATCTGCAATACTCGACAAACACATATTAACTGGACCTAATTATCTCAATTGGCTAAGAAACCTAAAAATCGTCTTGAATTCGGAAATGATAGCATATACACTTACTGAGTTGTCCCCTGTTGAGGCTCCGACTAACTGCACTCCTGAGGAATTGCAGACTTACAAGGATTAGTGTGACCATGACTTGCGAGCTAAGTGTTATATGCAGGCTTCTATGAATGATGAGCTGCAGAGGCGTTTTGAGGATGCAAAGAGTGCTGCTGACATTCATTTGCATCTCAAGGAGCTCTTTGGTGAGCAAACACGGCCTCTTATGCATGCTACCGTCAAGGAGCTGATCACTTTACGCATGCGAGATGGGGCTTTGATCCATGAGCATAGCCTAAAGATGATTGGGCTCGTGGACAAGCTCGTTGGCATGGATCTTATGTTGCCTTCGGAGTTGATCACCGACGTGTTTCTCTTGTCGCTACCTAGCCCATTTGATCCTTTTGTGGTGAATTTCAACATGAACAAGCTAGTGCCTACCCTTGAGGAGTTGGTGAACATGCTTGTGACCTTTGAGTCCACCATCAAGAAAGAGAAGCCAGTTCTTTATGTGGGCTCTTCATCTGGTAATAAGACTGGTCCACCTGGGAAGGGAAAAAAACGGTCTTTCCAATGTCCCAAGAAGAACGTGCCCTTGAAGAGGCAAGCTCCGAATCCCGTTGTGGCAGTCACACCAGTAAAGGCTGACAAGACTGCTGATGTTTGTCATCAATGCAAGAAGCCTGGACATTGGAGGCGTAACTGTAGAGAATATCATGCCCAGAAGGGTTCTGGGAATGGTATGTTCTATATTGAAGTAAACATTTCAATAAACTCTACTTCTTGGGTATTGGATACCGGCTGTGGCTCACATATCTGTAATGATTTACAGGTGATGGAAAGAAGTAGGAGGCTTAGGGAAGGTGAGACCTTCTTGAGGATGGGCAATGGAGCAAGAGTTGCTGCCAAGGCCGTAGGAGATGTTTACTTGCTTTTGAACAATGATTTTAAGTTAATTTTAAGAGATGTTTTGTTCGTACATGATTTGGTGAAAAACATTGTTTCCATTTCTATGTTTGATAAATGATAAGTGCAAGATTTGTACTTAATTTATATTAGAATCCATTTTGAATTATGCTTGTTTCGGGCAGAATTATGCGTTTTTGGTTTGTTTTTGTTGTCATTTCAGGAATGGAAAAAATAACGGATACGAAGCCAAGTGAGCCAAGAAAATAAGTGCAAAACCAACACACTGTCGGACAGAGCCTCGCGCCCAGCTGCGCGAGATCACGCGCAGCCGCGCGCAATTACATGACAGAATCGGCCAGAGACTAGCGCGCGGCCGCGCCACATCACGCGCAGGCGCGCGCACCAATACATGCGAGAACCAGTAGCTCGCGCGCCACCGCGCGACATCATGCGCGACCGCAGCAGCAAGCCCAACGACAGAATGGCACGCGCAGTCGCGCGAGATCATGCGCCACCGTGCGCGCTGAGCGTCCAGAATCATATATAATGCACGAGTTAGGTCAGAAAAAAGGATCGAGCCGCCGTAGGAGAAAAGAACACGAGAAAGAGACGCGGACACGAGACGAAGATCTAAAATGCGAAGAACAGTCACAAATACGAAGAACGACGGATCTGGGGACGGAGACGATGCTTCGGATTTGTTATATTTTCCTGCGCTTCTTTATTTTACTGTGTTGCGATGTCTAAAACGTTGAACATGTCTTGTTTTCTCTTGGATTTCGTGATGAGCTAATTTTCCATTCTATAGAATGATGTAGCTTTGTGGACACATTGATTTGACGTGGTTATTTTATATGATTGAATTTCATTTCATATTTAATTGTGTTTCTCTGTGTTTATTTAACTACAATTTACTGGCCATAAATTGTTTGTTGTTTGATTAATTCTATAACTCGAGAGAGGAACTAGGATTGTAGATCATTAGAAACACATCGTTGAATGTTTATATCGTTCGGAAGGCGTATAACTTTAGCGAGGCTTAGATAAGAACATCGTTTGTATTTATCAATTAAACTTAGATTTTATTAGGAATAATTGAATCGAAGTTTGATTGATACAATTTATTCGTCACTTGGGAAAGGGGGAATAAAATAATTAAGTGTTCTTGGCCATTAAATAATTGAATTCAGGAATATAAATTTAACTGGGAATATCTGTCGTGGAAACTTGGTGAAATCATTTCTCTTGATATTTTCTCTAATTGTTACTCTGAATTGTTATTCTTCAATTCGGTGATTAGATTTATCCTTTGTTTTTAATTAATTCGTTCAAACAAACCAATCTGGTTATTGATTTGTCTAGATAAAGTCTTGACTATTTTAATTACAAGCATTGATATATATTTTTATACACACTCCTCGTGGGATCGACACTTGCACTCAAAAGTACATTTTACTATAACTTGACATCGTGCGCTTGCGAGAATTTAAGTAAACACGCAACAAGTTTTTGGCGCCGTTGCTGGGGAAAAGAACACGAGAAAGAGACGCGGACACGAGACGAAGATCTAAGGTGCGAAGAACAGTCACAAATACGAAGAACGACGGATCTGGGGACGGAGACGATGCTTCGGATTTGTTATATTTTCCTGCGCTTCTTTATTTTACTGTGTTGCGATGTCTAAAACGTTGAACATGTCTTGTTTTCTCTTGGATTTCGTGATGAGCTAATTTTCCATTCTATAGAATGATGTAGCTTTGTGGACACAATGATTTGACGTGGTTATTTTATATGATTGAATTCTATTTCATATTTAATTGTGTTTCTCTGTGTTTATTTCACTACAATTTACTGGCCATAAATTGTTTGTTGTTTGATTAATTCTATAACTCGGGAGAGGAACTAGGATTGTAGATCATTAGAAACACATCGTTGAATATTTATATCGTTCGGAAGGCGTATAACTTTAGCGAGGCTTAGGTAAGAACATCGTTTGTATTTATCAATTAAACTTAGATTTTATTAGGAATAATTGAATCGAAGTTTGATTGATACAATTTATTCGTCACTTGGGAAAGGGGGAATAAAATAATTAAGTGTTCTTGGCCATTAAATAATTGAATTCAGGAATATAAATTTAACTGGGAATAATTGTCGTGGAAACTTGGTGAAATCATTTCTCTAGATATTTTCTCTAATTGTTACTCTTAATTGTTATTCTTCAATTCGGTGATTAGATTAATCCTTTGTTTTTAATTAATTCGTTCAAACAAACCAATCTTGTTTTTGATTTGTCTAGATAAAGTTTTGACTATTTTAATTACAAGCATTGATATATATTTTTATACACACTCCTCGTGGGATCGACACTTGCACTCAAAAGTACATTTTACTATAACTTGACATCGTGCGCTTGCGAGCATTTAAGAAAACACGCAACAAATTTTTGGCGCCGTTGCCGGGGAAAATAACACGAGAAAGAGACGCGGACACGAGACGAAGATCTAAAGTGCGAAGAACAGTCACAAATACGAAGAACGACAGATCTGGGGACGAAGACGATGCTTCGGATTTGTTATCTTTTTCTTCGCTTCTTTATTTTACTGTGTTGCGATGTCTAAAACGTTGAACATGTCTTGTTTTCGCTTGGATTTCGTGATGAGCTAATTTTCCATTCTTGAAAATGATGTAGCTTTGTGGACACGATGATTTGACGTGGTTATTTTATATGATTGAATTCTATTTCATATTTAATTGTGTTTCTCTGTGTTTATTTCACTACAATTTACTGGCCATAAATTGTTTGTTGTTTGATTAATTCTATAACTCGGGAGAAGGACTAGGATTGTAGATCATTAGAAACACATCGTTGAATGTTTATATCGTTCGGAAGGCGTATAACTTTAGCGAGGCTTAGGTAAGAACATCGTTTGTATTTATCAATTAAACTTAGATTTTATTAGGAATAATTGAATCGAAGTTTGATTGATACAATTTATTCGTCACTTGGGAAAGGGGTAATAAAATAATTAAGTATTCTTGGCCATTAAATAATTGAATTCAGGAATATAAATTTAACTGGGAATAATTGTCGTTGAAACTTGGTGAAATCATTTCTCTAGATATTTTCTCTAATTGTTACTCTTAATTGTTATTCTTCAATTCGGTGATTAGATTAATCCTTTGTTTTTAATTAATTCGTTCAAACAAACCAATCTTGTTTTTGATTTGTTTAGATAAAGTCTTGACTGTTTTAATTACAAGCATTGATATATATTTTTATACACACTCCTCGTGGGATCGACACTTGCACTCAAAAGTACATTTTACTATAACTTGACATCGTGCGCTTGCGAGCATTTAAGAAAACACGCAACAAGTTTTTGGCACCGTTGCCGGGGAAAAGAACACGAGAAAGAGACGTGGACACGAGACGAAGATCTAAAGTGCGAAGAATAGTCACAAATACGAGGAACGACAGATCTGGGGACGGAGACGATGCTTCGGATTTGTTATCTTTTCCTTCGCTTCTTTATTTTACTGTGTTGCGATGTCTAAAATGTTGAACATGTCTTGTTTTCGCTTGGATTTCGTGATGAGCTAATTTTCCATTCTTGAAAATGATGTAGCTTTGTGGACACGATGATTTGACGTGGTTATTTTATATGATTGAATTCCATTTCATATTTAATTGTGTTTCTCTGTGTTTATTTCACTACAATTTACTGGCCATAAATTGTTTGTAGTTTGATTAATTCTATAACTCGGGAGAGGGACTAGGATTGTAGATCATTAGAAACACATCGTTGAATGTTTATATCGTTCGGAAGGCGTATAACTTTAGCGAGGCTTAGGTAAGAACATCGTTTGTATTTATCAATTAAACTTAGATTTTATTAGGAATAATTGAATCGAAGTTTGATTGATACAATTTATTCGTCACTTTCGATCTCTGGGTCAAAAATCAGCAAGTCTGAGTTTTGCGATCTTAGCATACACTGTCAAGAAGGAAAAATGAAAAACACAATCAACATAAAATAAAATAAAAAATAAAAGCTCTAAATTAAAATCTAGACTAATTGATAACAATACCGATATAAATTCAAATTTGACACTCCCTGGCAACGGCGCCAAAAACTTCTCCAGAAGTACTCCACTCCAATAACTCCTCCACTCCAACAACTCACAACTTACTTTCACTCACCTCAACACCACAAGTCATCATCTCAAAGCTTTGCCACCACCAACCGCCACGCCGCCGCCGCCGCCGCCGCCGCCGCCGCTTGCTACCGCCGAGCGTCATCTACGGTTAATCTTCTACACTCAAGGTTACCGTTTCTTTTATGTTGTTATTGTTTGGGGATAATTTTCAGAAATCAAGCAATTGTTGGTGGAATTGTGTCTATATTTGTTGATTATAAGTGTGGATATTGTTGATAATCATGCCGCCTAGAAAGAGATCGAAGGATGTGGCTTCCTCTTCTCGTTCATACGATGTTAATAGATTTTGGAACGAGGAAGCATTCAGAGTTTACGAGAGCACCATGTCTAGGTCGATTATTAAAGAAAGAGGGATATATATGACATACCTTAACTGTGCTGTAATTGAGGAAGTTGTGCAAAGGGGATGGGTAAATATAGCACAATCACCGCCAGATGCAATTATATCTGTAGTCTGAGAATTCTATGCTAATCTGAGAATCAAACACGAGGAATACGGAGTTTTGGTACGAGGGCAACTGGTCTATTTCGATTCGGCAACCATTAATGCTATTTATAATCTGCCGAGTTTTGAAAATGACGAGTATACTGCTTTGATTACTGGCAATGTGGATTACGATGCGATTGTCATGAGCTTATGCATCGAGGGTTCCGAGTGGCACTTGAATCAAGGCTCCCCAGTCACTCTGAAGAAATCTGACTTACGCCGTGACCCACGCAGTTGGGCATCTTTTATTCTATCATGAATCATGCCCTCCTCACATCAGACAGAAATTACAAAGGATAAAGTGGCGTTGATTTACGCCATAATGACTTGGGAAGACCGTGGATCTTGGGAAGCTCATTCACAGTTTTATCATGCGTGCTGGTACGGGACTCATGACCAGTCAGCCTCCCTTGTGCACATACTATCACTGCCCTATGTCTTCATGCCGGTGTGCAATGGGGCGTAGATGAACAGGTTTTGAAAGCAAATGGCTCAATCACAGTATATACTCCAGACCGCGTGCGCTTTCAAAGCGAATTGGAAAGACAGGAGGCTAGGGCAGCTTATAATCAGAGGGCCAGAGAACGCCAGGCGCCGCCACCACCATCGATCCCTCGAGCCTGTTTGTGAGACAGGATGTTCCGAATGGAACATGATATAGGGGCTCAGCGCCAGGAGTTGGCCGAACACCGACACACTATTGGTATTTTGATGTCTTATATGATGGACTTCACATCGGTGCTCGCCCAGCGTTTTCCACCTACTGGACCCAAGGATGCTCCCTTTCCACCATATCCAGCTTGGCCACCACAGTACCCACCACCAGATCTATCACCGCCGCAGCCCATGGACGATGCTGATGCAGATACTGGAAATGATGACTCGAGCCCCGAGTTCTGGCACTCGGGAGCGAGGTATGTGTTGTCATGTTCTTTATTTCTTTACATTGAGGACAATGCATACTTTAAGTTTAGGGGAGGTGAATTTGCTTGTTTCTTTTTAAAATTGTTTTTATTTTTGCTCAGTAGTTAAATTGAAATTTCTTTTTTTTCTTCCTTAGTTCTTTTATTTATTTTTGCATGCTAGAGTTGTTAGGAAGAGTCATAGATAAGTAAAATGTGTGACCGATGATGAAAATTGAATTGCGATCCTGAAATATATATGTGTTCATGATAACTTAGGAGTCACAATTATTTTGCACTGTCGTGTTTGTTGATACTATCGTTGCTTAGAGACAAGTTGCATGCCTGTGATGCTAAATAGATGAGGGAAATCTGATTCTTGGTAATTCTTGCATGACATTGATTGACACTTTTGCAAACATAGAAATAATCTATGCATTTTTTTTTCACAATACCTTTGGGCCTATATTCTTTGTTTACTGTTAATTGTAGCCCTTTGAGCTTCGAGTTAATTGAGATGCTTAAAATTTCTTTTGTACCTACCTCGTATATCATTTTTTTGGTTGAACAAATGCATGTGATTAGTTTGTATGAGTTGACTAATGGATTGACGGAAATCTAGAACTTGCTAGAATACTTTTCGAGGCTGAAATACGGATAATATGTGACATAGAATGATTTAGGCGATCTTTGGAGCCGTTTTGAGCATTCGAGCCTACCAAATGAACACGAAATATCCCTAGTGTCCCATTTTGAGCCTACTAAAAATCAAGTGGTTTATGTCAATGACATACAATTAGCCCCCACTTGTATCTATTCCACATCCCACAACGACTACCTAATGAAGCTTATACAATTATTGTCCTACCTAATTTTGAGAGAAATAAGTTCATGGGTGTTGTAATGATTCAAATACTCATTGAAAAAAAAAAACAAAAAATTTGAAGTGTGCAAAAAGGAGTTGAAAATAGACAAAAAGAAGGAAAAGAAAAAGAATCAAGGGAATGAATGAAACAAAAGTGGTGAAAAAGAAAAAAAATTGGAAAAATAGAGGATATGAGTGGGAAGAAAGCAATAAAGTGATGGTGAAAGAAATGACGAGGAGAATTATGAAAATTCAATTATTTCTCTCAAATCTTGATCTCATTACCTTTATTGTAGCCATGAGCCGTAGCCTAACGTTACAAGCCTACAATACCTATTAACCTTGTCACATTTATCCAATATACTAGTGGAGAAAAGTTGTTCAAGTCAAGCCTATGGATACCTGAAAAACATTGTTATCAAATATAGACTTTATTCACTTGCTTGCAAGCATCTCATTGTGTGATTTCATCTATGGCGTACTTATGTTAACTATCTTTCGAGCCAAATAATCACCGATAAAGTCCTATGTGATCTGTGAATGTGAATTTATATTTTAATGAAGTGTGAGTTGAACTGAACTGATGATTTCTTGATTCTGTAAGGCGAATGGGCATTACGACTCTATTTGAGTATTCGATGGGGTAAACGAACATTGACATATCACACACACACGTGAATCTTGGGAAATCGTGAATTACATGAAATTAGATAAGTCGGAGGTCAATATCATTTTTCGCATATTCATGACTTTAGTAGTTTGCGTAATTTTTTTCTTATTTATTAGCTTTTATTCTATTTTGCTCGGGACTAGCAAAAGTTCAAGTTTGTGAGGTTCGATAAGTGCAAGATTTGCACTTAATTTATATTAGAATCCATTTTGAATTATGCTTGTTTCGAACAGAATTATGTGTTTTTGGTTTGTTTTTGTTGTCATTTCAGGAATAGAGAAAATAACGGATACGAAGCCAAGTGAGCCAAGAAAATAAGTTCACAACCAACACACTGTCGGACAGAGCCTCGCGCGCAGCCGCGCGCAATTACATGATAGAATCGGCTAGAGACTAGCGCGCGGCCGCGCCACATCACGCACAGGCGCGCGCGCACCAATACATGCGAGAACCAGTAGCTCGGGCACCACCACGTGACATCATGCGCGACCGCGCTCGCGCAGCAGCAAGCCAAATGACAGAATGGCACGCGCAGTCGCGCGAGATCATGCGCCACCGCGCGCATCGAGCATCCAGAATCGTATATAATGCACGAGTTAGGTCAGAAAAAAGGATCGAGTCGCCGTGGGAGAAAAGAACACGAGAAAGAGACGCGGACATGAGACGAAGATCTAAAGTGCGAAGAACAGTCACAAATACGAAGAACGACGGATCTGGGGACGGAGACGACGCTTCGGATTTGTTATCTTTTCCTTCGCTTCTTTATTTTACTGTGTTGCGATGTCTAAAATGTTGAACATGTCTTGTTTTCGCTTGGATTTCGTGATGAGCTAATTTTCCATTCTAGAGAATGATGTAGCTTTGTGGACACGATAATTTGACGTGGTTATTTTATATGATTGAATTCCATTTCATATTTAATTGTGTTTCTCTGTGTTTATTTCACTACAATTTACTGACCATAAATTGTTTGTTGTTTGATTAATTCTATAACTCGGGAGAAGGACTAGGATTGTAGATCATTAGAAACACATCGTTGAATGTTTATATCGTTCGGAAGGCGTATAACTTTAGCGAGGCTTAGGTAAGAACATCGTTTGTATTTATCAATTAAACTTAGATTTTATTAGGAATAATTGAATCGAAGTTTGATTGATACAATTTATTCGTCACTTGGGAAAGGAGGAATAAAATAATTAAGTGTTCTTGGCCATTAAATAACTGAAATTCAGGAATATAAATTTAACTGGGAATAATTGTCGTGGAAACTTGGTGAAATCATTTCTCTAGATATTTTTTCTAATTGTTACTCTTAATTGTTATTCTTCAATTCGGTGATTAGATTAATCCTTTGTTTTTAATTAATTCGTTCAAACAAACCAATCTTGTTTTTGATTTGTTTAGATAAAGTCTTGACTATTTTAATTACAAGCATTGATATATATTTTTATACACACTCCTCGTGGGATCGACACTTGCACTCAAAAGTACATTTTACTATAACTTGACATCGTGCGCTTGCGAGCATTTAAGAAAACACGCAACAATAAAGATGGATATTCTTGTTTATTTAGCAAATGTGTTTGCAACATTTACAAGAATGAATGTTTAGTTGGTACTGGAGAACTTGAAAACGATCTCTACACCTTAAAATTGAAAGATATTCCACTAAACAATGTCCAAGAAATAACAACAACAAACAAGCGAAAACAAGATACTCTAAATTCTGCACAATTTTGGCATGCTCAATTAGAACATATTTCCCTAAGAAGGATGAACAAGTTAGTGGGAGTAGGCATGTTTGATATGTCTGATATTAATGCTCTCACGACTTGTGAATATTGTCTAAAAGAAAAGATGAACAAAATTCCCTTTAAGGGCCATGTGGAGCGAGCCAAAGGGTTATTGTATTTGATCCATACCGATTTGTGCGGTCCGCTTAGCATCACCACTAAGCATGGACATGCCTACTTCATCACCTTTACCGATGATTTTTCGAGGTATAGGTATGTGTATTTGATGAAATACAAGTCTGAAACCTTTGAAAGGTTCAAAGAATTCAGAAGTGAAGTAGAGAAACAGTTGGGACGAAGCATCAAGTCACTTCGATCGGATCGAAGTTGTGAGTACTTGAGTGCCGAGTTCCAATAGTATCTTAAGGAGAATGGGATTCTCTCACCGTGGACTCCGCCTGCTACACCATAGTTGAATGGTGTTTGGGAGCGTCGTAACTGGACTTTGATGGACATGGTTTGGTCTATGATGGGGTTCACGGAGTTGCCACCATCTTTTTGGGGACATGCTCTTGAGATAGCGGAACTGTTGTTGAACAATGTCCATTCAAAGGCAGTTGATAAGACACCATATGAGATATGGATGGGTAAGCCTCCCAAATATTTATATCTTAGAATATGGGGATGCCCTTCTTATGTGAAGCAGACAGTGGGAGATAAATTGGATAGTCGATCCATTTTATGTTACTTTGTGGGATATCCAAGGAATTCAGTTGGATACTATTTCTATCATACCCAAGAAACAAAAGTGTTTGTTTTTAGGAATGAAACCTTTTTGGAAAAGGAATTTCTATTGGATAGAAAAGGGGAGATGATAGAACTCGAAGAGGTTCGAGAGACACCCACAATTGAAGAACCCACAACCGAAGAGCCAAGAGTGGAGATACAAGCTCCTAGAAGATCCGAGAGAGTCTCGAGACCACCTATGAGGTATGGTCTGCTTCTTGAAGAGTGCCATGATGAGCCTAACCATGGATGTGATCCAAGGACCTTCAAGGAAGTGTTATCTGATGTCGATTCATCCAAGTGGCTTGAAGCAATGGAATATGAGATGAATTCCATGCATTCGAACCAAGTGTGGAACCTTGTGGATCCACCTGAGAGAACTATTCCCATAGGGTGTAAATGGATTTAAAATAGGAAACTTGGGGCGGATGGGAAGGTATTGACCTTCAAGGCGCGATTGGTAGCAAAAGGCTATACTCAAAGACAACGAGTTGACTTTGAGGAAACCTTTTCTCCAGTTGCAATGTTCAAGTCTATAAGGATATTGCTAGCCATAGCTGCATGGTATGACTATGAGATATGGCAGATGGATGTCAAGCCAATCTTTCTTAATGAGGATATTAAGGAAGAGATTTACATGTCTCAACTTGAAGTGTTTACATCTATCGGAAGTGAGCATATGGTATGCAAACTTAAGAGATCTATTTATGGTCTAAAGCAGGCATCTAGGAGTTGGAACCTCAGATTCGATAGTACAATCAAAGATTTTGATTTTACTAAGAATCCTGAGGAACCCTGTGTGTATAAGAAGGTCAGTGGGAATGCTGTGACATTCCTGGTACTTTATGTTGATGACATTCTACTCATTTGGAATGATGTAGGGATGTTGCAATCAACTAAAATATGGTTAGCGAGTAAGTTCTCGATGCAGGACTCGGGTGAAGCATATTTTGTATTGGGAATACAGATCTATAGAGAAAGATCAAGAAGATTGCTTTGTCTCACCTATTCCACATACATTGATACCATCGTGAAACGGTTCTCGATGGATGAGTCCAAGAGAGGACATCTACCAATGTTTCATGGCGTGTCCCTATCCATGTCTATGTCTCCCAAGACTGATGCAGAGATAACAGCGATGACACGCATTCCGTATGCATCCGCAATTTGTAGTATCATGTATGGGATGATATCTACACGTCCTGACGTTGCTTATGCACTAAGTGTAGTGAGTAGATATCAATCGAACCCTGGTCTTCCACATTGGAAAGCTGTGAAAGACATCCTCAAGTATTTAAGAAGGACCAATTAGTTGTTCTTGGTCTATGGGGGTGGAGAACTGAAATTGGAAGGCTATACCGACTCTAGCTTCCAAAGCGATATCGATGACTCGAAGTCAACCTCTGGGTTCGTATTCATGCTCAATGGTGCTGCTGTCTCATGGAAGAGTTCCAAGCAAGACAGTACTGCGGATTCCACCACTGAGGTTGAATACATTGCTGCATCAGCTGCAGCAAAGGAGGCTGTTTGGATAAGGAATTTCGTCCAAGATTTGGGCGTCATTCCTAATGGAGTTGCTCCTGTCCCAGTGTTTTGCAACAACACGGGAGCTATAGCTCAAGCAAAGGAGCCAAAGTCTCATCAAAAATCATAACACGTATTGAGAAAGTACCACATCCTCCGAGAGATTATGCAAAGAGGAGAAGTGTCGATTGACAAAGTCGACTCCGCAGATAATTTTGTTGATCCACTAACTAAGCCTTTACCTGGACCACTATTCGAGAAGCATCGCGAATCGATGGATTTGAAGCATATGGGTAGTTGGCTCTAGTGCAAGTGGGAGATTGTTAGAGTAGGTGCCCGTCGAGCCAGGTGTTGGCCGAGGGTTCATGTTGAAACTCTATGTATAAACAATATTTATTTTAATAATATTTAAAATTATTGTTTTGGCACATCTTTATCTGTATACCCATGCTAGTTGCATAGATAAAGACCTTGAATATACAAATAGTAGAAAGAATATGAGATGATTATATGATGAGTATCATGAAACTCATATTTGGAATACTGTATATTCTAAACAGTTCCTAGTCGATTCAGCCGCCGCTAAGAAGGATATAGGCCGCTCGAGTTTGAGACTAGTATCTGCGATGTAAGTACCATGTTTCATTGGTAGGGGACAATGTGATTTCCGAACATGCAGATAGGTGCTCCTGGTAGAGTGCACTGAACAACCCTCCATAAAGGACTTTCCAAGTGGTTTTAACTTATAGAGTGGAAATGTCCTAGTTTATGGTTGTACACCATTAGTCCTTATGACCCGGGACAACATTGAGACTCTATATGCTAGCATTGCACTTTGACTTGTTTACCGACTCATATGGGGTCATCAGGTGACAATGTTGGGTGTTTTGTCAAAACATATAGGAGTCGATGCATTGTAGTCGGTGATTCACCGCTTACCTTCAGGTATGGATATCCTATGTGATCTCATGTTTATGTAATATGAAATATCTGATCAGAATATGGTGGTAATTATGAAAGGGTTTCATAGATTACACCATCGATGTAACTACGACATGACATATAGTATCGATTATTTGACAGCTATCGATATACCAATAGTTGTCGAATCGGTCGGGATATATGAGTTGAAGGGACCGTACTGTACGCTAACCATAATTGAATGGTTCTTGTAGGCACTATCATTTGATACCTAGGGAATCATGTAAGCGATGCTGCTAGGCGTTTAACATGATTGATTGGGTACCATCAGACTTGAGTTCTGACGTTCTTATTATCAAGGAGTTGATAAGTAAAAATGGAGCAATTGGGATATGCTCATATAAGGACCCCGAATCACATGGAGATGTGAACCCACAGCTAGTTGTATCAATGAACCATTGAGGGCCTACACAAGTTCTAACTTTCTAGATCCCGTTGAGACGTAAAATAGTTCAATGTATTGAACGGCTTATAAAGGAGTTTATAAGCGCAAATAAAAATAGAAGTATGACTTCTATAAGGAGAATGTAACTTTTAATTTGAGGAAGTGTTTCTAAATTAAAAGTTGGCCAAACAAATAATGTATTTGAAAATTGTGATTTTCACAAACATTATTATGGATTAAATTAAATTAATTCAAGTGTTGAATTAATTAAACACTAGTGGACCTAGTAGTGTCCAAATAATTAAATTAATTCAACTGTTGAATTAATTAAATAACATTGAGCCTTGTAGAGCCCAATTAGAGATAATTATTAAACTAGTGAGCTTGAGTAAAATCAAGTAAAGTTTAAATGGTCTCAAATGTGTTTGAGACATTTAAAAAAAAAGGTCCATGGGCCTTGTAATTGTTACATGCCCAAGTAGAAAGCATGTAAGGGAGGTGAAGGGTTAGAGGCTACTTTTTCAATATCCAAGACATGGCATGCACATGCTCACTTTAACTTTTTCATACACCAAGAAAAACACTCCTCCCTCTCTCCTCCAAGGGCAATGGCCAAAAATTTGAAGGCATTCTCTCATTCTTTTTGCTTCTTCAATTGTTGAAGATTGTACTCTCTTCTAAAAAAAAAAACTCCTCTAATTTTTCTAGTGCAAATTTAGAGGGGATCTTCCTTGTCGGTGTTGGGCTTAATTTTTGAGCAAGGAGTGCTCATTGGAAGCTTGAAGATTTGTCTTGCCATTGAAGAGCTTAGTTGTTTGACAACTAAGTTGGAGCCATCATCAATCTTTTAAGATTGATAGGTATATTTTCTAAAACACTCTATGAATGTCATTTTGTGTTTTATTGTATTTGCTACACACTATAGTGTTTAGGGTGCTCGGTTCTTGTATGAAAATATTTTTGAAACTTCCGTTGCGCAAGCAAGCACCTTAAACGTTCCCCTTTCATGGATAATAATAAATGTTATTCGGAATCACGTGAAATTGTGAACAAATGGCTAGTTGTATACATGAACTATTGAAGATCACATAAGTATTAGATTCTATGTTCAAGTTGAGATAGTAAAGTTCAAGAAGTTGAATTTGTCGATTGCAGTTTGATTGAGATAAAACAAATTGCTTATAAAAGAGCTTATAAGATAATTTTATATGATGAAAGATGTGGAAGTTATCTTAATTGCAAATTAATTGCAAATTAAGTGGGGAGAGTAGAAACACCTATTTTTGGTGAAGGAGTTAACAAAACTAGCAGCTGTAAAAAATGGATTAGTGGAAATTTTGATCTTCTAAATTTTCAGTTTTCATTATATGAACAAGATTTATACCATTGGTACATCGGCTCTATCTGATCATTGATCAGGGTTGTAATGACTTCGCAATTATTTATTTATTGAATTTAGAATCTACTAATTAAATAACAATGATAGTAGTGTGATTACTACATGTACATGATTTCATGAAATATTCTTGAGGGGTCTAAAATTGATTAATTAATTGACAATTAATTAAGAAATTAAATAATTATTATTTAGTTTTACATATATGTCTATAGATGTACATATGAGTATATATATGTATAGATTTATTAATTCTTAAAGAGATTAGGATTACGAATCCTAATATGATGGGGATTCCTAATGTGATAAGAATCAAAGAAAATTACAGCCATTTCCACAGCCACATCGCTACATGTAGGATTTCTAAAATTTTGGTGATCCATTCTCGACGCAAAATTGTTTTGTGCTATTGATAAGTGCATTTTGTGCACTTAAATTATCCTTATAATTCAGATAGATTGTTAGTTTTCTTGGGCAGAATTATGCGTCTTTTGTTATTTTTGATGTACTTGCAGGAATATAGGTGAAGCTACTACATGGGCGTAAAAAGGAGCGAAAATGGTGCTTAGAAGAAAATGGTGAAAACGGCCCTTCTTTGAAGACAGCAAGACCCGCGCATATGCACGAGTCATAGGCGCGCAAGATTTCGGAAGACAAATCAAAACAGAAAGGTCCGCGCATATGCGCCAGTCTAGGTCGCGCATATGCGCGCAAGAAAGGAAAGTAGATGCATAATCCAGAGAGTCTCGTGCATATGCGCGGAGCTTGGGCACGCATATGCGCGAGAGAAGAAGCTCATACACAGAAGGTCTGGCGCATATGCGCGAGTTTAGGGCGTGCATATGCACGCGACGCGAATGCCAAATTCTGTAGGTTTCTTCGTGGGCTTTATAAGGGAGGAATGAAGAAAAATTAAAGGACGGCCGACATACTAGAGGAGGAGACTAAAAAGAAAAGTTAGAGCCAACGACGGAGCGCGAAGAACGGAGATAGAAGACGTTGAATCCGGACACGGAGACGCACTTTCATCTCTCTTCAACATGTTCCTAATTCGGTTCTTTACTTTTACGTTTTTAATGATTACAAACAGGCTTTGTATTGATTTAGATTCGAGTATGAACTAATGTTATTTTCTAGAGATTGACGTAGTCTTGGTTGAACCTATGTTATTGACGTTTTGAATTTTCATTGAATTAATTCATCGTGTTTATTTGTGATTTCTTGTTCTTAATTATTTTGGATTACTCTCCATAATTTGATTGATCAAATAATTAAGATCTAACACTCGAGAGAGGGGATTGAAATTAGGACAGGGAAAATCACATCGTCAGATGTTTATAACGTGCAAAAGACGTATAACTTTGACGAGTCCATAAAGAGAACCTTGTTTGCATTTATTACGTGTTACGTGATTTTGAATAGACATATTAAAATCGGTAATAGGTAATACAGTTCTATTTATCACTTGAAAAAGGGAATAGAAAAATTGCGAGTTCTTGGTTAGTAAACATGACGCAATTTATGTAATGCTCGGTTACTCGTACAAATGATAATAATGCGTTTATATCGTTTATTATGTAGTTATTTAGCTCATTACTATTTCACGTAATTTAGGTATCAATATTGAGATTGAACATGATTTTTATATTGTCTATGGTGTATTGAGAATCAATATGTGTCTAAATAATGATAGTAAGATGTGTAGATAAAGTAGTGTAATGAAAGTTGGTATGGGACTACAGGAAATGAGATGAAAATATGGTAGTTCTTATGGGTTTTAGCATAATTATTTGAATATTGATCCAAATTGTGTGAGGCCATAACCATTAGAAAGCTAAGATATAATTCTACAACTTTCATGTTTTGGGTTTTGTCCAAATCATTGTGGAAGACAAGCCAGAAGTGCCCCGAAGTGTGTCGTGTATACCGTCATTCCCTCACTGACACATGTTAGGAGAATAATCATAACTTTTTAGTCAGACCTCCAAATGACATAAAACTAGTTGGAGATTCAAGCCAAGACATAGGGCTACAACTTTGATGTTTACCACTTTTTCAAATTATGAAGGGAAGAGCTGTTTCCGGAGCAATCTTTGATGAAGCAGTGCGCAGAGGCAGAACAGGTGGCGCCCGTGCGGTAGAAAATGACCGCCCGAGCGCCGGTGCACTGCAAGTCTCGCATTTTTACAGAAATTTCCGCTCTCGGGCGGTAGAAAATGACCGACCGAGTGCCGATTTGCATAAGAAAAGATAAGTATCGATTTTATAAGCCATTTTATTAGTTCTTTCCTTTCCCTTCACAGCAAGACACGAAAGAAAAACCAAGAAATCTTCCTCCAAAGCTTCCTTCTTCATTCCTTTCAATGTTTTGAAGCTAGAACTTAGTTTTCCATCATAAGGAGTTCCTAAAGGTGTAAGTTTTCTTCTCTTTTAATTGTTCTACATGTAAAGGAGTAGCTTTCACCTACTAGAGACATAGTGACTGAACTATTGGTTTATTGACAGTATAGGACTGATAAACATCGTCTCAAACCAATGTTCTTACTGCTTGGACAGTAAGTTGGCATGTTCTTGAAGTAATACATGAGTAATATTATGATTTCAATTGCTTCACATTGATTATTGCTATATGTACATTGTTAGTATGCTTATTGATGAAACATAGCACCATATTCCATTGTTATATATTAAATATGAGAGGAACTCATGAATATTAATGATGGGTGCTATGTCATGAACATGAACATGAACATGACTGATTTTACATGATATAGAGCTTGTTGACATCATGGGTGGTTTTAAATCCAGCCAAACCTATTGGCCAATATATGTTCATGGTGCGTGGGGTTGCCAAAGGTTGCTCCCTGACGTCCAACATAGTAGTAGCTATATAATAAAGCAAGCACGGTAGTAGAGGTCAACTAATGAGGCTCAAGTACAAAAATGAACATGAATATATGCTATGATATGACATGGTTTAAAGATTCATTGTTGATCACGACTTGATATGTATGTTCTTTCTACGCATATTGATACGTATAAGTGCCAACTTATTGAGTTTTATAAACTCACGTAGCTCATGTATTACAGGATCAGGTAGTGAGGATGCACCGGTTCGCCAATGGATGCTTGTGACGTGCCTCACCTCCACAAGAACCTGGACGTCTTATTATATAGCTTCCGCATATGTATTATAGTGAATGCAATGTCAGGGTTTGAAACAAATTTTACTATGTTATGTCTATGTGTATAATGAGACCAAATATGATTGTTTATAATAATACGATTATATGTACATATTGTTGTTGTTATTTGAGTTATTGGAGGGTGTATATATTGTATTGCTTGAGTTTTTGGCTTAGACAAAATGTAGGGACATCATGCCAAAATTTTTATACACCGTCAAGTGATGCCCCTTGTTTGAATTTCTTCATAATATAGATATAAAATTCAATGATATTTTGATTATGGTAATAATGTCAAGTATAGAGTAAGGGTGTGACATTTTAGATTGGTATCAGAGCCCACGGTTCTTCGACAGGGAAGACACTACACTTCATCCATACATGGGGAACTCGGCAAGTAAGTATCTTTGTATCCCATAGTTTATGCTAAGTTATGTGTTTCTATGTGACCTACATGTAGGTTAAGATAAAAGACGATGCCACCTAAAATTAAGGTACATGAAGGAGAGTCATCTAAGGGCAAGGCCCCAGCAGTCGAAGGTGAGGGCAGTGCGCCACGCCCTATAGATGATTTTGCTCAGCTACTCCAACAACAAGCGAAAGTTCATGGGGAGAAGATACAACAATTACTTGAAATGCATCGGACTACTCATGAGCAGGCACACGCACAAGCCATGATACCTAGACAAGGGCCTGCTCAAACAAATATATATGATCGCTTTCGATGTCTGAATCCTCCTGAATTCATGGGACGCACAGATCCGACAGTAGCAGAAGAATGGATTAAGTTATTGGAATCCATCTTCTCCTACCTTCATATGGAAGATACTGACAAAGTAACTTGTGCCATATTTTTGTTAACAAAACATGCAAGGATATGGTGGGAGAGTGCAAGGGTGGTATTACCCGCAATACCATTGACGTGAGATACATTTAAGTCCATGTTTTACAAAAAATAGTTTAGCGAAGATGTACGAACCCAGAAAGCCAGTGATTTCTTTAATCTGAAGTAAGGAACCATGTCAATGGCGGAATACATACAACAATTCGAGGCTGGAGTCCAATATGTACCATATATTGCACATGATGACACAAGTAAGGGCGAACACTTCATGCGGGGACTTCGCTCTGAAATTGAAAGAGATGTAAGAATGTCGAAAGTTGTTACATATGGGGAGATAGTAGAAAGAGCACTTATGACAGAACAAGATGAGCAAGAAATTGATAAAGACAAACAACAGCGAAGGCAACAGTACTTTCAAAGGAGCCAAGCAACAGGACAAAGCAAAAAGACCGATAGTAAAGGTACTCGACCAGGGGAACCTCGTGGTAAGGGTCCCCCTCCACGTAAAGAACAGGACAGACCACCTTGTCCTAAATGTGGCAAACTCCATGGTGGTGAATGTATGCAAGGTTCTAATGTTTGTTATCGTTGCAAAAAGCCAGGGCATCTCGCCAGGAATTGTCCAGGAAGTTCTGAGAAAGTACAGGGATGCCTTTTCTCTCTGACCAAGAGGAAGTGGATGCGGATACATCGATGATCACTGGTATGTTCTTGATTTCTGGTATTACTGATATTGTTTTACTAGACTCAAGAGCCACGCATTCCTTTATTTTGGAATCGTTTGTAAGGAGACTGGGCATTACAGCAAGTACAACAGAGACACAACTCGCCATAGCCTTACCTTCCAGGCAAGAATTACAGACAGATCAGATTGTGCAAGGGTGTCCAATATATGTCCAAGTCCATCAGATGTATGCCAATTTGATAGTTCTGAACATGACTGATTTTGATGTGATATTGGGAATGGATTGACTCTCAAAGTACATAGTTACTATTGACTGTGGCATGAAAATGATCAAGTTTGCACCAGTAGGAGCTGAACCATTCACAGTAGCAAGTGCAGGTATATCCTTACCTCTTCGGATAATCTCTTGTATGAAGGCTTGTAAATTACTACAGAAGGGGTGTCAAGGATATTTAGCATCTGTATTAACTATTGACTCACCTGTTCGAGAATTAAAAGATACAGATGTTGTTTGTGAATTTCCAGAGGTATTTTCTGATGATGTAATAGGCTTACCCCCAGATTGAGAGATAGAATTTGTGATTGATGTTGTGACGGGAACTCATCCGATCTCAAAAGCCCCTTATCAATTAGCCCCTACAGAAATTAAAGAATTAAAAGAACAGTTACAGGAGTTACTTGATAAAGGGTTTATTAGACCGAGCTTTTCACCGTGGGGTGCACCTGTTTTATTTGTGAAAAAGAAAGACGGTACCATTCATCTATGTATTGATTATAGGGAGTTGAACTAAGTGACAATTAAAAACAAATATCCACTCCCCATAATTGATGATTTGTTTGATCAATTACAAGGAGCTGCTATCTTTTCGAAGATTGATTTACGATCAGGCTATCATTAACTGAAAGTAAAGTCAGATGATATCTCAAAGACTGCCTTTCGAACCAGGTATGGGCATTATGAATTTCTTGTAATGCCATTTGGACTAACGAATGCACCAGCTGCTTTTATGGATTTAATGAACAGAATTTTCAAGTCATTTCTAGATAAGTTCGTGATTGTGCTTATAGATGATATTCTCATCTACTCACGAACTGTAGAGGAGCATCGAGAACATCTGAAATTAGTTCTGCAGACTTTGAAAGATAAACATTTGTATGCAAAATGGAAGAAATGGGAATTTTGGCTTGAACAAGTAGCATTCTTGGGCCATATCATCTTAAAAGAAGGCATATCAGTGGATCCAAGTAAGATTGAAATTTTTAATAACTGGCTACGACCAACTACTGTTACTGAGGTACGTAGTTTTCTAGGGTTAGCTTGTTATTACCGTCGGTTATAGCGGGATTTTCTAAGATAGTATTGCCTTTTGACTGCTTTAACACGAAAGAATGTGAGATTTGTATGGAACGAAGCATGTGAGCATAGTTTCCAAGAGTTAAAAATAAAGTTGAGGTCAGCACCGGTCCTTGCTATACCAGAAGGACCAGGAGATTTTGTGGTATACAGTGATGCTTCGAAACAAGGTTTAGGAGCAGTGTTAATGTAGCACGGGAAGGTCATTGCTTATGTATCAAGACAATTGAAGGAATGTGAAAGAATTATCCCACACATGATTTAGAACTGGCAGCAATGGTATTTGTGTTGAAAATATGGCGCCATTATCTGTATGGTGAACGATGTGAAATATACACGGACCACGAGAGTTTGAAATATTTATTCACGCGAAAAGAACTGAATATGCGATAACGACATTGGTTGGAATTGGTGAAAGATTATGATTGTGTTATTAATTATCATCCAGGTAAAGCCAATGTTGTTGCAGATGCGTTAAGTCGAAAGTCCAGTTCTATTGCTGCAATGCAATTACAATAACAAATTTTATGGGATTTACAGAACTTGAAAATTGATGTTATTCCAAAAGGAGCTGCAATCCAGTTATCATCTCTCATGGTTCGACCCACACTTGCAGACAGGATCAAGGTTGAACAAAATGCAGATAATGAATTACAAAAATTGAAACAACGAGATGAGGAAAAAGAAAATTTGAACTTTGAATTGAATGGGGAAGGAATGTGGACATATCGAGGTAGATTGTGTGTGCCAAAGCAAGGAACGATCAGAAACGACATTCTTATAGATGCACATGCTACACCCTACTCGATCCATCCAGGAGGCACGAAAATGTACAATGATTTGAAACCATTATTTTGGTGGCCAAGTATGAAAAAGGACATTGCTCAATTTGTTGCACAATGTATAACTTGTCAACACGGTCAAGACTCAACATCAAAGACCAGCAGGACTGCTGAAACCATTACCCATTCTTGAGTGGAAATGGGAACATATTACGATGGATTTCATTCTTGGCTTGCCAAGAACACAAAAAGGATTCAATGCTATATGGGTTATTGTGGATCGACTTACGAAATCATCTCACTTTCTGCCTGTGAAGACCACATACACGATGAATCAATATGCTGAAGAATACATCAAAGAAATAGTGAGGCTTCATGGCATCCCAGTGTCCATTGTATCTGATAGAGATCCCAAATTTACATCTGCATTTTGGAAGAGTTTACATCATGCCATGGGAAATCGATCGGCATTCAATACAGCATTCCACCCTCAAACTAATATACAATCAAAATGAGTAAATCAGATCTTAAAAGATATATTGAGGGCCTGTATTATTGATTTTCCATGCAGTTCGGATAGTAAACTACCGTTGGCTGAGTTTACATATAACATTAGCTATCAGTCAAGCATTGGAATGGCACCATATATTGCATTATATGGTAGAAAATGTCGCTCTCCAGGTACATTCGGCTGAAGTAGGAGAAAGAAAATTATTAGGTCCTGAATTGGTACAACAGACAGCTGAATTGGTAACTAAGATCAGGGAAAGAATGCACACTGCCCAAAGCCGAAAGAAAAGCTATGCTGATTTGCGACGTCGTCGACTGGAATTTCAGGTCGGTTGTAAGTGCAAGAATTACACTTAATTTATATGTTAATCCATTCGATCTATGCTGGTTTCGAACAGAATTATGCTTGGTTTTAGCTGTTTTTGTGTTGTGCAGAGGATAAACAACAGTTGGATGATTTAGAGCAAACAAAGGTGTTTTTAAACGTGAAAATGCAATAGATGAAAGCCGCTGCACCACAAAATAGCGACGCAACGCTCATTAGGCCGAAGATCAAGCGCCTAGGCGCTACCCAACAAGCGCCGTGGCGCTAATGACGGCGAGACAAACACTTTGGGCTTTCAAATTACGGCCCAGATGAGGAAATAAAAGAAGAACCAAGGGTTCAGAACACAGACGCCAGTTTTTGGGAGAGAAAAGAGACAGGAGAGCAGGCACGAACACGAGACGAAGATCCAGAGTACGAAGAACGATCACAAATACTAAGAGTGACGGATCTGGGGACGGAGACGATACTTCGGATTTGTCATCTATTCTTTTGTTTTTATATTTTTGTGTATTTCGATGTCTAAATCTTTGAACATGCGTTGTTTTTATTTAGATTTCGTCATGAACTAATTTTCTAGTCTAGAGAATGATGTCGCTTTGTTGATACGATAATTTGACTCGTTTTTCTATATGAATTGAATTCCTTCTCGTTTAGCTGTGTTTCTTTTTATCGTTTTGACTGAAATTTATTGACCATAAATTGTGTGTCATCTGATTAATTCTACTACTCGGGAGAGGGATTATGATTATATATCGCTAGAGACCAATCGTTGAATGTTTATATCCTTCGGAAGGCGTATAACTTTAGCAAGGCTTAAGCAAGAACATTGTTTGCATTTATCATGTAAATCTAGATTCTTATTAGGAATGTTTGAATCGAGGTATGAATGATACAGTTTATTCATCACTTGAAAAATGGGGAATAAAATAATTATGTGTTCTTGGCCATTAAACAACTGGAATTCATGAATATAAATTTAACTGGGAATAATTATCGAGGAAACTTAGTGAAATTATTTCTCTAGATTTTCTCTCTCATTGTTATTTCTCAATTCAGTGTTAGTTTAATTATTCATTTGTAATTAAATAGTTGTTAAACAAATCAACCTTCTTTTGATTATTCTAAATAAAGTTGAGACTATTTTAATTACAAACACTGATATACGTTGATATACACACTCCTCGTGGGATTCGAAACTCGTACTCAAAAATACATTTTACTATAACTTGACATCGTGCGCTTGCGAGCAATCAAGAAAACACGCAACAAGTTTTTGACGCTGTTTCTGGGGAGTGTCAAAATTTGAATTTATGTCAGTATTGTTGCCAATTAGTCTATATTTTAATTTAGAGCTTTTATTTTATTTTATTTTATTTTATATTGATTGAATTTTTCATTTTTCTGCTTGACAGTGCATGCTAAGATCGCAAAACCCTGACTTGCTTATTTTTTACCCCGAGATCGAAAGAACTGCAAGAAGATTAAGAAAAGCAAGGAGAGAACATATACAAGCAATGACTGAATACAGAGAGAATGAAAGACAGAACTTGCCAGAGGATATACCTATCAGAGATCACTTTAGACCATTGATCAACAATCATTACTCTGGTATTGCAAGAGGGACCATCAACGCCAACAATTTCGAGTTGAAGCCTGCTCTGATCAATATTGTTCAGCAAAACCAGTTTGCTGGAACTGCCACTTCTGATCCTCACGTTCATTTGAGGACATTCCTGGAGATCACGAATACGATAAAAATTAATAATGTTCCTGATGATATTATTAGATTGCGTTTGTTTCCATTTTCTCTCAGGGACCAAGCAAGAGGATGGCTTCAGTCGCTTCCTTTGGGGAGTATCACAACATGGCAAGAGTTGGCAACGAAGTTCCTAGCAAAGTATTTTTCTCCTGCAAAGTCTGCACAGTTGAAGATTGAGATTAGTACGTTCAGGTAGACTGACTTTGAGCAACTCTATGAGGCGTGGGAAAGATACAATGAGCTGTTGAGAAAGTGCCCGAACCATGGTTTTGAAGACCGGGTGCAAATTGAATTATTTTACAACGGTCTGAATGGGCAAACAAGAGGAACAGTTGATGCAGCAGCTGGTGGCACGATCTTTGCTAAATCTCCCGGTCAAGCTTATGACTTGCTTGAACAGATGACGATAAATAGCTACCAATGGTCGTCTGAAAGGGCATAAGTAAAGAGGACAGCTGGAGTTTATGCTGTGGATCCTATTACGTCACTCACTGCTCAGGTATCCGCATTGACCACTCAAATTGCAGCTATGAATAAGGTGAGCACATCAGAGACTGAGAGTCCATTGCCTGTCGCTGAAGAACCAGATCTTCCTGAAGAAGCACAGTACGTCAACAACAGGAACTTTGGTGGCTTCGGAGGATATCGAGGTAAACCCCCCCTAACATTTATCATCCTGGTTTAAGAAATCATGAAAATTTTTCATATGCAAACAATAAGAATGTGTTGAATCCTCCATCGGGGTTCAATACATCAAAGGGAGAAGGAAAGCCTTCGTTTGAGGATTTGGTTGGAACATTTGTTGCTGAGTCTGGAAAAAAGATGGCAAGGACCGAGTCTCAGTCTTGACAATATGGAGACTCACATAGGAAATATGGGTGCCACGATGAAATCTTTGGAGACTCAAATTGGACTGTTGGCCAACGCTTTGAGAGATCAGAATAGGGGTCAATTTCCTAGCAACACAGAAGTTAATCCAAAAGAGCAGTGCAGGGCAGTCACGTTGAGGAGTGGAAAAGAAATGGAAGTGCAGAAGTCCACAGAGAAAATCGACAAGAAGAAGACTATTGAAGAAAGTGAGTTTGAGGATAGAAAAGAAGATAAAAGTGAGGAGTCCAGGGCCGAAGTTGAAGTTGCACAACTTCTAGTATTTAAGCCGACACTTCCATACCCTCAGAGGTTCAAAAATAAGAATTTGGATGATCAGTTTGCAAAATTCTTAAAGATTTTTAAGAAGATACACATCAACAAACCATTTGCTGATGCTTTGGAGAAAATGCGGAATTATGCAAAATTTATTAAAGATGTGATGTCTAAGAAGAGGAAGCTGCAGGAGTTTGAGACCCTGAAACTGACTGAAGAATGTAGTGCCATACTGCAAAAGAAGCTACCACAAAAATTAAAAGATCCAGGGAGTTTTACTATTCCTTGCTTTATTGGTGGTTCTAAATGTAGTAAAGCTTTATGTGATTTGGGAGCAAGTATTAATCTGAAGTCATTTTCTATTTACAGGGAATTGGAGCTTAGAGAGGTTAAACCAACCACTATCATCTTACAGCTTGCTGACAGAAGTCTCACGTATCCACGTGAGATTGTGGAAGATGTACTGGTAAAAGTAGATAAATTTATTTTTCATGCTGATTTGGTGATTTTAGATATGGAGGAGGATCATGATACCTCATTAATCTTTGGGAGACCTTTCTTGGCGACTGGAAGAGAATTGATAGATATGCATAAGGGTGAACTCACCTTGAGAGTGGGTGGAGAAGCAGTCATTTTTAACATCTATCAAGCCATGAAGGGATCAAATGAGGTAAGTACTTGTAAAAGTATCGATGTTATAGACTCATGTATGTCTCTTGATTGTGCATGAACTAGATATCCTTTGGAGCGCTGTTTGATAGGCGATGCAGGAACTGTTGATGAAGATGATTGGGAAGTTAAAGAGCAACTTGTGGCTCTTGATGGATCAAAGAGAGAGAGAGAAAAACTGATGCACCGCTTGAGGAATTGGAGGTACATGAGCAAACAAAGGTAATACCTCCTTCCCCTGATTTGAAGGAACTGCCAAGCCACCTTTGCTATGCATTTTTAGGTGAAAAGTTGACATATCCTGTAATCATCTCTTCCTCTCTTACTTGTGATGGAAAAAGATAAATTGTTGAGAATATTGAGGAAATTTAAATTGGATGGTCGATTTCTGATATCAAGGGGATTAGTCCCACCATATGCATGCATAGGATTTTGATGGAGGAGTCGTATACTACGTATGTGGATCATCAGAGGAGGCTGAATCCAGCGATGAATGAAGTTGTGAAAAATGAGGTATTGAAATTGTTAAATGCTGGAGTAATTTATGCTATTTCTGACAATAGTTGGGTGTCTCCTGTGCAAGTAGTGCATAAAAAGAGTGGAATGACTGTGGTAAAGAATGATAATGATGAACTAATATCTACTCGTACTGTGACTGGATGGCGAGTATGTATTGATTATAGAAAATTGAATAATGCCACATGTAAAGATCATTTTCCATTACCTTTTATTGATCAAATGCTTGATAGACTTGCTTGTTATTGTCATTATTGTTTTTTAGATGGTTATTCAGGTTATAACCAAATTGCTATAGCGCCAGAAGACCAGGAGAAGACCACTTTCACGTGTCCCTATGGCACATTCGCTTTTAGGAGAATGCCTTTTGGGCTATGCAATGCACCTGCTACTTTTCAGAGGTGTATGATGGACATATTTGCAGACATGGTGGAAGACATCACTGGAAGTCTTCATGGATGATTTCTCGGGTATTTGGCTCTTCATTTGATCATTGTTTACATAACCTTTCTCTCGTTTTGCAGAGATGTCAAGAAAAGAACTTAGTTCTTAATTGGGACAAGTGTCATTTTATGGTCCAAGAGGGTATTGTTCTTGGACATAAAGTATCTTCTAAGGGATTAGAGGTAGACAGAGCCAAAGTGGTTGCAATTGAAAAGCTTCCACCACCAAATAATATCAAAGGGATTAGGAGTTTCTTAGGACACGCCGGGTTTTATCATAGATTCATCAAAAATTTTTCTAAGATTACTAAACCTTTATGTAATTTGCTCGAAAAAAATCCACTTTTATTTTTTATGGTGATTGTCTGCAGGCGTTTGAGAAGATCAAGAAGGCATTGGTGACAGTGGGTGTGGTGTGCGATGTGAGTGATTATGCAGTGGGTGTAGTGTTGGGCCAAAGGCGTGATAAATATTTTAGATCAATCTACTATGCAAGTCGAACCATGGATGCTGCCCAGCAAAATTACACTACAACTGAGAAATAGATGCTTGCAGTAGTGTTTGCATTTGACAAGTTTAGAACCTACTTGGTTGGCACAAATGTAATTGTTTTCACTAACCATGCAGCTATTTGATATCTATTTGCCAAGAAGGATGCAAAATCACGCTTGATAGGGTGGATTTTATTGCTCCAAGAGTTTGACTTTGAAGTGAAGGATACGAAAGGATGTGAAAATCAAGTGGCTGACCACTTGTCAAGACTTGAACTAGAGGAGAAGAAAGAAGAGGGTGATATACAAGAAACATTTCCGGATGAGCAACTCTTTGCGGTGAACTCAGTACTTCCTTGGTTTGCTGATATTGCAAATTTTTTGTCTTGTGGTACCCTTCCTCCTGATTTGAGCCATCATCAGAAAAAGAAATTTTTCCATGATATCAAGTATTTCTTGTGGGATGATCCATTTGTGTATAAGAGATATGCTGATCAAGTTATTAGGAGATGCGTGGATGGTGTCGAAGCACACCAAATTCTGGAGCAATGTCATTCGTCACCTTATGGTGGACATTTTGGAGCAACACGAACAACATCTAAGGTATTGCAATCTGGTTTCTATTGACCTAGTATGTTTAAAGATAGTTATACCTTAGTAAAATCATGTGATAGATGCCAGAGGTTAGGAAACATCTCTAGGCGTCACGAACTACCACTCACGAATATTTTGGAAATGGAACTTTTCGACGTTTGGGGCATAGATTTCATGGGACCCTTTCCCCCTTCTTTTGGTAATTTTTATATTTTATTAGCTGTGGATTATGTTTTGAAATGGGTGGAAGCAATCACCACCAACACTAATGACGCTCGTGTTGTAGCTAAATTCGTGCATAAGAACATCTTCACCAGGTTCGGAACACCGAGAGCCATCATAAGTGACGAAGGTACGTTTTTTTGCAATAAAATTTTCAACTCACTTTTGGCTAAATACAGTGTGAAGCATAAAGTGGCACTAGCGTATCAACCTCAATTGAATGGACAAGCTGAAATATCCAACCGGGAAATTAAACAAATATTGGAGAAGACAGTCAACATTAACCGGAAGGATTGGGCACTCAAGTTGGATGATGCACTATGGGCATACCGAACCGCATTCAAAACATCTATTGGGATGTCTCCCTATAGGTTTGTATTTGGGAAAGCATGCCACTTGCCGCTGGAATTGGAGCATTGAGCATTCTGGGCAGTTAAGAAGTTGAACTTTGACTTTAAAGCATCTGACAATGTCAGAAAATTGCAGCTAAATGAAATGGAGTAATTCCGAAATGATGCATATGAGAATGCCAAGATCTATAAAGAACAGACTAAGAAGTGGCATGACAAAATCATTGTACTAAGGGAGCTCAAACCGGGACAAAAAGTACTATTATTCAATTCTCGTCTGAAGTTGTTTCCTGGTAAGCTGAAGTCGCGTTGGTCATGGCCATTTGTTGTGGAAACAGTGTATCCTCGTAGGGCTATCGAGCTAAGGTGCAATGATGGAAGAACTTTCAAGGTGAATGGATAGCGGATTAAGCCTCACTATGGGACCGAAGTAATGAAGATCGACATCGTTGGGTTAAGTGAACCGAACTGAACAAATTGGCGACAGTCGGGCTGATGACGTTAAACCAAGCGCTTGTTGGGAGGCAACACAACCAGTTTTTTTTTCCTGCTTTAGTTATTTTATTTTCAATAGTATAATTGCTTTTATGTTGTCTTATTTTATTTAAATTGGCATGTGAAGATTAGACACTGATTTATGTGTTTTTATGTAGGTACAAGTTGAAACGAGGCGTGGCAAGGACTCAATTTGGACAAAATTTGCTCAAGAATAGCGCCTAGGCGCTATACTATAAGCTCCGCAGCGCTAAGTTGCCGAGAAAAAAGCACCTAGGCGCCTATAAGGAAGCGCCGCAGCGCTAAAATGCGAAGACTAAGCGCCGCGGCGCTAGACATTAAGCGCTGTGGCGCTCAAATGCCGAGAGTTAAGCACCGCAGCGCTACTTATTCAGCGCCGCGGCGCTAGTTCATGTATATGAAAAAAAGGGGGCATCCGATAGCATTTTCACAATACCTAAGAAGAAGCGCCGTAGCCCCTCTCCTCAACGTGACTCCGAAAAATCGTCCCACCTCCACAAATTCTCCTCCAAAACACCACATAATCCATCCTCAACCCAAATCCACCAAAAATTTCTCAATCCTAAAACCTCTTTGGCTCAACAATCTCCAAGAGAATTATTCAACGAGCCGACACCCGGACGGATTGAAGCATATCTTGGTTAACTGATAATAAGGTAACAATATTTGGTGTAGTGATTCTTGATTTTAATGCTTGAAATCTGAAGGAATTGAGTTTTGAATTACGTACACTAGGTGTTCGATTAATTGTCTCAGTGAGTTTGTTGTTGGAAATTGTTAGATTCAGAGAATTGCATGTTAGAAGGGATCGTTCATTGATTGATTGTGTTATATCATGAGTGTTGCATTGTTGAAATATTGTTGGGAGAGACAGTTGTTGTTGGAAATTGTTATTGAGCCACGAGTTGTATTGAATTGCCACATGGCTCCGAAGAAGAAGAGCAAGCTGGTTCAATCTGGGGAGGGCGAGTCGTCTACAGCTAGTTTTGATAGAAGACGATTCTGGAATGCCGTTGCTGCTGAAAACTACTCTAAATTACAAGATAAAAGCATGCAGCGGGAAAGAGGGATGGATCAGAGCATCCCGGATTGCACGACATTGATTTTTGCTAGGCATATACATTGGGATGAGTTTGTGAACCGCCGGCAGACACTGTGATCTCCATTGTGCAGGAATTTTATGCTAATCTAAAGGTCAAACACGAAAATTATCACGTGAAGGTTCGAGGGCGGATGGTTGCCTTCGATAGCAAAACAATCAATTCGTTGTACTCAATGCCGGATTACAATGATGATGAGTACACGACATTCATGCAAGAGGCCTACCCCTATGAGACTATCATTACCACACTATGTGAACCGGGCACAGTTTGGAAACTAAATATCAACGAGCTCCGGTCACATTCCCTGCGACGTCCATGGAGAGGGAGGCATACAACTGGTACCACTTTGTAGCCTCGCGATTGATGCCATCTGGGCATGTATCTGATGTGACAAAAGCGAAGACAAGCTTGGTTTATTGCATCATCACCGGCAGGACAGTAGATGCGGGCCTAGTGATTATGACTTCGATGTTGCAAGGCTTCTCGGGGCACTTCCACTGTTAGCATGCCCCAATCTTCTACCATTACGGATTTATGTCGGTTATCAGGGGTTGTATGGGATGATAGCGAGCCCGTATTGCATACAAAAGGCGACATCTTACTGGTTGCTAGACTCCCGAGGAATCGGAGACAAAGACAGATTACTAGTGCACCAGGAAAAGCTTCAGGGAGTGGAGCGCAGCCACCTCCCGTCCCAACCACCTCCCGTCCCACAGGCACGTGCAAGGGGGACAGATCGCTCACGAGCGTCTCGATGACATCGAGCGTGTTACGAGGAGACAGTGGCGGATGACACGAGAGCACATGGACTACGTGCACGATTTTAATCAGATGCTCGCACAGGATTTCCCTGCAGCCGGCATTTTCCCATAAACCTATTGAGGATGATGAGGAGTATTATGATGACGAGGAGCCTGAGCTGTCAGGCGAGGACAGTGATTCCTGAAGCGCGCTGTATGAGGTACGTGTTCCCAGTTTTTTTTCTTGCTTTATTACTGTACATTGGGGACAATACACGTACTTAAGTTTAGGGGGGGTCGTTCACTCTGTTTTATCGTTCACTGTGTTTTTGTTACTTTGTTTTTATTATATGAATTGCATGATTAGTTATTTCCTGCACAATAGAGTTTAATTCCTTCTCGTTTAAAACAAAATAAAAAATAATAAAATAATAAAAAAAATCGTTTAGTTATTTTTTTGCATGCTAGAATTGTCAGGAAGAGTCATGGATACGTCATTGATGTGGCCAATGATGAAAATGAAATCGTGGTTTTAATGCATATATGTATTCATGATAACTTAGGAGTCACAAATATGGTTGCACGGTCATGTTTGTTGATACTATCAATGCTTAGAGACAATTTACATGCTTGTGATGCTAAATAGACAATAGAGATTTGAATTTTAGTATTTTTCACATGACATTAATTGACACTTTTGCAAACACAGAAATGACCTAGGCAATCTTTCTCAATGTCTTTGGGCATGTTTTCATTGCTATTATCGTTTGTTAGCCCATTGAGGCTCGAGTAGATTGAGATGCTTGACTTTTCTTTGTACACCTCTCATATATCATTTGATTGAAAATTGCATGTGATTGGTTTGTATGAGTTGACCATTGGATTGACGGTAATCTAGAACTTGCTTGAACACATTTCGAGGCGAAATACGGATAATATGTGACATAGAAATGATTTAGGCAATCTTTGGAACCGTTTAAGCCTTTGAGCCTACCGAAGAAACATGAAACATCCCTAGTGTCCCATTTTTGAGCATATTTAAAAAAATCAAGTGGTGTGTGTCAATGACATACAATTAGCCTCCACTTGTATCTATTCTACATCCCACAACAACTACCTAATGAAGCTTATACACTTATTGTTCTACCTAATCTTGAGATAAATAAGTTCATTGGTGTGGTAACGATTCAAGTACTCCTTGAAGAAAAAAAAGTAAATGCGAAAAAAGGAGTTGAAAAAGTGACGAGAAGAAGAAAAATAATCAAAGGAATGAATCAAAAAGTGCAGAAAAAGAAAATATGGGAAATGGAAAACATGATTGGGAAGAAAACAATGAAGTGGTGGTGAATGAAATAAGAGTGAAGATGATGAAAATTCGATTATTTCTCTCAAATTTTGATTTTCAGTACCTTTTATTGTAGCCATGAGCCATAGCTTAACGTTACAAGCCTACAAGACCTATTAACCTTGTCACATTTATCCAATATAATAGTGGTGAAAAGCTATTCAAGTCAAGCCTATGGATACCTGAGAAACATGGTTAGTAAGTATGAACTTTAATCATTTATATGTAAGCATCTCATTGTGTAACATCATCGTTTGATATACTTGCATTAAATACCTATTGAACCAAAAAATTACCAATGAAGTCCTTTGGGATCTGTGTAAGTGAATTTGTATATTTATGAAGTGTGATTTGAACTGATCTGAAGATCCCTTGATTTTATAAAGCTAGTGAGTGTTGTAAATTTATTTGAGCATTTGATTAGGGTAAATGAACATTGACATATCACACACGCACGTGACTCTTGAGTGATTATGAATTACATAAAAAATGGATTAATCAGAGGCCAAGATCAATGATTGCATGTCCATGACTTTTAGCTGTTTTCATTATTTGTTGATCGAATTCCTATTTCTACTTTTATTTTGCTCGGGACTAGCAAAAGTTCAAGTTTGGGGGGTTTGATAAGTGCAAGAATTAAACTTAATTTATATGTTAATCCATTCGATCTATGCTTGTTTCAAACAGAATTATGCTTTGTTTTTGTTGTTTTTGTGTTGTGCAGATGATGAACAACAGTTGGATGATTTAGAGCAAACAGAGGTGTTTTTAAGCGTGAAAATGCAATAGAAAAAAGCCGCAGCGCCACAAAATAGCGCCGCAGCGCTCATTAGGCCGAAGATCAAGGCCTTAGGCGCTGCCCAACAAGAGCCGCGGCGCCAAGCTGCCGAAGAGTACGCGCCTAAGCGCTGCTTCTCAGCGCCTACATCAGCGAACCACAGGCGTCTAGGCGCCACTTACTCAGCGCCGCGGCGCCAATGACGGCGAGACAAACACTTTGGGCTTTCAAATTACGGCCCAGACGCGGAAATAAAAGAAAAACCGACGGTTCAGAACACGGACGCCGTTTTTGGGAGAGAAAAGAGACAGGAGAGCAGGCACGAACACGAGACGAAGATCCAGAGTACAAAGAACGATCACAAATACGAAGAGCGATGGATCTGGGGACGGAGACGATACTTCGGATTTGTCATCTATTCTTTTGTTTTTATATTTTCGTGTATTTCGATGTCTAAATCTCTGAACATGCGTTGTTTTTATTTAGATTTTGTCATGAACTAATTTTCTAGTCTAGAGAATGATGTAGCTTTGTTGATACGATAATTTGACTCATTTTTCTATATGATTGAATTCCTTCTTGTTTAACTGTGTTTCTTTTGTATCGTTTTGACTGCAATTTACTGGCCATAAATTGTGTGTCATCTGATTAATTCTACAACTCGGGGGAGGGATTAGAATTATAGATCGCTAGAGACGCATCGTTGAGTGTTTATATAGTTCGAAAAGGCGTATAAATTTAGCTAGGCTTAAGAAAGAACATTGTTTGCATTTATCATGTAAATCTAGATTCTTATTAGGAATGTTTGAATCTAGGTTTGAATGATACAGTTTATTCGTCACTTGGGAAAGGAGGAATAAAATAATTATGTGTTCTTGGCCATTAAATAATTGGAATTCATGAATATAAATTTAACTGGGAATAATTATCGTGGAAATTTAGTGAAATCATTTCTCTCTATTTTCTCTCTCGTTGTTATTTCTCAATTTGGTGTTAGTTTAATTATTCATTTGCAATTAAATAGTTGTTAAACAAATCAACCTTCTTTTGATTTTTCTAAATAAAGTTGAGACTATTTTAATTACAAACACTGATATACGTTGATATACACACTCCTCGTGGGATTCGACACTCGTACTCAAAAATACATTTTACTATAACTTGACGTCGTGCGCTTGCGAGCAATCAAGAAAACATGCAACATCGGTGACCATGTATTTGTAAAGATATCACCATTGAATGGCATCTTGCGTTTTGGTAAGAAGGGAAAATTGAGTCCAAGATATATCGGTCCATTTGAAATCTTGGAAAGTATAGGAGACAGGGCCTACCGAATTGCTTTACCTCCGAACTTATCAAATGTTCATAATATTTTTCATGTTTCCTTGCTACGGAAGTATTTGGCCAATCCTTCTCACGTTCTTCATTACGAACCATTGGAGCTTGCATCGAATCTCTCGTATGAAGAACGACCGGTCCAAATCCTCGACAGAAAATCAAAAGTGTTGCGAGGCAAGGAAATACCCTTAGTGAAACTATTATGGCGCAATCATGCAATTAAAGAAGCAACTTGGGAGCGAGAAGACGAGGTTCAACAGAGATATCCTGAACTATATGGTACGTCAAATTTCGAGGACGAAATTCTTTGAAGGAGGGGAGAATTGTAATGCCCGGTTACTCGTACAAATGATAATAATTCGTTTATGTCGTTTATTATGTAGTTATTTAGCTAATTAGATTTCACGTGATGATCGAGGTATAAATATTGAGATTGAACATGATTTTTATATTGTCCATAGTGTATTGAGAATCAATATGTGTCTAAATAATGATAGTAAGATGTGTAGATAAAGTAGTGTAATGAAAGTTGGTATGGGACTACAGGAAATTAGATGAAAATATGGTAGTTCTTACGGGTTTTAGCATAATCATTTGAATATTGATCTAAATTGTGTGAGGCCATAACGATTAGAAAGCTAAGATATAATTCTAAAACTTTCATGTTTTGGGTTTTGTCCAAATCATTGTGGAAGACAAGCCAAAAGTGCCCCGAAGTATGTCGTGTATACCGTCATTCTCTCACTGACACATGTTAGGAGAATAATCATAACTTTTTAGTCAGACCTCCAAATGACATGAAACTAGTTGGAGATTCAAGCCAAGACATAGGGCTACAACTTTAATGTTTACCACTTTTCAAATTATAAAGGAACGAGCTGTTTCCGGAGCAATCTTTGATGAAGCAGTGCGCAGAGGCAGAACAGGTGGCGCCCGAGCGGTAGAAAATGACCGTCCAAGCGCCGATGCACTGCAAGTCTCGCATTTTTACAGAAAGTTCCGCGCTCAGGCGGTAGAAAATGACCGCCCGAGCGCCGCTTTGCATAAGAAAAGATAAGTATCGATTTTCTAAGCCATTTTATTAGTTCTTTCCTTTCCCTTCACAACAAGACACGAAAGAAAAACCAAGAAATTTTCTTCCAAAGCTTCCTTCTTCATTCCTTTCAAAGTTTTGAAGCTAGAACTTAGTTTTCCATCATAAGGAGTTCTAAGGGTGTAAGTTTTCTTCTCTTTTAGTTGTTTTACATGTAAAGGAGTAGCTTTCACCTACTAGAGACATAGTGACTGAACTATTGGTTTATTGACAGCATAGGACTGATAAACATCGTCTCAAACCAATGTTCTTACGCTTGGACAATAAGTTGGCATTTTCTTGAAGTAATACATGAGTAATATTATGATTTCAATTTCTTCACATTGATTATTGCTATATGTACATTGTTAGTATGCTTATTGATGAAACATAACACCATGTTCCATTGCTATATATTAAACATGAAAGGAACTCATGAATATTGATGATGGGTGCTATGTCATGAACATGAACATGAAAGGAAAATAACTGATTTTACATGATATAGAGCTTGTTGACATCATGGGTGGTTTTAAGTCCACCAAACCTATTGGCCAATATATGTTCATGGGATGTGGGGTTGCCAAAGGTTGCTCCCTGACGTCCAACACAGTAATAGCTATATAATAATGCAAGCACAGTAGTACAGGTCAACTAATGAGGCTCAAGTACAAAAATGAACATGAATATATGACTATGATATGACACGGTTTAAAGATTCATTGTTGATCACGACTTGATATGTATGTTCCTTCTACACATATTGATACGTATAAGTGCCAACTTATTGAGTTTTATAAACTCACGTAGCTCATGTATTACAGGATCAGGTAGTGAAGATGCATAGGATGCCGGTTCGCCAATGGATGCTTGTGACGTGCCTCATCTCGACAAAAACCTGGACGTCTTATTGTATAGCTTCCACATATGTATTATAGTGAATGCAATGTCAGGCTTTGAAACAAATTTTACTATGTTATGTCTATGTGTATAATGAGACCAAATATGGTTGTTTATAAGAATACGATTATATGTACATATTGTTGTTGTTATTTGAGTTATTGGAGGGTGTATATATGGTATTGCTTGAGTTTTTGGCTTAGACAAAATGTAGGGACATCATGCCAAAATTTTTATACACTGTCAAGTGATGCCTCTTGTTTGAATTTCTTCATAATATAGATATAACATTCAAATCCTATTTTGATTATGGTAATCATGTCAAGTATAGAGTAAGGGTGTGACAATTTAATAACATGTTAGTCAATTTTAATTTAGTATAGGGGAGACATATATGAGTATATATATGTATAGATTTATTAATTCTTAAAGAGATTAGGATTATGAATCCTAATATGATGGGGATTCCTAATGTGATAAGAATCAAAGAAAATTAAAGCCATTTCCACAGCTACATCGCTAGCTGTAGGATTTCTAAAATTTTGGTGATCCATTCTCGACGCAAAATTGTTTAAGATCTCTTGTGCTATCTAAACAAGGAATTCAATATTCAATCATGAACTTGATAGGCAATCAAATGAGGGAGATTATTTCGTAGGGATTTTCACGAAGGACTAACTCCGCTAATATCGGATTGGTTTTGTGTCCAAAATTTAATACAAACACACTGTATGAATATTTTAAATCATATGACGTCCAATAAACGTTTTGAATGTCAAAACTAAATTTTTAAAGTTCTGCTGCGCATTGGGTACGATAAAACGGTACTCCAACAATGTGGCAGCATGTAATGAAACTTTATGAGCTGAACTACTTGTACCAAAGGAGAGACACAAGATATCAAATGCTTCAGTACTCTTATCCCAATGAATCAAATAAGAAGGAACATTTAACATATACTCACACGGTTTTCATTAAACTTGGGCCAGATACGAGTCTGGTAGCAATCTGGATAACATTTCCTTGGAACATGCATAGTTACGAATTTTCATGCTTCATGTGGAGACATAGATGTCTTAAGCCAGGACATGTCATGATCTCAGAGAAGTTACTGCAGGGAAGGCAAAAAAGAATATGAGAGTTATCAATCTAATACACCTTAAACGTTCACTGAATGGATATGTTAAAAGATGAAATAATTAATCAATATGATATCCTTACAAAAAGACTTTTGGTCCAACATAGGAACAACCAGCTGCACATTCAAGATATAGGTTTCAACCACAACATCTGTTATATATAAACACAAGAGGTAATATTCGAATCGTCAAACATAAAACCAAGAGTTTAATGCATATGATCTATGACACATACCCTCGTTCTTTGTTGATTTAGACCTCCACTTGTTTTGATCAACAAGTACCTATTAGGCTCTATGTTTGTTTCAGCTGCTGTAGTAGGTGACAATCAGCTGAAATAAGAATGAGTTCTAAGATCGTATTTGTAATAAAGTTGTGGCGCATTTTACTTAATAGATATGACATTTCAAATTCAGTTGAATCTGATCAATTCTATTGGAATCTAGTTGTCCAAATTTCGTCTCTTCGCATAAGTACTCACCATTATGATGTACCTCTTCTCTGGATGAATCAGATCAATCCGATCACAATCAAACAATTCTAGACAATAGAATTATGACTATTTATGTGTGTTCATGTCTTTATGGTGCAGTCTGACAGATTGCAAAGTTCATATGATCCTAAGTTCATTGCAACCTTTGCGATGTGAATGAGTGAGGCTCAAACTCTGTCTCAAGTGTGGGCTTTGATGGTGCAATGCATCATCATGACACTTGTTAAAGGGTGCTTTAGTGAAACTTCATGACTACTTGTAAAAGGGTGCTTTAGTGAAACTTCACTCATTATGATAGCCTTGAAACATAACAAAAATAAGAGATATTAATTTTATCTTTTTATATGCGGGATATAAAGGAGTTTTCTTTTGTTGTTTTTGTTGTATATATGCATGAGTATGTATATACATTATCTGTTGAAATCTCTATCTCTGATATAAAAAAGAGTCAAGAGACTTTAGCTTACCTATAAAGTCATGGTTAGCGTTGTTGTATCTGAAACAAACTAGATTTTTTTGAACTCCATAACTCACGGCCTAAGCTTCCACCATTCATCTACAATCCATAATAAACCACAACCAAGATATATAATGCCAATGTTGATAGCTTGCAGTTCAAATGCATAAAATAAAGAGACTATCATCCTCGAAAAACGTTTTCGCCCTCCAAGTTCATCTCAACGTTAATGATTCCATCATAAACCTTCATAAACAAAATAAATACATGCATACATCAACTATATATACCCATTGCACAATTTTTCGATATTGTGGGCGTACGTGCCAGGTGCTAAAAGCACTAACTTGAATGGAAAATAATAAAAATCTAATTTTTAACTATTCAAACGACGTGAATCCTAAATTTGATCGTTAGCTTTAATATTCTAAACTAATATGCATCAAAATAAAGGAAATTGATTGAAACGACACTGGAAATTGAAGAAAACAAACTTTCAATATGATTTTATTTTCATAAATCACTAGGAATCCGCAATTATGGAAATTACAATGAATTTACTGAAATGTGGAATGACAAATATGTAAAATGATTGGAATTAAACTAAAAAAATAAATTTCTTGAAGATGAAACTAGATATTTTGCAGATAAATTACAAAAATCGTGTTGTTGAGTTGGGTTGAGTTGAGTTGTTGAATATATGTCCCTTGTTATGCTGATTGTTTCTTTTTGTTCAGCATGCGGTTTCCAACTCCATGTACTTTTTTCCCAAAATTTTCCAATCTTTCACGTCACTGCACATGGAATTCATGGTCAATTGTGAGAGTCCAGAGGCTTGTTCAATCTTTCAACTAATTATCCACTTAACATCTTTTACTCTAATGGGACTAAAATATTTTCAAACTTGTTGGGATTTCATTTACATTTTCTTCGGCGATAATTTATTTTTGCTGCAAACAAATGTCCCCACAAACATTGGCCAATTGGGACAAAATTCTTGTTTATAAGGCCGCATATTTTTTCCCTTTACCCATTTGCAACAATGAGACCCAACATTGTACTTATTGAGTTGGATTGTTTGTTTTTGGAGGAAGAGTCCAAGAAACTAATTCCCCCTATAACTTTCAAAGTGAGAAAGAAAAGAATGTCTCATGCTCATCTTCTACTCACAAAATCTCCTTATCATTCTTATGTCAGGAGTTCCAGTACAAGACTTAACCTTAATTCATCTCCAAATTCCAAATTCTCAAATCAGAAGCCTTGGCTGAAACAAATCTTTCACTTCACTCTCTTGTAACTCCTTGTTTTTTCTTCCCTCTATGGATCACAACCATTACTGTCACCATCATTGCTAATTTGTCGTCTACCCGACTACCCACCACAGTACAACCTTCTGATCCCTATGTTCGATCTCGAGCATCGCTTGTGCTCATTGCTTCGAAGTTGCACGGCCCGTTGTTACAGGTTCTCGCCTCGTCGCCATTTATATCACCTAATTTGTCACCCTTACTCCTCGCGTTGATTTCCCATTTGTGTATCCAAGTCAACCCATAAATCACTTTGATCACCATTGCAACTTAATGGTGTTTGTGAATTTGCCCAAATGAGAATCCATTAAAATTTTTTTGCTGCCATGTGCTATTTGTTGGAACATTTCATGTTAGCAATCTTGATTTTGATGTTAACAAAACTTGTTATTTTATTTCTAAGTGCGCAAGAAGCTGGAACTGATCAAGCTTCAAACTAATCAGTTAAACGAGCTAAAACTGAAGCTAACAGATGCGAATTGAAAGTTCCAGATGATTGCCCAAACTAAATCAGCTCACCTGATATATTAAAGAACAATTCAACTGATTGTTCAGCCGATAGGCAGTTCAGTAGAAGACCTTCAAAAGCCCGGCCAATTGATGAAGTGCTCAACTGATGAAGAGCTCAGCTGATCAGTTCAACTGAAAGAGTGAAATCAGTTCAACTGACGAGTCAACTGATTTCACCAGCCCAACTGAATATCAGTTTAGATGAACAGTTAGGTGCATCAGTTAGGATTCAATCAGTTGCAGATCTTGACAAGCTTATTCAATGGAATACAGCTGTGCACAAAGGTACAAAAGTTATTGTACGATCAAAAGTACAATAATGGACGTTGCAGCAAAGCTTAAAGACAAAAGTTCTAGCATAGATGTCGAAAAAATCGAGACACAAATCTCAAGTAACACATTCAAGCTGCAACAGATACAATTATTGAGTCTCACTATACGATCAATTTCCCACCTATATATAGAAGATCAGTGAAGACCAATACTAGAACAAGTGTGTGGAAAAACAGAGAGGGCACGCATAATGCTTATCAGCTTTGAAGAAGAAATCAGCCCAAAGGGAACACTTCAACGTGTTATCAGCTTAGTTTTAGAAGCATATTTCTCTCAGTATGTGAGAACACTTTCAGGTAATTTTCAGATATCAGTTCTCACACACACACACCACCACTCAAATATAGTCTTGCACAAAGACAATAAACTCGTGTATGTAGTCTTTGACACACAGACGTTAAACAAGTGTTGCATGGAAGGTGCTGCCTTCAGTCTAGTCTAGGAGTTCAGTTAGGCATTTGGGTAAGTCCTAAGATGAGTGGGTTTGTATAAATCAATTGTATAGATCAAAGTCTTTTAGTGGATCCTACCCGAGGTGGTAGAAGGGGTGACTTAGAAGCAGTTGAAGTCTTCGAACATCCATAAACATATATTGTGTATTTAACTGTTTAACTACTGTTTTCAAACTGATTTGAACAGTTCGAGTATCCGTCAGTTCAGTTTTCACCATAACTGAACTGATATATGTCACAATTGATTCAATTTATTTTCAGTTATTCAGTTACATAGGATATAAAATATATCAGTGTTTCTTAATGAAGGATTATTTTGAATGTTTTCCGCTTGATTTAATATCAAACTCGATTTAATTCATCGGTGTAAACATTCTTAGAACACGAGCTATTGCAGATCTTGGATAATATTGTGTTTGAAGCACCTCAAGGTGCCTAGCACACGGTCCTTCACTATCCTGTCGGACGCTATCCAAGATACCACCGAGAGCCACCGCTACGATCCTCCATGGTTGTGTGTTTCTACTTCCACTACTTTACTCACGGCGAATCCCTAAGCTCATTTCTCTTCTTTTACAGCCTCACATCGCGAGGTAATAGGTATTACCTTGTTTACATGCCCTCAAATTTGATTTTTTGCATATATATTTAAACATTGGGATATATAAAGCATTGTAGAAGTGATGCTCTTTATAGAGGGATTGATTTTATCGTGTTTCTTAGCCTTTTTGTGGTTGGTTGTAGAAATTCTGGTTGCTATCATATTTCATGGTACCAGGAAGTTGCTGAAAGAAATGGGCCACAATCGGACAAGGAACATATGCTATTTGCAAACACTTATGTGCATTACACTAGCATGCAATGACTCTTCTTTATATATGGTTAATGTGGATATAATTGGTGAGTTGGGGATGTTGGTGCTATTGCATGGAGTTTGAAACCATGATGATGTTTGACAATTCATTGGCCATTGTGAAATTTTTTGATGGTCTTGATTGACTCATGGAGTTTTTGAGGTATTAGGTTGTTCTTTTTTACAGTTATATCTGGTTCTAGCGTTGGTTCTGAACTTGCCAAAGAAACCACTATCATGTGAAGTAGGTATAACTTCTTATTATTGTGTTCTGGACTTCTATGAGTATTGGTTGAGTTGCTTGATCTGAAATTTGTATTCTCTGGTTTATAAGTCTGCAGCTGAGATGAATTCCATAGCTCAAGTTGTCGGAGCACCATCTACACCTACTGTGACCGGTATATCTCTGGCTTCCCTAGCTTGTTCACTTTGTGTAAGTCTGTGTACTTGGGTATTGTTTGCAATTAGTTGACCTGATGCAAACGTGGTTGGTCAAACACCAAAGAAGTCATGGGAGTCGTTGGAGTTGCCCGAAGGACCTATAACGAGGGGACGTAGCAAGAAGTTTAAAGAAGCACTTCAAGGATTCATGGTGAGCTACCAAGGAAGTTCAACAAATTGGGTGTCTAAATTATAGGAGCTTGGGGAACATGGACACAATAATGGAAGTGTTTGGAATGTCATTCAAGTGATAAAATACCATGAGGATAGCAGCACGCGCGCACCCGCGCCAGAAGCGGCGCAGCCGTGCGCGCGCATGCACGCATGAACCGGCGCGGCCGCGCGACCCTCGCGCGCCACCGCGCTTGATTCGGCGCTGCCGCGCGCACCGGGCTGGAGAAGTGCAGTATATAGCGCGCTCCGTGCTGGTCCTGGACAGAATCTCGCGCGCCCTGCCGTGTAGAAATTGTTCACAACTTTTTTTATGGCTTTTTACACTACTTTTTATGGTTTTTGTTGATTATTTAAGCCTTGTAATAGACCATGAACGAAATACAATTCAAACATATATCAAATATCTTGAGGATTTCTCTCAAATTTGCAAGGCATTTTGCTTTGTTCTTCAAGAATTCAAACTTATCAAAGATTGCATCTTTGTGGCGTTTGTCATTTGTTTTCGCACGGATTGTCAAAACAAGTTTTTTGAAAGTTCGTATGAAATTCGATTGTTATTATCGTTGATATTTGTTGCTAAGTGTTAATCGCTTAGAGGTGAATATCACAAATCGTTGCTTGTTTCAAAAGATCGGGACAACACAATTGATCCTTATTCGTTATTGAAATGAGGGCGCGATTCTAATTAATTGTGTTTGCTTCTCATTCGTACGAGGATTCGTATCATTTGGTATCAGAGCTTTTGGTTCTCTTTGATTCAAGTAAGTTATCGTTGCTATTTTCAGATCTGTTTAAAATTTTTTCTGTTCTCAGATCTGTATTATCCTTTCTTTGCTATTTTCAGATCTGTTTAAAATTTCATTTTGTTCTCAAATCTGTGTTATCTTTTTGTTTTTATTCAAGATCTTTCTAAAATTTCAATTCTGTTTTCAGATCCGTGTTATCCTTTGTATTGTTGTAAGATCTGCGTTATTCTAGTGTTCTTTGTTTTGTGCAGTCCAAGTGAGACAGTTGCAAGTGTCCACGAGTTGAATCTTGTTAGTTTGATATACAAATATAAAGATTGATCACACTTTCGAGAGAACTATCACATTTGAGTGAAAAACATTTGAGTGCGAGCGTTATTTCTTTGGAGTGATCGTGAGAATTTGGGTGAGGAATATCTTTTATTTCTACTAACATTTTCTTGCAGGTACAAAATCTAAAAGTAAAATGGAGAGGGAGGTAGGAGATAGTTCGAACCAGGGGTTGTCTAAGGTCCAAATGGAGGCGTTATTTGGTCATTTTAGTAGGATGATGTGGGTCGAGTTGGATCCTTTACATGAGAAGTTGGATAGGCTTGAGATTAGTAATAGCGAAAATAAATCTAAGCCTAAAGGTTTGGGTAGAGGCGAAGAAGAAGAGGATGAATATGATTTGGAAGGAGAAGAAGGAGAGTCAAAACGAGAACTGGGATAGGAACGGAAGAGGTAGAGGGTTTGGCAGAGGAAGAAGAGAAGCCGTACGGGGTAGGTACGATGATGGGAATAGGGAAGATGGTAACATAGGTAGCATTAAGATGAAAATTCCGTCGTTCCATGATAAGTCAGACCCAGAGGCTTATTTAGAATGGGAAAAGCGAGTTGAATTTGTTTTTGATTGTCACCACTATTCTGAACTCAGAAAGGTTATGTTGGCAGTGGTTGAGTTTGTTGATTATGCACTTATTTGGTGGGATCAATTATTGACCACTAAGAGAAGATGCAATGACAGGCCTATAGAAAATTGGGCTGAGATGAAGAGCGTAATGAGGAAGAGGTTTGTACCAAATCACTACTATAGAGAAATGTTTATAAAGTTACAAACTTTGAGACAGGGTGTGAAGAGTGTTGAGGACTACTATAAAGAGTTGGAAGTAGTCATGATTAGAGCAAACATAGAGGAGGGTAGTGAGGCTACTATGGCTCGTTTTCTGTGTGGTTTAAACAGGAAAATTCAAGACCAAGTGGAGCTTAGACACTACTTAAATATAGATGAGATGGTGCAGATGGCGATAAAAGTGGAGCAACAACTCAAGAGAAGAGGAGTTGTTCGCACTACTCAAGTGGGGAATGCATCAACACCTTGGCGTTCCAACGTTGTTAAACGTGAAGAAGGCAAGGTTGTGGCCAAGGCCAAAGTTGACATTAAACAGGAGGCGCCTAAGCAGGGATTGCAAGGTAAACCTGAAACTCCTATTAATCGTTCTAGAGATATCAAATGTTTTAGGTGTCAAGGAGTTGGACATATTGCTAGCCAATGTCCCAATAAAAGGGTGATGGTGTTGAATACTTATGGGGAGTATAAATCTCATAGTGAGGGAGATGATGAAGAGGATGAAGATGAGATGCCTGCATTAGAGGATCCTGATGAGGGATATGAAGCAGTTGTGGGTGAGGCATTAGTGACTAGGCGTATCATGAGTGCCCAAGTCAAAGAAGAGGAGACGAATCAGCGGGAAAACTTGTTCCATACTAGATGTTTTTTCAGTGGCAAGGTTTGCAATAGTATTATAGATGGAGGAAGTTGCACCAATGTGGCAAGTAGTGAGATGGTAGAAAAGTTGGGTATACCTACGTTAAAGCATCATCAACCATATGGGCTTCAATGGTTGAATGATTGTGCGGAAGTGAAGGTGACAAAACAAGTGTTGGTTTCTTTTTTGATTGGGAAGTATGTTGATGAGGTGTTGTGTGATGTGGTGCCAATGCATGCTTGTCATATTTTGTTAGGGAGACCATGGCAATATGATAGACAAGTGACACATGATGTGTTTAGAAATAGATATTCTTTTGTACTCAAGAAAGAACCCATTGTTTTACTTCCTTTGTCCCCAAAGCAAGTGTTGGAGGACCAATTGAAAAAAAAGAAGAGAGAAGAGGCCGAAAAAAAGAGTGAGAACAAAAGTGAGATGGCCCTTGAAAGAAAAGATGAGATGGCTGAAAGAAAGAGAGATCAAAAAGATGAGATAGCCATACAAAACAAAAACGAGAGGAAAGAGGCCAAAAAGAAAATATATATGGCCCAAAAAGGTGAGTTGAAACATTTAATGCACACACATGAACCACTTGTGTTGATTCTTTACAAGGAGATTCTTCTTAACACAAGTGACATAGCCGGGTCCCTTCCGAGCATTGTTGTTTCACTTTTGCAAGAATTTGATGATATATTTCCGGAGGAGCTACCTCAAGGACTACCACCATTGAGAGGGATTGAGCACCAAATTGATTTGGTGTCCGGGAGTGCATTGCCAAATCGTCCAGCTTATAGGAGCAATCCGGAGGAGACTAAGGAACTTCAGGGGGCAGGGAAGTGAGTTGTTAGATAGGGGTTTTGTGCATGAGTCCATGTCACCTTGTGTTGTACCTGTTTTACTAGTTCCTAAGAAAGATTGCTCATGGCGTATGTGTGTAGATTGTAGAGCAATCAATAACATAACCATTAAGTATAGGCATCCCATACCTAGACTAGATGATATGTTAGATGAATTGCATGGTGCTTGTATCTTTAGCAAAGTTGATTTGAAGAGTGGTTATCACCAAATTAGGATGAGAGAAGGTGATGAGTGGAAAACTGCATTTAAAACCAAATATGGGTTATATGAGTGGATGGTCATGTCTTTTGGCTTAATTAACGCTCCTAGCACCTTTATGAGGTTAATGAATCATGTTTTGCGTGCACACATAGGGAAGCTTGTTGTGGTTTATTTTGATGATATCCTAGTGTATAGCAAAAACTTGGATGAGTATGTTAACCACTTGAGACTTGTGCTAATCACACTAAGGGCTGAAAATTTGTATGCTAACTTAAAGAAATGTGATTTTTGTACAAACAAGCTTGTTTTTCTTGGTTTTGTGGTAAGCTCACACGGAATACAAGTGGATGAAGATAAGGTAAGTGCTATTCGAGATTGGCCAACTCCTAGTACTATTGGTCAAGTCCGAAGTTTTCATGGTCTTGCAAGCTTAGGATTTCCGCACACTGGCAGCACCGATGACGGCGGTGATTTAAAAAAATGTTCCATTCCATTGGGGCGAGGAGCAAGAGAAGTCTTTTAATATTATTAAACAAAAATTAATTAATGCTCCTTTACTTGTTTTGCCGGATTTTTCTAATACTTTTGAAATTGAATGTGATGCTTCAGGTATAGGTATTGGTGGGGTTTTGATGCAAGGAGGACGACCAGTGGCGTACTTTAGTGAGAAACTCAATGGAGCAGCGCTGAACTATCCAACGTATGACAAAGAGTTGTACGCGCTTGTGAGGACTTTGGAGATGTGGCAACACTACTTGAGGCCTAAGGAGTTTGTGATCCATACGGATCATGAGTCTCTAAAGTACCTTAGGGGACAACAGAAACTGAACAAGGGCATGCCAAGTGGGTGGCGTTCATACGAACATTTCCCTACATAATCAAGTACAAACAAGGCAAGGAAAATGTAGTGGCCGACGCACTATCACGGAGGTACATACTAATCTCTACCTTGGAATCGAAAATTTTGGGGTTTGAGCATGTGAAAGAGTTGTATTTGTTGGATGAGGATCTTAAGGAGATATTTGAAAAATGCAATGCATAGTCCACATGATAAATTTTATTTGTATAATGGGTTTTTATTTAGAGAAGATAGATTGTGCATTCCTAAGTCATCAATTCGTGAATTACTTGTGAGGGAGGCACATGGAGGTGGTTTGATGGGGCACTTTGGTGTGGCTAAAACTTTGAGTTCTTTGTATGAACATTTTTATTGGCCACATATGAAACGTGATGTTGAACGTGTTTGTGAAAAGTGCATAACTTGTAGACAAGCTAAGTCGAAAACACAACCACATGGATTGTATATACCACTTCTTGTTTCTAGTGAACCTTGGGTTGATATTTCTATGGACTTTGTTTTGGGGTTGCCTAGGACTAAGAAGGGGAGGGATTCAATATTTTTTGTTGTTGATAGATTCTCTAAGATGGCACATTTTATTGCTTGTCATAAAACCGATGATGCATCAAATATTGCGGATTTGTTCTTTAAGGAAGTCGTTAGGTTGCATGGCATGCCTAGGACTATTGTATCTGACCGTGATGTTAAATTTTTGAGTTATTTTTGGAAAACTTTGTGGGCTAAACTTGACACAAAACTGTTGTTTTCTACCACATGTCATCCTCAAATGGATGGACAAACTGAAGTTGTTAATAGGACTCTAGGAACACTTTTGCGTGCTATACTTAAAAAGAACTTGAAAAATTGGGAAGAATGCTTGTCATTTGTTGAGTTTGCTTATAATCGTAGCATGCATTCTACTACGAATTATTCACCATTTGAGATTGTTTATGGTTTTAACCCTTTAACTCCTTTGGATTTGATGTCTTTGCCTGTGAGTGAAAGGTTGAACATGGATGGCAAGAAGAAAGCTGAATTTGTTAGGAGTTTGCATGAGAAGGTCAAGGCTAACATCGAGAAGAAGAATTTACAATACACGAAGCAAGCCAACAAGGGGAGGAAAAAGATGGTTTTTGAAAAGGGAGATTGGGTGTGGTTGCACTTAAGGAAGGAAAGATTTCCAGAAAAGCGACGTTCAAAGCTCTTACCTAGGGGTGATGGACCATTTCAAGTGCTTGAAAGGATCAACGACAATGCCTACAAACTAGACTTACCAGGTGAGTACAATGTCAGTTCTACTTTTAATGTTAGTGATCTTTCGTTGTTTGATGTAGGAGATGATCAAGATTTGAGGACAAATCCTTTTCAAGAAGGGGAGGATGATGCAAACGTGCTTGGTCAAGCACCAAAGAAGGCATGGGAGTCGTTGGAGTTGCCCGAAGGACCTATAACGAGGGGACGTAGCAAGAAGTTTAAAGAAGCACTTCAAGGATTCATGGTGAGCTACCAAGAAAGTTCAACAAATGGGGTGTCTGAATTAGAGGAGCTTGGGGAACATGGACACAATAATGGAAGTGTTTGGAATGTAATTCAAGTGATAAAAGACCATGAGGACAGCAGCACGCGCGCACCCGTGCCAGAAGCGGCGCAGCCGCGCGCGCGCATGTGAGCATGAACCGGCGCGGCCGCGTGCCCCGCGCGCGCCACCGCGCGTAATTCGGCGCTGCCGCGCGCACTGTGCTGGGGAAGTGCAGTATATAATGCGCCAACGCGCGTAGACCTGCGCCACCACGCGCGCTTCGTGCTGGTCCTGGACAGAATCTCGCGCGCCACCGCGCGAGATCATGCGCAGCCGCGCGCCCTGCCGTGTAGAAATTGTTCACAATTTTCTTTATGACTTTTTACACTACTTTTTATGGTTTTTGTTGATTATTTAAGCCTTGTAATAGACCATGAACGAAATACAATTCAGACATATATCAAATATCTTGAGGATTTCTCTCAAATTTGCAAGGCATTTTGTTTTGTTCTTCACAAAATCAAACTTATCGAAGATTGCATCTTTGTGGCGTTTGTCAATTATTTTCGCACGGATTGTCAAAACAAGTTCTTTGAAGGTTCGTATGAAATTCGATTGTTATTATCGTTGATATTTGTTGCTAAGTGTTAATCGCTTAGAGGTGAATATCACAAATCGTTGCTTGTTTCAAAAGATCGGGACAACACAATCAATCCTTGTTCGTTATTGAATTGAGGGCGCGATTCTAATTAATCGTGTTCGCTTCTCATTCGTACGAGGATTCGTATCATGACCTTTCTGTAACTTGACTTGGTTGTTGCTCAGCTAGAGAGTTTGATGTATTATTGTATTGTTGTAGCTACTTCGAGCTATGGATTAAACTACAAATTCAGGAACTCCCCCACCAACATTTATATGCATTATAATTATCCTAAAATTGATCTTCATTGTATATATATGCAGGTTTTGATGCCAATAATTCTTATTGGATTGGATGTTGACATGCCATGTGTTGGCCTGAACTCCCCATACACTTGCCACATATTGGTGATTTCCTGGAGCTAAACATGTGATAATGGGTTTGCAACACAGATAATTGTAACCTTATACTCGAGATTTGTGTGTCACATTTCATCTGAAACACATTCCACTTCCGAAGCAGCCATTTGTGTACATGCATCTTTCTTTTATATTGCGCTTGTTGGTTTTGTCAATGACAATGGTAGACTATATGCTGGCCGTACTACCCCATAGTTTCTGGCCAAAAATTGGTTACTTTAAGGAGGAATTCATCAAATGAAAGAAAATACAACCAAAAGATAAGCTATAATCTCTTCTTTGCGTGTTGTGTTTTATTTGGGTCACAGTCTCCCGGACCAAACAGCCATTTACATGTATTTCACTTCATTTGGACCATTTTCCCACATACACGTGCATAAAACTTGCTTTATTTATTTTTCCTGAGAAGTATTGTGGAATGTTTGTTGTTGGATTGTGATATTGATGATGAAGAAGTGATTTCGTGGTGTTGGAATCAAACTCATGTCCTGGCCTAGCCTCTACCTTTGTCTCAGAAATCCATAAAGATAGCTTTAACACCCTTCCATTCTTCATTTCTTTCAACTCGCTGTAATCCAACTCCTCAATCCGTAAGATCATATACATGGCAGCTTTTTTGATAGCTTGTAGGCCCGACCCATAATTCATTATTATGTCATGTTCGTATCCAGGGTTTTTTTAAATTCTGAATTTGGCAATAGTTGTTGCAAATATTTTATTTCCATGGTTGTTTCAGCTATAGCCAATTCCCCATAAATTCTGTTAGTTTTTATTGCACTTTATTACTAGTCTTTGAGGTAGAATGACCGACGTCTCGAGAAAGCTTGAAAATGATTCAAGATTCTTTTAGTTCTGGTGAGTTAACTCCCCAGGGGAGTATCCACTCATCTTGGTCTGTAAAGAAGGTTTTACAATAACATATTACCCCTTTAGTTTAAAATTCATCATCTTATTTGAGATGTGTAGTTTCCTCAGCCCAAAGACCATGGATTCCTCCGTGTCTCTGAATCGACTCCTCTAAATCATTGTGTTCTAATTCATACTTTATCACCATCAATATTATCATATCTTCTTTTCATTTCAAAAATTTTTCTTTAGGAACCAAACATTTCTTTATTTCCTTTCTTGGAATTTCATGTTCCACATTCTCTTAGACGATTACTCATGTGCCTTCTTTTAGGAGTTTACTGTTATTGCTATCTTCTTGCAATGATTCTGTTGGGTCGAAATTATTTGATTACCTAATACATATGATGCTTCAAAGACACGAATCTCTCAATGAGCTGCAATAGCTCATGTTCTAAGAATGTATACATCGATAAATTAAATCGAGTTTTGTTACAAATCAAACAGAAAATACTGGATGTAATCATTCGTTAAAAAAACTGATCGGTTCTATATCTTGTGTAACTGAATAATTGAAAATTACATGAGATCAGTTCTGACTTATATCAGTTCAGTTTTGGATAGAACTGAACTGATATCAGCTGAACTGATCAAATCAGTTAAGAACAAAAACAAGCATTTAAACCGAAATAACACAAGATATGTTTATGGATGTTCAGAGACTTCAACTGCTCCTACGTCACCCATTTTACCACCTCGGGTAGGATCCACTAGAAGACTTTGATTAATTACAACAAGTTTAATAACCCACATGACTTATCCACTGTCTTACTGAACTCCTAGTCTAGACTGAAGGTATTACCTTCCAGCCAACACTTGACGTCTATGTGTAAAAGACTACATACACAAGTTTTACATCTTTGTCCAAGTCGAAATTGAGTGGTGGTGTGTGTGTGTGTGAGAAATGATCTCTGATAACTACCCGAAAGTGTTCTCACACGCTGAAGGAAATATGTTTCTAAAACTAAGCTGATATAACTCGAAGTATTCCCTCTCGGATGATTGCTTCTTCAAAGCTGATAAGCATTGTGTGTGCTCTCTCTGTATTTTATCTTTTCACTCGTCAACTCTCATATTCGTCTTCACTGAGCTTCAGCTTCTATTTATAGGCATTTGGCTGAATGTACAGTGAGACTCAATGAATGAATCTGTTGCAGTTTGAATTTGTTCCCCCAAATAGATATCTGGAACATTTTGCTTTAAGCGCTGCTGCAACGTCTCTTATTGTACATTGATCGTACAGTAGCTTTTGACCTTTATGCATAGCTAGATTAAGCTTTTCGTATCTGCAAACTGGTTCGCTCCTAACTGATGTTCTGAACTGGTCATTTGAACTGGTCTTGAACTTGTGAGGTGGAATCCGTTGACTCGTTAGCTGAACTGATTTTACTGATTCAGTTGAACTGGTCAGTTGGACTCTTCATCAGTTGAACAATTCATCAGCTGGCCGGGCTTCTGAAGGTTTTCTGCTGAACCACCTATCAGCTGCTCAATCAGGTGAACTGTTCTTGATACTTCAGTTATACTGGTTCAGTTCGATCAATCAGTTGGCACTTTCAGTTTACGTCTCGATAGCTTTAGTTTAAGCTTGGTAACTGATCAGTTCCAAGCCTGATCAGTTTCAATTTCTGCACACTTAGGTAAACTCGTTAGAAACAAATAAACAAGTTTTTTAACATCAAAATCAGGATTGCGAACATAAAATGTTCCAACATATTCCTTATGCAGCAACTCTCCAGGCTCTTCTTTCATCTGTTTGAACTTCTCTGGGAATATCACCATGCATGTATCACAATTCAATGAGCTATGAAACTTTCCCACATAAAAGTCAAAGTGTTATGCGCTCTTTTACATCTCATTCACTAATTAATTCATCATCTTTGTTACTAGCTTTAACCTCAATAACTGATCTACCAAACGTCGATTCACTTTACATCTTGTCAAGATCCTCCATCTTAGAAGTAGCTTGTTCCCTCAATTACTTTCTTTTATGTGTCCTAGTGAGTGAACTAGAAAACGTTTTGTGATGGGTCACTCTCCAAGATTCACCAAACACGCTCAAAGCAGGATATACAAATCGAGTTCCCATTCTCTAGTCATTGTCAACTCTCTTGGACGGAGTTATGCCAATGCATTCATGTTTACCTTGTTCAACATATTTTCTCTCAAGTTTTTCCCTCTTGACTCGAAATAAGATGGATTCTTGCTGTCATGGTAGTTTGTGGATCCTTGACGAGACAACTCCCCTTGAAACCACTTATTTTTGTCCATTGTTCTTCTATAGAAACATTGGTCCCCTTGGCCCGAAGGTCATGGACTCCCCCGTTATTGAATACTTTCCCAAATGTTTTTTACTCTTTGATCCAAAATAAGATGACCCTCTCATGTTTATACAACTTTTTATGTATGGTCTAGGAATTTAATTCACATAACCTGAATGAATGCAATCTATGATTTTTATTTTTAATTATGTGTTTAATTATTTTTATGCATTTTATGCATAATTCATGCATGGTATGATTTATTTCACGAAATTTTAAAAGTTCATGCATTAGGGTTTCTAGATGCATTTCGCACTCGGACGAGGAACGGAGATCGGAGAATTTTCAGGAAAATTATTTTATAACACGATTTGTCACGCCCCGAGCCCAGGCTCGCGGCTGTGTGACTGCACAATGGGCCCCTATAGCAACTATTTCGTATCCGTCCTCGCTTTACGAAAATGATTAACCCAAGTTGCTATAGAAGTCCATTGTAGACCATTATAAACTCATTTTAAATCTTTCATTTTTAAGATGTGGGACAAGGGTATCACAATCACCCCTCCTTCAGAACGCGACGTCCTCGTCGCGGCCTGACCCCTGGATCCACCAGCCCCGAGAATCTAGAGTTGGCTCCTACAGGTTCAAGAGGTGGCTTCCGTCATGTAGCCCTTTGCCCCGCAGGTTCAAGAGGTGGCTCTCATGCACGTAGCACTTTGCCCATCATAGCACTTATTTCTCGGTGTTCCATGCCTGTGACCGGCTCTGATACCATTCAGTCATGCCCCGTGTGGGGACCCGGGCTCTAACTCGACTATCTTTGGGATTAATTAGATATTTGCTAGAAAATGCGGGTCATAAAAAAAATTTCTTTTAACAACATGAACAAGTGTATATAAATCATACACAAATGATACCTTTATTTTCTTTTCAACAAAGTAGGTACATGTCTTGTTCCATTACAATCATACAAACTAGAGTTTATAACACACTACATATCAAATGTAAACACTACTAGTTCATCTACTACGCCCGTGATCACCATGCTATCTCGATCTCTCATCTTTGTCTCGACCCTGATCCTGCCCCATATGTTGTCATGCACACATACAGACACAACAACAGCCGGAAACTCCGTTGAGAACAAATCCCAGTATAAAACATGTTATACATGCATATACACAATATAAATCATGAACATACAATCAATAGCAATATGTTCCCCAGTCTATGAAACATACTCAAAATAAGCATGCAACTTAAGTCAAACTCATATCTTTGACTCGACTCGTATCTAAATCTAGGGATCCCGGTGTGAATAAGACGTAACAAGTCTCCCACCTACTCTCCCAATCATGGTGGCGGTACATCTTATTCCTAGACTTCGGTCCTGTCTGTATCGAATATCTACAATCGGAGTCGATCTTCTCCTATGCTTCGATACCACCGAACATCTAGAAATTTTGGCAAATCTTCCAATGACTCTCCTATCTCAATGCGTGTAAATAAATCAAGATAAAGCACAAGCATATCAAGGTATAGAAATCTAGTATGTGATTTTGGGAAACTCGAATTAAATCTAATTCGAGTTGTATCTTCCCGAATCAACATGAATTATACCTTTCGTTGTTCAGTCTTTGTCAAGATCGGAGTCTAGAAGTCAAACCTTGCCGATATCAATCTGAAATGGCAATGTCAAATAGCACAATATCAATTCACAACTCAAACCGATACATGTACCTATCAATATTCAATCTCGGTACATTTCGACGGCATAACAACGTAATCTCACGATACCGGTCATCTCAAACAACAATAATCAATCACAATAACTCACAATCTTCATCATAAACACCTATCAATGCTGAAATCTGTATATCTCAAATTCGATACATGCTGAAAATTAATAACAATAGCATAAAATGTCCGTTCTACGATCCGGTTGCGAATATCATTTCACCATAATCATAAGAACACATGATAGTACTCAAAATCTGATTTCTCCAATCATCTCACTTCAAAACATGCTGAAATGTAATAATACTTGCGTCCTTTCGAAGCTGGTGATGAGAGGAACACGAATCTAGTCTCGGATCGAAAATCGGATGGTGAGATCTTGTGCAAGCTAATTTCTAAGCTAGGAGCATTCTTGAGGTTTTCATGGGAGTTATTTCGGTGGTCTGCTGAAGAAATGCTGAAGAATGAAGACTCAGCACTTATATTGCATGGCAAAAGACACATGGTTTATTTTTCAAGTTGCACGTCGCACCGCAGGTGCGCTCACTCTCATACCGCGGGTGCGCGGAGCATACTGGATCATATCCAAAGTTTCAGAAGAACGACCGCGGGTGCGCTGGCTCTTGCACCGCGGGTGCGCTCCTGTCTCGGTGCATCCACCGCAGGTGCGGTCCTGTTCTTACCGCTGGTACAGTCAAGCTACTGTAAACCTTCAACATTTCATGAGAAACGATCGCGGGTGCACTATATTTTGAACCGCGGGTGCACTGTCTTTGCTGCCCCAACAATATAGTTTGCACTAAAATCGAATCGCAACATCGCTTCTTTGGCCTTCGATAAATACATCAAATCATGCATTAATAATTGCTGATTACCAACTCACATCTCGGGCATTACATTTCTCCCCCTCTTAAATATGAGTCCGTCCTCGAACTCGCAGGCAATCAATCAAAACAAATAAAAGAAGCAATATAATCAAAACTGAATAAATACTCACATCATGAAAATAACTCTGGATATCTCTGTCTCATCTCTGATTCTGTCTCCCAAGTTGCTTCTTCAGTGCCATGACGACTCCACTGTACTTTCACTAGCGGAATGATCTTTGTTCTGAGCTGTTTTTTTTTCCAATCAAGAATCTGAATTGGATGTCAATATAACTCAAAGTGTCGTCAAGCTCGGCTTTATCAGGTTTAATGACATGAGAAACATTGGGCATATGCTACGCAGCATCGATACATGAAAGACATCATGTATCCCAGATAGAGAAGGAGGAAGCGCAAGTCGATATGCACGATCACCAATCTTCTCAAGAATTTCGTATGGACCGATGTATCTAGGAGACAACTTTCCACGTTTGCCAAATCTGACAATGCCTTTGAATGGAGAAATCTTCAAGAATACTCTGTCTCCCTGTTCAAATACTAACGGTCGACGACGTACATTCGCATACTTGGCTTGTCTATCCTGCGCGGTCTTCATTCTTTTTTGGATCAATTTTACTTTCTCAGTCATTTCTCGGATTATATCAGGTCCAAGTTCTGGTACTTTAGATACATCATCCCAATACAGCGGAGATCTGCACTTCTTGCCATATAATGCTTCAAACGGTGCCATCTCAATGCTCGTTTAATAGCTGTTGTTGTACGAGAATTCACAAAGTGGTAGTGAATCTTGCCAACTAGTGCCAAAGTCTAGCACTACAGCTCTCAGCATATCCTCTAATGTCTGGATAGTCCGCTCTGATTGTCCGTCTGTCTGGGGATGATAAGCAGTACTCAGGTGCAATGTCGTACCTAAAGCCTGCTGCAAACTATGCCAGAAATGTGAAGTGAATCGGGGATCACGATCTGATACGATAGATTTCGGCACACCATGCAATCTGACTACCTCTCGGACATATATCTCTGCCATCTGATCGTATCGGTACGTCATTCTGTATGGAATAAAGCATGCTGATTTGGTTAATCTGTCAATCACAACCCAAATCGCATCACAGCCCCGGGATGATCGTGGTAACTTCGTAACAAAATCCATGGAAATGTGATCCCATTTCCATTCAGGAATAGATAGACTCTGAAGTAATCCTCCGGGCTTCTTCCTCTCGGCCTTTACCTGTTGGCAATTCAGGCATTTAGATACAAACTGTGCAATGTCTGATTTCATCTTTTTCCACCAAAACTGTGCTTTCAGATCATTGTACATCTTTCTGCCACCAGGATGAATACTAAACCGACTATAGTGTGCTTCTGATAAAATCTGTTGTTTCAAATCGAAGATATCTGGCACTACAAGACGGTTATTCACATACAAAACATGATCATGTACCTGATACTCTGACTGATGTCCCGCTCTGATCATCGCAATCGACTTCTGAACATTCAGATCATTTTTCTGTGCTTCTTTAATGCGAACAATCAAGTCTGGTTCCATTCGAATCATAGCAAGTCGCAATGGTCTACTATCTGTATCAAATGCTAATCCAGACAAACAGCAATCTTCAATTAAATTCGAAATACCTATCGTCGATAAGGATAGAGCACATACCTTTCGACTCAAGGCATCTGCTGCTGCATTAGACTTTCCTGGATAGTACTTGATTTCACAATCAAAATCCTTCAACAAATCGAGCCATCTACGCTGTCTCATATTCAACTCTGACTGAGAAAACAGATACTTCAGGCTTTTGTGATCAGAATAGATTTCAAACTTCTCGCCATAAAGGTAATGTCGCCATATCTTTAGTGCAAACACGATGGCTGCCAATTCAAGATCATGAACTGGGTAGCGAGTCTCGTGTGGCTTTAACTGTCTTGAGGCATATGCAATCACATGTCCTCGCTGCATAAGAACACATCCTAACCCTCTGTGAGATGCATCACAATATACAACAAAATCACCAGTACCTGAAGGTATCGTCAACACTGGAGCACTGGTCAGTCGTTTCTTTAACTCTAAAAAGCTAGACTCACAGGCTTCAGACCACACAAATGGCGCATTCTTTTGTGTCAACTGGGTAATTGGCTTTGCAATACTGGAGAAATCTTTAATGAATCGTCGATAGTACCTTGCCAAACCCATGAAACTGCGTATCTCTGGTACAGAATTCAGTCGAGGCCAACTAATCACAGCTTCAACTTTACTTGGATCAACAGAAATACCGTCTCCAGATATGATATGCCCCAAAAAGACAACTTGTCTCAGCCAAAACTCACACTTTGATAGTTTAGCATATAGTTTCTCATTTCTCAGTGTTTGCAACACAATTCCTAAGTGTTCGGCATGCTCAATCATACTCTTGGAATATACCAAAATATCATCAATAAAAACAATAACAAATTCATCCAGATACTTCTGAAAGACACGGTTCATCAGTCCCATAAACACCGCTGGAGCATTCGTTAAACCAAACGGCATGACGATAAACTCATAATGTCCATACCTGGTTCGGAACGCTGTCTTCGGTATATCAACATCTCGAACTCTCAGCTGGTGATACCCAGATCTCAAATCGATCTTGGAATAGACAGAGGATCCCTGCAACTGATCAAATAAATCGTCGATGCGAGGCAAGGGATACTTATTCTTTACTGTCGCTTTATTCAATTGTCGATAATCAATACACAATCTCATTGAACTATCTTTCTTCCGATCAAACAGTACCGGAGCACCCCAAGGAGATACGCTCGGTCTAATGTAACCCTTGGCCAATAAATCTTCGAGTTGTTCCTTTAATTCTTTCAATTCAATAGGTGCCATTCTATAAGGAGCTCGAGATATACGAATGGTACCTGGAAGAAGATCAATACTGAATCTACCTCTCGGACTGGAGGTATTCCTGGGATCTCATCTGGGAATACATCTGCAAACTCGCATACTACTGGCAGATCTGCCAATGCTGGGCTCGATTTCAGTAGATCTACTAAATATACAAGGAACCCCTCTGCTCCTTTTCTGCAACAATCGGTTCATAGTCAACACAGATATCAAGGGAATCCGAGCTCTGGAACCCTTACCGTAGAATTTCCACTCATCAGCCATCTCTGGTCTGAATCTGACAATCTTCTGAAAACAATCTACAGTGGCTCTGTACTTGGTTAACATATCGATCCCCACAATACAATCAAAATCAGACAATCCAAGTACGATGCAATCTAAATCAATCTCATGACCCTCGAACTGTAGCATGCAATATCTAACCGATGTCACTGATATCAAACCACTCCCCAAAGGAGAAGAAATAGACACTACAGCAGATAATGACTCGACAGGTAAAGCATGCATCAATGCAAAGCGCTCAGAAATGAATGTATGAGATGCACCTGTATCTATCAATACATATGCAGGATAACCGCAAAGAAAACAGTTACCTGCTATAACATCGTCTGGTGCATCTTGGGCGTGCTCTTCTGTCAGTGCAAATACTCGAGCCTGCTGTCTGGGAGGTTGGCTCACTGTCTGGCTCCCTCTGGCTCGGGGTTGGGTCTGTGTAGGGGTTGGCTGAAAGGAATGAACAGATGAAGCTTGCCTCTCAAGCTGAGTTACTGAACCAGATGCTCCTTGCAGAGTCCCTAGAACTTCTTGCTTGAAAATTTACGGAAAAATTAAAAATTTTATTTTTAAAAGAACTTAAATGGCCTCATTCATAAAATCACTGATGAATCAAGTTCAATATTTCAAAATATTGCAGCAGAAGGAAATAAAGTTTGCCAAAAATCACAATTTAAAAATATCCAACGATTGATAAAATGTTTGCGGAATAAAATAACAACTGCTGCTCTGAGGTCCTCGGGTGCCACTACTGCTGACCCAAGCTGGCTCACTGGTCCCCGCCCTCGGCCCTGGCCTCATCAGTACCTACAACAATCAAGTCTAGTGAGCCTAAAGACTCAGCATGCATATATCGCAGGTAACGAGTAAAAATCTGAATTAAAATATGCATGAGTTAACATATCCTGTCTTGAGGCATGCTGAAAATAATCTGTACTGAGCAATTATAATACGTGCATAACTGAACTGATAATCACAGAAAAAAAATGTTTGCTCCTTGGAGCCTGTACTGAAATAACTGGTAAAATTTTCTGTTGAGATTATGTTTTACGCCTGTGGCCCCTGCACTAAGCTGAACTGATCGGTAACTGGCTACCGGGGAGGCTGAAACTGAACTGAGCTGGCCGGTCACTGGCGATCGGGTGGTACCATACTGAACTGATCGGTCACTGGCGACCGTATAAAATAACACTCTCACATAGTGAATGAACCACAAGCCATATCGCATAAATCTCAAAAATAATCATTTTCTATTTAATGCACGTAAAATAATTAACTGACATAATGAAAATGTCCCGTAATTTTACCAACTGGATTGGATTGGATCGTTCCCAGGCTCGCTGCAACCTAACTGTGCCATGAAAAATATGCAATAGCTTAAACTTGACCAACTATGCAATTTAGTTCAAAAGATGCGATTATGACGCCTAATGACTTCGCATTTAATCATGACTCCGAGCCAACCTGAACCGACACCGAACCGAGGTATAGTCATGATTAAAATACGCTGAAAAATCATAAAATAATGCTCCTAAAATGATAGGGTCGAAATCTAGGTGGAATGGAGGCCAAAACACGAAACGCTCTTTCGAGAGTCAATTTGGCACATCGCACCGTAAATTCTCGTACGACCTCAAAAATGATCCAAATGACAAACGGTCGTAAACATGACCTTCCTAACTCAATGAGGCACTGTCCAGTCCAAGGCCATGGGCTAAAAGCCAACCAAGAACTCGAACGAGTCTCCGAACCGACACAGCAACTTGCTGTAATTTTCCAGCAACTGTACAATCGTGTAACTTGTGTTGTTTTCGAGACTACCGGCCATTGGGGCATGAACCACCGACCAGAGACTCTTACCAACATCCCAAGGAGTGATTTGAACCATGGCTAAGGGCCCTAGGCCAGCCACAATCTGCGTCACACCAAAACTCAACCGAAACTCCAACCGAGAACCAACGTGCATGCGTGTGTAGTGTTTTGCTTAGATCGATGTCTTTCGTCGTTCCAGTGGCCATTTGATTGACCATGGAACGATCTAGACATAAAGGGGCATGGTATGAACCGTGGCTATGGGCCATAGGCCAACCAAGATCCATACCAAGCAACCAAAAACCGAAACCATATGCTGAACCAATGAAGAAGCCGAATGGGGAAAGGGGCTGTTCTTGTTGATTATTTAAAAACCGATGAGCCATGGACCAAGCCACCAAAAAGGAAACTTAGTCACGTCTTAGACATGCTAGGGGAGTGATCTAACCATGGCTAAGAGCCCTTAGGGCAGCCAAGATCAGATCAAACCCTCATGACAGGAAACTGAAATTTTCGAACACCATTTTCTGCACCTATGGGGCTTGCTGTCATTTCGGTTTTTCCAGCAAGCATGGGACTAAAATAAACATTCTAACATGGCCCTAACATGTCCTAGTACATGTCCATATGCAGCCTCGAGCCCCTGGAATGATCCATCCCTGAAATCGAAACAAAACATACCAATCGTGAAGCATGGAAGTCGATAAAAAAAAATCTGTGCAGAATTTTCGTTTCTTGTCTACTGAAAATTTCGGTTTTGAAATGATAAATCTTGATCATGTACTGAAAAATAAATGATAATATGACTTGATTGAGGTTTTGAAAGAATCTAGACATGCCTGGTTATCGTTTGAAATGAAAACGAAAAGAAGAGACGAGACGGCGCGGAGGAGACGGAGCGCTTTCTTGTCTACCTTTCTTGCTCTCGATTTTTTTCTTTCTTTCCCTCTGGCTAAGACTCACGATTTTTTTTTTTCACACAAATGGGGCTCTGAATGGTGCTGAATTCGGTGGTGAGGGAGGGAGAAAATGGTTGGGGAGTGAGATAAGATGGGTGCAAAATATAAGGAAGAATCAAGACCAAGTCCACTCTCCTTTTGAAATTTGAATTGTTGTTTGATATCAAGTCTACTTGGGGATGAGGTGGCCGAATTTATGCATGGTAGTGTAGGTTAGAATGAGGTTAATTAATAAGTTAATGGTGCTCCCAAACAAAAAGAATTATCCTCCTAATTAAATACCAAGAAGGGGTCAAAGGTGATGAGTTGGCAAATGAATCTTCTAGCAACAAAGGGTGGCCGAAAATGCATAATAAAATAAAGGAGAAATGTTGTTTATTTACTAAATTAATAACTCTTAAAAGCCTCACTAATCCCTTAAATAATTTAGTGAATAAAACCATTAATTATGCAACTTAAATGAGCTTATTTCTTAATCACCTCAAGCAACTTAAATTAATTCCTCAAACCTCCTTTTTAACTTAAATGAACTTACTTGCTAGCTAAATTAACTTCTGGAAATATTTCTCGAATCTTAAATTCTATCTCAAAACTCCGACTCCAGTCCGGCCTCACTGAAATAACTGAAATGCTAAAAATCAAACTACTGAACTGAAATAATAAAATAATTAACTTCAAAGAAATGCATTTAAATAATCATGCAATGAAGTCAATTAAATTTAAAAATCTAGAATTATGCATGGCTTATACGTAGACTGATTTACGGGTTCTACAATCCTTCCCCCCTTAAAATAAATTTCGTCCTCGAAATTAGAACTCACCGAATAACTCGGGGTATCGATCTCTCATCTCCGGCTCAGACTCCCAAGTAGCTTCCTCCTCAGAATGGTTGAGCTATTTGACTTTGACTCGCTTAACCAGCTTGTTCCGAAGCTTCTTCTCCTGCCTGTCTAGGATCTGCACGGGTCTCTCCTCATAAGATAAGTTCGGAGTAAGCTGCAACGGCTCGAAATTCAGCATATGCGAAGGATTCGCCATGTACTTTCTCAGCATGGAGACGTGAAAGACATTGTGTACTCCGGCCAGATTCGACGGAAGAGCCACACGATAAGCAAGCGTCCCAACTCTGTCAAGGATCTCAAACGGTCCAATGAATCTCGGACTGAGCTTCCCTTTCTTCCCGAATCTCATGACACCCTTCATAGGTGCCACTTTCATGAAGACATGATCGCCCACTGCAAACTCTAACTCTCTCCTCCGCTGATCGGCATAACTCTTCTGTCGGCTCTGAGCAGTCCTCATCCTATCACGGATCCTGACTACTACCTCTGCTGCCTGCTGGACAATCTCTGGACCCAACTCTGCTCTCTCTCCTACTTCATCCCAATGAACAGGAGATCTACACTTGCGTCCATACAGCGCTTCATACGGAGCCATACCTATAGACGACTGGAAACTGTTGTTATAGGTGAACTCTACCAATGGTAAGTTCGACTCCCAACTCCCGAAGAAATCAATGACGCAAGCACGGAGAAGATCCTCTAAGATCTGAATAACTCGCTCTGACTGCCCATCTGTCTGCGGATGGAAAGCTGTGCTAAACAGCAACTTCGTACCCAAAGTCGAATGCAAACTCTTCCAAAATGAGGAAGTAAATCTGGGATCTCTGTCAGATACGATCGAAACTGGAATACCATGGAGTCGGACTATCTCTCGGATATACAGCTCTGCATACTGAACCATGGTCAAAGTCGTCTTAACAGGCAAGAAGTGCGCTGATTTGGTAAGACGATCTACAATCACCCAGATAGCATTCGATCCTCTGGCTGACCTCGGCAATCCGGTCACAAAGTCCATGGTAACATTCTCCCACTTCCACTCGGGAATATGGAGAGGCTTGAGCAAACCTGCTGGTCTCTGATGCTTGGCCTTCACTAACTGGCAGGTCAGACACTCGGACACAAAACATCTGATGTCCTTCTTCATCCCTGGCCACCAATACAATAGCTGCGGATCTTTGTACATCTTCGTACTCCCAGGGTGAATGGAGTACGGGGACGTATGGGCCTCTGATAAGATGTCTGCTCGGATAGAATCACTGCTAGGAACCCATATCCTATCTCGGTATCTCACAATACCATCGCTGACTGAATACAAAACGCTGCCCTTGGCTTCATCTCTCTTCTTCCACTGTGCCAACTGCTCATCTGCGGCCTGACCACTGTGAATACGGTCCAAAAGGGAAGACTGAATGGTCAAGGTAGATAGACGAGGAACTCTACCTCGAGGGTAAGTCTCAAGATCAAACCTCTGCATCTCAATCTGAAGAGGTTTCTGAATCGTCAAATGAGCCATCACTGCGACTTTTCTGCTCAAAGCATCCGCAACTACATTAGCTTTACCCGGGTGGTAGCTAATGTCACAATCGTAGTCTTTCACAAGCTCCAACCAACGCCTCTGTCGCATGTTCAGCTCCTTCTGCGTAAAGAAATACTTGAGGCTCTTGTGGTCGGTAAGATCTGGCACTTCTCTCCATACAGATAGTGCCTCCAAATCTTCAAAGCAAAAACTACGGCCGCTAGCTCCAGATCATGGGTAGGGTAATTCTTCTCGTGGATTTTCAGCTGTCGAGAAGCATACGCTATCACTCTCCCATGCTGCATCAGAACTGCACCTAAACCAAGCTTCGAAGCATCGGTATACAGAACAAACTCACCGGATCCTGACGGTACAGCCAAAACGGGTGCTGAGATAAGAGCTTGCTTCAAAGTATCGAAGCTCTTCTGACACTCTTCGCTCCACACAAACTTCATATTTTTCTTGGTCAGTGCTGTGAGTGGAACGACAATGGATGAGAATCCCTGAATGAACTTCCTGTAATATCTTGCTAGCCCAAGAAAATTGCGGATCTCGGATGCATTCTGAGGCACAACCCAATCTCTGACTGCAGCGACTTTCGCCGGGTCTACCTCAATGCCACTGCTAGAAACAATGTGGCCCAAGAACGCCACCTTCTCTAACCAGAATTCGCATTTACTGAACTTTGCGAATAGTTTGTGCTTCTGCAATGTCTGCAACACTGTGGTCAGATGCCTGCTGTGCTCCTCCCGACTCTTGGAGTAGACGAGAATGTCATCTATGAACACTATCACAAACTGGTCGAGGTACGGCTGAAATACGCGATTCATTAGATCCATGAAGATCGCTGGCGCATTCGTCAGACCGAACGGCATCACAAGGAACTCGTAGTGACCATAACGAGTCCTGAAAGCTGTCTTCGAAACATCAGCATCTCTCACCCTCAACTGGTGATAACCGGAACGCAGATCTATCTTGGAGAAAATCGAAGCTCCCTGCAACTGGTCAAACAGATCCTCAATCTGTGCAGAATTTTCGTTTCTTGTCTACTGAAAATTTCGGTTTTGAAATGATAAATCTTGATCATGTACTGAAAAATAAATGATAATATGACTTGATTGAGGTTTTGAAAGAATCTAGACATGCCTGGTTATCGTTTGAAATGAAAACGAAAAGAAGAGACGAGACGGCGCGGAGGAGACGGAGCGCTTTCTTGTCTACCTTTCTTGCTCTCGATTTTTTTCTTTCTTTCCCTCTGGCTAAGACTCACGATTTTTTTTTTTCACACAAATGGGGCTCTGAATGGTGCTGAATTCGGTGGTGAGGGAGGGAGAAAATGGTTGGGGAGTGAGATAAGATGGGTGCAAAATATAAGGAAGAATCAAGACCAAGTCCACTCTCCTTTTGAAATTTGAATTGTTGTTTGATATCAAGTCTACTTGGGGATGAGGTGGCCGAATTTATGCATGGTAGTCTAGGTTAGAATGAGGTTAATTAATAATTTAATGGTGCTCCCAAACAAAAAGAATTATCCTCCTAATTAAATACCAAGAAGGGGTCAAAGGTGATGAGTTGGCAAATGAATCTTCTAGCAACTAAGGGTGGCCGAAAATGCATAATAAAATAAAGGGGAAATGTTGTTTATTTACTAAATTAATAACTTCTAAAAGCCTCACTAATCCCTTAAATAATTTAGTGAATAAAACCATTAATTATGCAACTTAAATGAGCTTATTTCTTAATCACCTCAAGCAACTTAAATTAATTCCTCAAACCTCCTTTTTAACTTAAATGAACTTACTTGCTAGCTAAATTAACTTCTGGAAATATTTCTCGAATCTTAAATTCTATCTCAAAACTCCGACTCCAGTCCGGCCTCACTGAAATAACTGAAATGCTAAAAATCAAACTACTGAACTGAAATAATAAAATAATTAACTTCAAAGAAATGCATTTAAATAATCATGCAATGAAGTCAATTAAATTTAAAAATCTAGAATTATGCATGGCTTATACGTAGACTGATTTACGGGTTCTACACTCCTACACTCTGAGCTTGCCGTACCCCTTTCTGTGGACAGACTCTGGCGAAGTGTCCTTGTTGTTTGCATATATTGCAGCGACCCATCATACCCTGACATTGCTCTGTGGCATGTCGGCCTCCACAAGAACTGCAATACACACCTGTATATTCTGTACTCTGGCCAGGACCTCTCTGTCGTGATCCACTGGAGCTCGACGAACTGCTCCCTGATCTCTTGAACTGTTTTCCCTTTGCTTTCAGCTGATATTTCCTCCCGCTGCTACTACCACCGCTGTCGAATCTGGGAGGGGGTTGAATGGAGGGTTGTGGCGGTCTAGGAGTCGGAGCGACATAGGAAGTGCTTCGTTGCCTAAGCAATCCAGCTTCGGCCCCCTTGGCACGGTTCAATGCATCTGCAAAGTTATTGGGTCTACCTGTATTCACCAAAGTAAAGATTTCTGGATTCAGGCCATTGATAAACTGATCTACAATAGCCTCGTCATTCTCTGTGACGTGAGGAGCAAATCGAAGCAATGTAGAGAACTTAGCAACATATTCTTCGATATTCAGTTGTCCATGTCTCAAATTTGCAAATTCAGCACCCTTGTCTTTTCGGTAGGACACGGGAAAGAAGCGTTAATAGAACTCTGCTTTAAAGACTTTCCAAGTAATTTCTGTGCCACGATGCTCCAATGCTTTCTTCGTGGTAAGCCACCAATTCTTTGCAACTTCTTGCAGTTGATGCCCAATAAGTTTAACTCGTCGCTCGTCAGTGTAGTCAAGAGATTCAAATAACATCTCGATGTCATCGAGCCAAGTTTCGCACTCAACTGAATTTTCTGTTCCCTTCAATGTCGGTGGTCGAAACGACTGAAACCTCTTTAGCAAAGTCTCCATCGGGGTAGCAGTCACATCCATCGGATCATTGGAAGTACTGCCCTGTTCTGGTGCTCGACCTGCTACTGGTTGCGGTACTCGTCGAGGAGGGATATCTGATTATCAAACGGATTAGTACACAATCTATACAATCTGTCTCAGTCCTCCTCTGATCATATACCTTTGATCCAGAATCGGTTTTGATTCAGTCTTTGCAAATACATGCTGTAATCAACTCAAATAACAATATAACATGTAATAAGGAAAGCAATAAATCATGCTAACACAATAAAAGCAAGGAAGAGAATTCAATCTATTCCTGCTCATTCTATTCTATCTCAGTCTAAAGGATCTATCGCTCTGATACCACCTGTTGTGGGGACCCGGGCTCTAACTCGACTATCTTTGGGATTAATTGGATCTTTGCTAGAAAATGTGGGTCATAAAAAAAATTTCTTTTAACAACATGAACAAGTGTACATAAATCATACACAAATGATACATTTATTTTATTTTCAACAAAGTAGGTACATGTCTTGTTCCATTACAATCATACAAACTAGAGTTTATAACACACTACATATCAAATGTAAACACTACTAGTTCATCTGCTACACCCGTGATCACCACGCTATCTCGATCTCTCATCTTTGTCTCGACCCTAATCATGCCCCACCTGTTGTCATGCACACATACAGACACAACAACAGCCAGAAACTCCGGTGAGAACAAATCCCAGTATAAAACATGTTATACATGCATATACACAATATAAATCATGAACATACAATCAATAGCAATATGTTCCCCAGTCTATGAAACATACTCAAAATAAGCATGCAACTTAAGTCAAACTCATATCTTTGACTCGACTCGTATCTAAATCTAGGGATCCCGGTGTGAATAAGACGTAACAAGTATCCCACCTACTCTCCCAATCGTGGTGGCGGTACGTCTTATTCCTAGACTTCGGTCCTGTCTATATCGAATATCTACAATCGGAGTCGATCTTCTCTTATGCTTCGATACCACCGAACATCTAGAAATTTTGGTAAATCTGCCAATGACTCTCTTATCTCAATGCGTGTAAATAAATCAAGATAAAGCACAAGCATAGCAAGGTATAGAAATCTAGTTTGTGATTTTGGGAAACTCGAATCAAATCTAATTCGAGTTGTATCTTCCCGAATCAACATGAATTATACCTTTCGTTATTCAGTCTTTGTCAAGATCGGAGTCTAGAAGTCAAATCTTGCCGATATCAATCTGAAATTGCAATGTCAAATAGCACAATATCAATTCACAACTCAAACCGATACATATACCTATCAATATTCAATCTCGGTACATTTCGACGGCATAACAACGTAATCTCACGATACCGGTCATCTCAAACAACAATAATCAATCACAATAACTCACAATCTTCATCATAAACACCTATCAATGCTGAAATCTGTATATCTCAAATTCGATACATGCTGAAAATTAATAACAATAGCATAAAATGTCCGTTCTACGATCCGGTTGCGAATATCATTTCACCATAATCATAAGAACACATGATAGTACTCAAAATCTGATTTCTCCAATCATCTCACTTCAAAACATGCTGAAATGTCATAATACTTACGTCCTTTCGAAGCTGGTGATGAGAGGAACACGAATCTAGTCTCGGATCGAAAATCGGATGGTGAGATCTTGTGCAAGCTAATTTCTAAGCTAGGAGCATTCTTGAGGTTTTCATGGGAGTTATTTCGATGGTCTGCTGAAGAATGAAGACTCAGCACTTATATTGCATGGCAAGGGACACATGGTTTATTTTTCAAGTTGCACGTCGCACCGCAGGTGCGCTCACTCTCATACCGCGGGTGCGCGGAGCATACTGGATCATATCCAAAATTTCAGAAGAACGACCGCGGGTGCGCTGGCTCTTGCACCGCGTGTGCGCTTCTGTCTCGGTGCATCCACCGCAGGTGCGGTCCTGTTCTTACCGCGGGTGCAGTCAAGCTACTGTAAACCTTCAACATTTCATGAGAAACGATCGCGGGTGCACTATCTTTTGAACCGCGGGTGCACTGTCTTTGCTGCCCCAACAATATATTTTGCACTAAAATCGAATCGCAACATCGCTTCTTCGGCCTTCGATAAATACATCAAATCATGCATTAATAATTGCTGATTACCAACTCACATCTCGGGCATTACACCCCGAGCCCACGCAGCACAATGGGCCCCTATAGCAACTATTTCGTATCCATCCTCGCTTTACGAAAATGATTAACCCAAGTTGCTATAGAAGTCCATTGTAGGCCATTATAAACTCATTTTAAATCTTTCATTTTTAAGATGTGGGACAAGGGTATCACACGATTTATTTTTATAAATTAATATAATGTGTTTCAAGTGGATTTTTCAAAAATGAGATTTTATTTGAGTATTTTTACCCACGGGATGTTATTTTTAACGGTACGCAAATTTTATCGAATCGGGGGAATTTTTAAGGGATCAGCTATTATTTTCAAAAACTTTCCAAAACGAAATATTTTTCGAGAGTGCGTTTGTATTTAATGGGCCCATTTTTAAGCTTATGGGGCTTAAAACCCTTTTAAAACTTTTAAATTGCAAATTTTGGCCCATTAACTAATTGTTATCTATTTATTTATCTACCTAAACCACTCCTTAACCTAAACCTAATTACTCCACATAGCCGACACCTCCCCTCAGCAGCAGACCCTCTCCTTTTCAGAACTTTTCTCCAGCTTGTTGCCTCGTTTTGGCTTGATCTTGCAAAGAAATTCATCTGGAGTCTCCATCTTCGTGTTTTGTTCATCGATCATCATCAAGGCACGCTTTGTACTATCGTTTTTGCATCTCATACGCCATATACATGCTGTTGTGTGATTAATCTGTAGCAAACTCTCAATCCCACCAAGAACAGGAAAGTTTTTCGGTTTTTGTTCATGTGCTGCATTTCTTTCATTTTCACTCACGCTTTTCTGAATTTTGGTGCAAGGAGCTGCTGTGATGCTTGGTTAGGAGTTTGATAATTGTGCCAAGATGTGTTTATAGGAGCAACACCAATCGTGGATGTTGGGAGTGGAAAAACCGAGATGTAGCAGGGTGAATCTCGTCGGGGCTGTGGCTCGCATGGGGTGGGACGGGTAGTGCAGGGGCTGAACTGGAGCTTGGACCAAACCCTGGTGGGTCTGGGTCACGACTCAGGGAGGCCCAACCACCGCTAGAACCAACTGAAGCGTCGGCCGCATGCAATCGGGAAAAGAAGCTCGGGTAGGGTATTGGCTGAGTGTGAGCGATCGTGGCTGATGTGTAGGCGCGCATGGGAGGTTATCAATGGGTTCAGCATGTCCAGGGGAGCCTAGGGTGGTCTAGGTGTGTTCGGGTAGGGTCTGGTTCCATTGAACGAAGACTTGGAGCGAAATTAAGAGAGGCGCATGAACTAGAGTTTTGAATTGGGCTTGTTCTGAAAATCCAGCAGCATACCAGCAAGGTTTAGGGGTTCTAAGGGGTTCGAATTGGGTGGATTCAGGTCTGGTATGGTGTTTTTAAGTCAAGTTTGAGGTTGGGGAAAATTTTATTAAATTTCGGGTCAATTCGGGTTAAAACCGGGACCCCTGTCTAAGTTTTAAAACGAATCGGTTAAGTTCTGATTTTGGCTCGAGTGTACATCTAGGAACGCTTTTAAAAACGTTTTGGAATATTTTAAGGGGTTTAGTAAGCTTCGGGTCAATTTTAGAGGTCCAGGGTTTAAACGATAATATTTGGGTTTCCAAGGGCAAAATGGTCATTTTGCACCCGGGTGAGATTTTAGTCCTAGCAGCGCTTTGAGTACAAATTCATGATATTTTAAATGTTATGCATCATGTTTACGATTTGTACGCAATTATGATAAATACGTCGCATGCTTGGTTTTAAGAAAAATGTAATGTATATCATGTTTTTTTAAGTGATGAATATGATGTTATTTTTTAAGTATGAGATTTGGTTGTGACTGACGATGTATATGTATACGATCATATGAGATATGATGAGCTGAGGCCCGGGCTCAGTGGACGGGCAATGCTGTCGCTGATGTCCCTAGCCGCCCGGTGCTATGGTTATACGTAGATGGATCCATCGATAAAGCTGATACGATAGAGCTGATACGAAAGTCACAACTAATGAACGGAATTCAATTAAAAAGAAAATGTATACGTTTATGATGACATGAGATGATATGATTCGACACGTTATGATTTTACACGACACGTTTATGTTCATGTTTTTAAGTTCATGAAAGTTATGTTGAATATGATATTTTTCACTGCTGTGTGCCTGTATATATACTTGTTATTACTGGTACATGAGTGTTAAGTATTTAGACTCACTAGGCGTGTGTGATGCAGGTGAGCATTTTGAGCAGGAGACAGGAGGTGCTGAACTCTGAATAGGCAGTCCTGGTGCTGTGGCATAACGCGAGGACCGCTCGTTTTTCCGCACTTTGAGTTATGAGTTTGGAAAGTAGTTAAACATTTTATATACGTTGAGGATTTTACGGTTTTGTTTACTCTTTTACATTTACATTGAATGTTGGTTATTTTTAACTGTGATATTTCTATTGCTAAACAAATACGATCATTTTGAAAGTTATTTTGCAATTGCGAGCTTTAAAAAAAAAATTTCGTACTTTTAAAACGAGTAGACGTTTCATTTTATCCCTTGGTATGGTGACGCCTAATATGCAAATGATCACTTGACCCTAAAATCTCAATCTTTTTTTAGAGGTGTTGGTTTTTCTGCTCGAAGGCTGTGAACTTCCTCACATCTCTAGAATTACTCTGTTTATAGAATATCATGTTTTGACAGTATGCGTGTTTCTTCACATCATCAACATAATGAGATATTTTTTTCAAGATATTTATTTATCTTTGTATTTTGAGTCACATGTTTTCCTTCCTCTTTTCATCAAGAAATGAACGTAAATTTGTGATATTCAAATTCACATAGGCCATTGGGGGAAACAAATCTTCATCAACCACCATATTTTTGGGGAACTAGAATATTTGCATGTTGAATTTTCTTTGTAAAATATCTTTAGAAACACAACAAAATTTGGTGGGATGATTAAATAAATCATGAGACTTATAGCGATATTTATCTTTCAACACCTCATTGGATGGTTGTGCCCCGAGTGTTTGCACCAGTACTTGCTCCCTAAAAGCCACTATTAGCCACCTCTTTGTATGATGGAGACTCATGAATAGAATTAATCACAACATGATTTACTGGTTGTCTTACATTTTCATTTGCACACACACTTGACTGATTCCTCTCACCAAAACCCTCTTTTATTCTCTATGGTGGTGTGAACTTTTTATCACCATCAGGGAGTACTAAGATTGGGCAGTGAATATCACCTGCCTTGGGACTTCTTGAACCTTCCTTTACCTTCTTGGGTTGATTAGTCCCTTGATTCGCACTCCACATCTGCTCATCATCGACTCACCATTGCTTTCATATTCATCCAGATACCACCAGCCAGAAGCTTTGACGATTATTCTATTTCTCTTGTTTGCTTTATCCTGCATTGGTTTGAGGCTTCTGCATTCCCTTGAATGTGCCATGACCATGATGTTGGCCTTCAATCTGTTCAATTATGTCTTGAACAGAAATTTTACATGCACTTTCTTTAACCATATCTTCTTCAAGTTTTGGTGAAACTTCTACTCCTCTCAGAAGTTCCTCGTCTTTGGCAGCATATCTCTGGTACCACGAGGCGTGCCAATTTTGTTTGCACAATTTATTGAGTAGCGGGCATGTCAGGTGATACAAACATCAACTTGTGTGAAAATTAATAAAATTAGAACTTCAAACAATTCAAACCACATGTTTTCTAAATTCGATCGTCAGATCTAATATCCTAAACTAATATGCACCAAAATAAAATAAATTGATTGAAACAACACTGAATTGAAGAAAACAAACTCCAATATGATTTTGTATTTACAATGATTTGTAGGATTTTAGAAACATAAGATTATAATAAAAATTGTTGAATCTCGAATGAATAAACGTCAAAATTCTTGAAAGTAGACTAAAAAGATAAATTGCTTGAAGATGAATTTACAAAATTTGTAGAGAATTTGTTGTTGAGGGATTGAGTTGTGTTGTCTCTTTTGCTTCTGTCGTTTCTTTCCTTCTTCTATACGGTCTTGTCTATTTTTCCACTCTTCCATTATTCCACGATCTCCTCTACTGTTTTGACTTATTCAAGCCTCTTTGAATGACCTTCTATGTCTCTACCTGTTAATTTAATTTTTTTGGCTTGAGCATAACTAATGGGGCCAAAATAAATTTAACCAATTTAGTTCAAAATTTAATGAGCTTGTCATATCGGGCCAAAAATTTATTTTTAATGCAAACAACATCTTTAAATTTTAAAAATATATGTACTGATTCAAGATAGTAAATGATAAAAACATGATTAATTAGAGAAGAAATATAACATTTTTTAAAAATGTTATTATATCATGGGATCTATTTCAAAATATCAAAACCATGTATTGATTAAGAGTATGTCTCTTGTGAGACGGTCTCACGAATCTTTATCTGTGAGACGGGTCAACCATACCGATATTCACAATAAAAAGTAATACTCTTAGCATAAAAAATAATATTTTTTCATGGATGACCCAAATAAGAGATCCTGTCTCACAAAACTCACACAAGCTTTTGCCATTGAGTAATGTGATTATAGGTTAAATGTGAATGTCAATTAAAGAAACGTATCTATCTCCATAATTACAATAAAAGATAATAAGTTTAGACTTTGAAATAGAACTTTACATTCTATTTTCTTTTATAAAAAACCTTTAATTTGATCAATATATCGGTAAATTTTGGGAAACAACCCTCTGATTTTTTTTATCTGACTTATTTGGCTAGCTGTCCATGCAAAAAATGGAGAAATTTGTAAAATAAACCTTGTTAAACCAGGGTTAAAACAAAAATACCCCTGGAAAAAAATGTTGAATGAAACATATTAATATGAAGATTGATAATTTAATGGTTTTTGTGTATTGAAAAAACAAAGAGCAAAACTCTCAATCCAAGTAAGTCAATGATTGTGTTTCTCATGAATATTATTTTTTGAAATTATTTCATTACATTAACACAAAATTATTTCCTTTATAAATTAATAATTGACAAGGAACAAAGTCAAGGATAAAAATAAAAATAAAATGATTGCCAATGTAGGACTGGATGAGGTTAGCCCACGACAAGAACTCAAATCGTGGCCCAATCATATATTTGGGCCTATCCAAACTGGGCCCAATCTGAATCGGGCTCTAACCCAGTTTGTTTTGTTTTGTTCCAGGCGAGGTGCGGCAGACTGAAGGAGAGGGAGGCAGTGCTCAATATCATTAATTATGCTGTGAAGATCGGGAAAATGAGCAAGCTTCGATCATCGGCTTCCGAATTGGATTTGGATCACCCCAACATCGAAGATTACCTTCCATCTGGATCCATTCAGGAGCCCCATGGAAAACTACGCCTGTAATCCTCCCCCCTTTCGATTTTCCTTTGTCAGTTCTCGTCTCTGTGTGCATCTGATGTTGTTGTTGTTGTGTTCTTTGGCTGTTTAGGCGGGATTTGCTAGATATTTCCCCGACTTTGTTTGAGGCAGCGGGTGCCATTGTTGATGTAAGTGTTTTCTCCCCGCGGATTTCGAGTTAATTCATGAATTTCATGTTTCTCCCTCTATTTTTTTAATATATAATCTTTGCTTCAGAGGAGCAATAGGATTAGGTTTTAGATGAGGAGATTTGTAATTGATTTTAATACTTGCCTTGCTACATCGGATACAGGATGCTGCTCCAGTCGTTTCCCATAATTCCTTTTTTACTTTAATATTTGGTACTGCTCACTGCAAGCTTTCTTGATTTGTTTCACTTTGCGTTTTTATTTGAGCTGAACATAAATATTAGACAAACCTGTTTCGATTATACTTGTGTGAAAGCTACTTTTCTTGCACAAATGAGTTATTCTCTGTTTCCTTTATTCCTTCATGTTCTTTAGTCCACTGTCTCGGTGTTGAGTCCCGTGACAAAATGGTGTATTTATGTTTTGTCTCTGATTTTACTCCTGGATAGGATTCTTTCACAAGATGCTTCAAGTCAAATCCTCCAGAACCTTGGAATTGGAACATATATTTGTTTCCTTTGTGGTGTTTGGGAGTTGTAGTAAGATATGGGCTGCTTTTCCCAGTAAGGTGAGTTTGTTCACCGTGCAAATGATACTTATTTAATGGAAGACTTTTAGCTTTGTTCAGCATCAATACGTAATGGAGTGCCATCCTCTTTCACTCAGGATCAATCACCTCTTTTCATTTTCAGGTCATTCAGAATCATTTCCACTTTTATAAATTATAAAACGCTTTCCTTTGAGAATATTATATTGCTATTTAAGATTATAAATTTTTAATTGCTAATTTGGGGTTGAAATCATAATTAGGCAATACCTTTTGGATGATTTTTGGGATAAGATTATTATAATACTTATGTTTACTCTTAAAAGTTGTATGTTATGATGTCTGTTATAATCTGAAACATCACAACATACAACTTTTAAGGGTAACATAAGCTTTATAATAAGCTTGCTTCTTGTCCCAAAAATCATCCAAAAGGAGGTTCTAAAAAGCGCGAAGCTTCAAGCTTTTTAAGCTTAAACGAGATTATACGAGCATAAACTTATATTTTTTTAATTTAAACTATAATTTTAATTATTTCAATTCTCAAACAAATAAATTGAGTAAATAGTGCATAAATATTATAAATTTATGTGTAATGTATTAATTTTTTGTCAGATTCTAATTCAATATATGTTCTATTATTCATTTCATATCTTGTACTGTCAGATACAAACTCAATTTAATTGGACTACTTTAAAATATTATTATTAATATCTCTTATAGGTTGTTAAATGTCAATATCATAAATGCCAATATCTACCACAAATTCATCGTATCTACACTTTTAAGTATCTAAGATTGTACATTGCTAGCATTGATTGTTAGTAAAATTTCTATATTTATCTTCTTCTTGTTCATTAATCTTGCTTTAGGAAAAAGTCGTACTTAAGCATTATTAATCATGATTGTACATTGTTAGCATCACTTACTAATGAAATAGCTAATTTTTGTTCTCTTTTCTTCTTATCATCAATTTTGTTTTTTTGTTTTTTAAGTCGCACTTGAGCGTATTTAGTGACCCGTGATATCGTCAACCTATGTCTGACCGCTTTTGGACAAAGCGGAACTTTTTAGTCAAACTTCAAGCTTAAGCGAGGCTTAATTAAGTTTTCTAGAATACTGACATAATGCATCTGTGTTTTAATATTCCTGTTGTGTGTGTAGTAAATCTGATTTGGTGCATAATCTGGTTTGTAGAGCTTCATACACTGAAGCAGTGATTAAAATGTGCACATCTGGAACATAAATCGTTTGTACTTTTGATTTTGACTACATAATGTCATTTATCTTGGACAAGTTAAGAATCCTTTTCTACTTTACATTAGAAAAATTCATCAAGTGTTTTTATTCTTTGTTTGGTGGTTTGTGTGGTTCATTTTTATTAATTACAACTTGTCACACTGCATCTAGAAGTCGTTTTTTACCATTTTTGTATAAAGCGAAACATTTTAGGCAAGCTTCAAGCTTAAGTGCGCTTAAGCGAGGCTGAATTAAGTTTTTTTAGAACACGGGCATCTATGTTTTAATTTTCCTGTTGTGTGTGTAGTAAATCTGATTTGGTGCATACTATGGTTTGTAGAGCTTCATATGCTGAAGCATTGATTAAAATGTGCACATCTGGAACACAAAATCGTTTGTATTTTTTATTTTGACTCTATAATGTCGTTTATCGTGGACAAGTTAAGAATCCTATTCTACTTTTACATTAGAAAAATTCATCAGATGTTTTTATTCTTTGTTTGGTGGGTGGTGTGGTTCATTTTTATTAATTACAATATGTCACACTGCATGTAAAAGTCGCATCAAATGTGTTGTTTCAGACCATTATGATTGGAATTTGCATCTCTTTTATGGTCTATTAGTTCTAGTGATCCTAATGCATCGTGATGCTTCATGAATTTCATATCTAATGCAGGGTCATTGTATTGACAGTTGGATGGATAATATTTCTATCATGCTATTTTCCTGTCCATTTCCTGTTGAAAGGGCATGACAAGCTAAGGAAAAAGTTAGAGGTGTGGCTGATTAATTTTCCTTTTTTATTCATCTTGTATAATAATAATGTTATTAATATACTGGACATTAATCTTAGACTTTCATACTTTTTAGGATCTGGATTTAGAGTTTTATTAGTGTTTCTTTGACTGCTTGTTCTTTACACATGACTGGGTAAAAGAAATGTTTGTTTTTCCAATTTGGATCTGGTCAAATCATTGTATATCTGGAGTAGGGTAATAGGTAACAAGACTAGAACTCGTATCTCAGGGAACCTGAGAAAACAAAGAAAATGGAAAGAAAAAAAAGTAAGAAAGGGGAAAGAGATGGCCACGTTGGGAATAAAGAATCCCCCCATGCCAAACATAAGTTTTCACTATTTGTGAGTTAGTCATTATTTAGTTTCTTTTGTGCAGAAGATGTTGCATAATCCTTAGATTGGACTTCTGGTACTCACTAGTTGGTTATTTTCTATTCAGAGAGGTCTAGTGGAGCTCATTTGCAGCTTTTTTGTTGCATCATGGACTGGGGTTGTCAAGTATCACGGCCCTCGCCCCAGCATTCGGCCTAAGCAGGTGTTTGTGGCAAACCATACGTCCATGATTGATTTCATCGTTTTGGAACAAATGACTGCATTTGCAGTGATCATGCAGAAGCATCCTGGTTGGGTTGGTAAGTAAAAGCATTTAGCATTTCAGGTCTCTAATCTTGTGATTGTGAAACTTTCTAGATTTGTGAGTGAGAAGTTTGAAAATTCCAGATACTTATTTTAGGAATTCAAAATCTGTAGTATTTTGCTCCATGACTTCTCAAATTGACGTTTAATGTTCTTTGTCAAATTTATACCATAATCATTAGCTGGTAGAAGACTATTGGATATTTGTGTGTGTGTGTGGTAGACTATTTCATAGTAATGTCAAGATGGAATTGTAGACTGAAGTTATTGAATCTTGGAGTGGAGGTATGAAAATTGATGATGATTGTTTTTGGAAACTCAGTTTTTTAACCTTAATGAATTTTAGAAAAGATTGTAAATTTTCCTTTGGAAGTGTTTGCCATCTTGTTTAGGTAACTTGTGGAGATGCATAAGAATTTAAAAAATTGACTCCTGGAGTCAGATACTGGCAATTTAGTGTGTTCTTTTACTTGATTATTCTTGTTTACATTATCGTGATTGCTGCTGTATAGGATTGTTGCAGAGCACTATTTTGGAAAGTTTAGGATGCATCTGGTTCAACCGCTCAGAGTCCAAGGATCGTGAAATTGTGGCTAGAAAGTATGTGCTTCATAATGGGGTTAATATGTCCAAAACATCATTTTGATTGTTCTATTTTGTCTCAGGTTAAGAGAACATGTCAATGCGGCTGACAGCAATCCTCTTCTCATATTCCCTGAAGGAACTTGTGTGAATAACCACTATACTGTGATGTTTAAGAAGGTGACAATGTTTTCTCTGTCAAAGTTGAGTTTATTATATTAGCTTGGAACTGATAAATGTTTGTTGTCTTGCTTTCCATACCTCGACCAACTTAACGATGAAATTTTTTCCCGTATTTCTCATTTCCATTTTCCCCACACTATTGAGTACTACTCTCCCAAAACATTATTTGTCTTACTGTTCAATGTGGAATTTCTTCTGGTGAATTATAGATTATCGTGTAGAATATAAGCTGGTGATATAAACGCAAGTTGCATACTGTTAAATTATAGTTCAAGTGGATGTAGGAGATTAAAATAAAAATTGTGTAAAGATTTTTGTTAATGGTGTTTAGGGTGCATTTGAACTTGACTGCACTGTCTGTCCAGTCGCAATCAAGTATAACAAGATTTTCGTAGATGCCTTCTGGAACAGTCGAAAGTAAGTGTTTCGTTTCTCGTTTTCTTATGCATACGATTCTTTTTAAATAATGTATCGTTGATATTTATAACATCTCACTCTATGTTGTTTTCTGAAATATATATAGCATTTAGGTATGAGTTTATGTGTTGATAAACATAATTTTAGGAGTTAATTAGGTTGCAGGAAATGAGAAAAGGCAACCCATCATCTTTAAATGTTCTGTCGTTAATTTCTACAGTTTGTTCAGTGGGAAATTGTGATAGAATGATATTTGTTAATGATGGCTAGTGATGTCTCCTTTCGACGTTGTTCTACAAAACTATTACTTCATTAGTTATAAGGCTTTAAAAATGTGTTCTAATCTCATTTACAGGCAATCTTTCACGACACACTTGCTGCAGCTTATGACATCATGGGCAGTTGTTTGTAATGTATGGTACCTGGAGCCTCAAAATCTGAGACCTGGGGAAACACCTATTGAGTTTGCTGAGAGGTAGATATTGATATCATATGAATCATGATCGATTCAGACAACTAGTATATGCACAGTGTGTGTCTGATCAATACTAAAATAATACCTTGTGTTGCGAAATTTTTTAAGGATTTATTATGAAATCATAAATAAATGAATTTAACTTCTCATATTTCTTGATAATATTGATTTATATAATAGCAAGATCAAAGAAGATAAATAATTCATTGGCATGAATGTATTAGAGCCGTAATTTTATGCGTATGTTATTTTTGTAAATCTACTCAACGTGATCAGGATAGAAAATAAAACATGATCAGTCTCGTAAGGCCTAACACGAGAAAAATACTTTCTGTAATTTAATTTTTTCTGCAGTTCAAGTTACATTATTTGATTATATACTTTTTATGGTGCAGTTTTTATGTGTGAAACTGTGAAAGAAGTTTGTCTGGTCCCTAAGATTTAATATGTTGATACTTGATAGATGCTTGAATATATTGCATTCCCAAAATTACCATTCTATTTTCCTTTTTATTGAGAGTTATTTTGGCTATATCTATCTGGAGTCCCAAATAAATCCTTAATTCATTATAAGGCTCTCCCTATCACTGTATAGGGAGACATGTTGTAAGTAATCAAATTTGAATTCCCGAGCCATTCCGACTAAGTTGGCGTTTGCCGTTATTGTTTTGGTGTTTATATCAGGGTGAGGGACATCATTTCTCTTCGAGCAGGTCTTAGAAAGGTCCCGTGGGATGGATATTTGAAATACTCTCGCCCCAGCCCCAAGCATCGAGAGCGCAAGTAAGTTTTGATTAACCTGATATTTCCTTCACCAGCATTGGTCCATTGTACAAATGTTGTTAAATGCATTGAATATTCGGGCAATCTGGCCATGCCTTGAGGATATGAAATGTTTTGTTAAAATTAGTGGATTGTCAATGCCTGGTGCTGATATACAATATTTTTAAATATACAATGTTTCTCATTTGCATCTATACATTTGCAGGCAGCAGAGCTTTGCGGAATCACTGCTACGTCGGCTTGAAGATAAATAGTTTGTGATTTTGATGTGCTGTGTTTTAACCTGTTACATTTGTTACTGGATATCGTTTGTAGCTACTACAAAAGTACGTAAATCCTAGCTTTTGTCAGGTGTTCTTGTGGAACATGACCTTTTTTTTTTTTACAGTTGGTAATAAAAAAAACCAGAATACTAGGAAAATGGGTGTGCCTAGTGATCATAATTTCGAACTAGCTTATAATATCCTCTGCATACTTCTAAAAAATTGTAACTTAATCCTTAATCCTTGTAAATGAAGTATTTACAATAGGCTCTACAGCCACAGAGCTCACAGACCTTGCCCGCAGTATGTGGAAGCCTACACTCATGGGCAATTGCCGTAAGCTCCTGCCAAAGGGTAACTACATAATTCAGGGGGATGCAACAATTCCACTCTGGCCAGCCCATTAACCTTAGCATTCTCTTTCCTTTCTTTTCTCCCGTCCGTACTCGAGTATAAACTACTGGTGTTAGCCTTGCATGAACCTAAAATATTTTCGAGTGGCATCCAGTTTTGCCAACTTAGTGCTAACCGTTCCTATTCTATCATGTTCCAGCGGGTTTTTGTTTCACGTACAACGTTGCATATATTTGGACACAACCAAAGTTCATTTGAACTTGAAGTAGCTCATTGATGGCAAAGGGACTTGAGTAACTCAAGATTGTAATCATATTGTTTGGCTGAAAATGATCAATAGCCATTTATCTCTGAGAAGAAAACTTTTACAATCACCATGTATACGTGAATGCATTCATCTATTTCAGTATCAAATTGACAAGCGTTCTATAAAATGAACTGATCCATATTTCTTTGGCCGTTGAAGATGTGGATTATCAGTCAACCCACTAAAAACATACAATGCCTTCAAATTTTTCTTGATTCTTATTGTGATGTGTGCTTTACTGAAGAAGATTCATGATCATTATTGACCCTGGATATGAGGTTAAATGCATATCATCAAAATCATTACAAGACTTGCGACAACAATCAAGGAAAATGGTGAGTGGAATCAGGAAGAACATATTCACTCCAGATTTGCAATGACAGCGTCCACAACTTCTTGGGTCGTGCTGTCTCCACCAAGATCTTTTGTCCGGAACTTACCTTCTGATATCACACACTTCACCGCAGTCTCTAACCGATCAGCAAATGAAGGAAACTGGAGGTGTCTCAGTAACATAGCTGATGAAAGAAGCAGAGCCACTGGATTTGCCTTCTTTTGCTCTGCTAATTTCTCATTTCCCACATTTCCTGCTGAAGCACCTTGCTCAAAGACCGCATGATCAGCCCCCACATTCCCTGAAAGTCATCAGACCTAGATCATGACTAAAGAAATCCACAAGATACATCATCCATGTCCAACCAAGTTAATGACAAACTGTAGGCATAAAGAAGACTGAAAAGCACCACCACATTTTTTATTTCAGAAATGGGGTTTGCTCAGTGAAGAAACCACCACCATTGAATTGTAACTTGAAAATACGGGAACTCACAATCTTCCAGTATTGAAAATGGAAATAACTTACCACCAGGCATGACACCGGTACCCCCGGCTATACCAGCAGCCATATTTGCAACAAGATTCCCATATAGATTAGGAGTCACCTACAAAATGTATATTTTCTAGTCGGTAAGCAATGAAACCAAATCACGGACCATGAAATCAAGGAAACCCAAATTAAGGGGTGAAAGTAAGCTCTTGCCATTCATCACGTCTACAATGTATGACATCTCTATACCCGAAATTGACCTTTTTAGTTGAACTCAAAGGCTACAGCCCATATGGTAAAACATGTTTTGTTCGTATTTGCATTTTCACCACAACCAGGACCTTATTCCATTAACAACGTAATATAATAGCTCCGCGTTTTATATTTTAAAATTCCAAAATCAAGTAGTGATGATTTGAGAGCTCAACCAAAACAACCACAATATGCTTGCAATTTATGGTCCAATTTCAGAAGTGATTTATATCAACAATCAATAACAAATCAATGAGCTATTCCTGAAGTCCACTTTTTCGATGCAAGTTGATACTTCAGTATTCACACAGAAGTGGTACAACGGAAATGCACATGTTTACATCCAAGAAACATCTTTCTATACCATCCACAAAATGATATTGCAACATGGTGACAAAATGGAGAAATTTAAACTCTCATCAGTTAGTTCTATACACAAAAAAACATAAAGAAAAGGATGAAAATGCAAGCATCACAGGAGTAGGCAAATAGCCATATAGGTAGCATAAGAAATGGTAAAATGAAACTCTATGCGTGCAATCAAAAACAAACATATAGCACTTACCATGACATCAAATTGCTCTGGCTTGGAAACAAGCTGCATGGAACAATTATCCACTATCATCTCATTGTATTGTATACTAGGGTAAGCACTAGCAACTTCACGGCAGGATTCCAAAAAAAGACCATCCGCAAGTTTCATTATGTTTGCTTTATGAACTGCTGTCACTTTCTTCCTGTTGTTGAGATAGGCATACTCAAAGGCATATTTTGCTATTCGTTCTGAGCAGAACTTTGTAATCACCTAGCGATTTAACTAAATGAGAAACAGGAAGGAAAGAAAGAGAAAGGAGAGAAACTCCAAAGAAAATTTAAGACAAATTTACTCGAAACACGGACATCGGTAGCTGTTCCAGTGCCAGATTAGGATCAAATGTTAACTTCATTTGTTCAGATTTTAGCATCAATTTAAAGGATTCGATCTGATTCCATTCTGATTGGATTGCTTTAAAATAATCGACAGTTCAAGATTAGAAGACTACAAGAGATCTCGACGGAACAAGAAACTCATTGCACATACATGTCGGGTACTTGTGTTTCTTAGTTCATGCCATCACAACAAGGTTGGGATTTGAAATAAAGGACCTCTGTAAATTTTTTTTTGAATTGTAAATCTTCCTTTTTAACATGTTAAATGACAGACAAAAACTGTAAAGCAGCCATAATCAAAACAGAAAAGACGCCACCATTCAACAGTATCACAGATTCACATACACGAACATAAACATGAACACAAGATTACCTACCTTAAGGCTCTCCACAACTCCAGGAACAACCTCATGCTCTAGGCCCGAGTACTCTCCCTCCGTATTCTCCCGAATCACGACAATATCTACATTCTCATGACGCGTAGGCAATCCCTTGAGATTAAAGCAGTGGACGAGGGAAGCGTAGAGATCGAGCTCCTTCCTCAAGATGACATTGAGAGAATTAACACCTCCACCGACAGGAGTCTTCAATCCACCCTTGAGACAGACCTTGTTCTTCTTGATGGAATCGATCACCTCGGGAGGGACGGTCTTCATGTCCCCGTGGATGTCATATTTCTCAAAGTAGACGGGGGCGTGCATGGACTCCATAACCTGCTCCACTGCGCCGGTGACGAGGGGCCCAACACCGTCGCCGGGAATGAGGGTGACTGCGCGTGGCGACCCATCTCCGGGTCGAGGCATATATGTAACGGATCGGGTGTGGGTCGTGAATCTAGTCGAAAGGTAGTGCTTTAGAACGGGGAGGACTCGCCGGGACATGTTGAGGATCCGGGTAACTGGGTTTCACAACGAAGATCGAGCTAGCTGGCTATGGCGATGCTGCAGCTGCTTATGTTTCTCTGTGTCAGCTTCATCAATCAATGTCTGTGTGCAGAGGAAACGAAGAGGGAAATGGAAACGACGGCTTTGTAGTATATGGGCCAATTGTTGACTTTTATTTGGGCTTAAGATTAGATGGGCTCAACAAAAAAACAATCGTAAAGAGTGGGCCTGAACTTCTATGTCCGATCCAATTGGCTAGTTGGTTCAACTATTGGTTGTGCGTGTGGCATTATCTCCACAGGTGTTGTTATATCATTGGATGCTTCTTCTTTTTCTCTTAACTAATTGTTCAACAGGCAGCTTCCGATTTCTTTCACACTAGCGGTCGGAGTGCGCGTGTTAAAAAATAATTATTTAATAAATTAAAAAATACTTTTTCACTAATTAAGAATTGGATAGATGATTTTCTCAATTAGAACAAATTTTTTTTCTCATTTGAGTTATGCTATCAATGAATAAAATGTAAAATAACCGAAACCAAATAAATTTTTTAATAATAAAGATGTGATTATATTAACCTATTAAATATAGTTACTATAATATTCACATTCTCACATCGAATAAAAAGTTATCCATTGATTCAAACACTGTACTTGTGGGATAGAGATAGGGATACGGACAGAGGAAGGGGAAAAAATCGAAGATCGAAAAAAAAATCTGATTGATTCGTTCAATGATCAAATTCTACGGATCAAACCCATGGGACTTGAGGAATAATATAAAAATATAGAGAGAAAAAAAATTCATATTAAACAAAAATGAAGTAGAAAAACTCATATTTCAAATGAACAAATTCAAACTTGAAAAGTACATTTCTGATTCGCGAAGAATGAGGGCAATGGGATTGATCGAGAAAGATATCTTGTTCTTATTATAGGATCGTGGTTGGATCCACATATGTTTGGTAAAGAGAATAAATAATCTTCTCCTTTTAGAATAATCAAAGATCATTTTTTGCAGACATAATAATTTTTTCCTTCAAAAATCACATGTTAATAATAGAGTAACATTATCGAGTGGAAACATGTAACATGGTGGCAGAGTGGTGGCATTCGTAGAATGAGCCAAGAGATACCAGTACCAGTAATTAAATTCCTTCAAGTACAAAACTAATGTGTAAGTCCTTCCAGCGATTTATGTTATGGGCCACTTGCTTTGAACATATTTCTACACAAAATTAAGTATGATTATGTATGTTATGATGAAGCACTTTTATAAAAAAAATTATGCAGTTATGACACGTCTATGTTTATGTATGTTCAGCTGTTATTTCGTACACGTTACTTTCAAATGCATGTGATTTTATTAAGTACTATTTGCTATTCATGGTTTATGCGTGTTGAGTCTTTAGGCTCACTAGACTCGATCGATGCATAAGTTGATGCTTTTGAGGAGACAGGAGGTGCTGACCAGTGAGCTTGCTCGGACTGTGTGCAGTGCAAACCCGAGGACCGCAGTTTTTATGAAAAGATTTTATACACGTTAAACTTTTTATTCTCATTTTATTTATTCAAAATTTTGTTGGAAAAAAAGTATTTTCAAATGCTCGTTTTGGATAACACTTTTATAGTAGTGATGAATGATATTTTTTTTATGCCATGAAAATATTTTGTACTTGGATTATTTTCAAGCATTTAGTCAATCATTTTATTTAAATTCAGAAGGCGAGAGTTCACTATTTAAATAAGGAAAAAAAATTATTTTCCGTAAATTTTAAAGTAGTATTAGTTATTTTATTACGGGATGTTACAGGCAGTATACTGCTGATGATTAAGCTCTACTTTAATCATCCAGCATTTCAGCTTAGCTGGGTTTCGTCTGTTGATCAGCTTGAACTGATAGATTGGCAACTGAAATCTTGTCCACCGATCAGTTTAGCAGTTCTGCTGTCAGTTGAACTCAGAACCCTGCAAGCTGCTAAAACAGGAAAAGTACGAAGTCGAGAGAAGTGGCTACAATGTTAGTTGCAGAGCCAAAAACATTATCTCTTCCCACGGCAAACTCACATAAAATTTTTAAGAGGATTTTGAAATCCATTTTAAATTACATTTTGAGACATATTTGAAAATATTAGCTTTCAAATGTCCTTCTTAGAACAACTAGCTCTGATACCAAATGAAGGATCGGTTCGGGCACCTTTGAAGCTGCTTCAAACACAACATTCTCCATGAGCTTCAATAGCTCATGTTCTAAGAATGTAAATACCGATGAGTTAGATCGAGTTTGGTTTTAAATCAAGCGAAAAATACTGGAAATAATCTTTCGTTAAGTAAGCTAATCAGTTTAAACCTTTTAACTTGTGTAAACTGGATAATTGAAATAAGGGGTGATCCCTATAGAGCCCAAAATCAGTACACGTAAAACTCATGCATTTATTTAATTGTTATATTATTTATTTAAGTTTAAAATAATTATAGAGATGCATGATTTAATTAAATGTATTATTTTAAATTATTTATGTTTATATGATACACGTTAAAATGTTTTCTTGAGTTTCATGTTTCAGGCGATTATTCGATGTGGGATCGAGGAAAAAGACCGGCGACGATTTTTGGCTATTTTAAAATGTGGTGTTTTATTTTGGGTTAGGATTGGGGCATTTTAAATGATTTATTTAGTTTTAAGTATTTTAAAGCCTAATTTATTTATTTAGTGATTTTAGGATTTTAAAACTTTTAAAGTTTAGCAATTGTGTATTTATTTTAATTATGGGAATTGTTAAATTAGTGTGGATTAACACTGTAGTAGCATTTTAATTATTAATTAAGCAAATTTTATTCCCTTAATTATTAAAAACACACACACACACCAAAAATGCACGCACACATACACTTTTCCACACACCCATACACGATACACATACACGTATTTCATTTGCCTTGTTTTATTTTTTTGAGAGAAAAAAACTTAGGGTTCATAGGTCAAGAGCAGCCGCCCCCTCCCTCTCTAATTTTCCAGCAATCCTTCGTTGATTTTCACGGTTCGTCCCGAATCAACCCTCGCACCATTTCCGCTTCGGTATCGCCGTATAGTGAGTTTTAAATATCAAAAGGCATGTATATTCTTTCGTTTATGCATCAATCTCGTCATAGTGTATGTTTTTATGTTTATTATATGTAAAAATTCATGTATGTTGTACAAAGTTTAAGCAAAAAATTGGTTGGATCGATTTTGAAACGATTTTGGATCTAAAAACCCAAACTCTGCTGTAATTTCATGTACTGTGTATTTTCGGTCGCTTATCTTGAAAAACTTTCAACATATAAAACATAGTACTTTTCGATATCTTCGATTTGACAGTAAATTCGTAATTTTTGGATAAGAAACGAATGATTTATGATCGTTTTCGTGGGACTGCTCAAACTACGATTTTATGAAAATGCATTCTTGATGTGTTCTTGAAGTTATTTGTTGCAGGCTTCGTTGGGAACCATCGGGTGATCGCTGCTGCGTTTAGGTATATGGAGTATGATGTTGGAATGAGTTTTGATGTTTCGATTTGTGTCGATAGTCCTTGGTTGCATTAGAAGTCGTTGGAAGCATTTGGTATCAAAATTTGAGTTTATGGGTTTTATTGCGTTGCGTTGCGTGTGGTGTGTCATTTCTTTGGGGACGTTTGGGGCATTTTTATGGAGTCGAGTCAGTGTCATAACGTCCTAGGATGAGTCTCGATGGATTGGCGCACGATTCATATGATTTAGTTAGGAGTATTAAGCTTCAAATCGCGGAGTCCAGTGCACTCGGCGCCCGAGCAAGAACTTCTTAACGCCCGAGCGCCACTCTTTCTGTCCGAGGCCAGAAGACCTGGCGCTTGAGCGGTAAGATATTACCGCCCGAGCGTGGGGCCAGGTGGAGGAAGGTTTGATTTTCATTTAGTTTTAGGTTCCAATAGTGAGTCAATGTCTTTTATTTGTTTGGGAAATGTTCATGCATCATTTTAGAGTTTTTTTCGGGGTTTGATGTCATGGTTTTGTGCGTTTAAATGAGGTCAATTCCGAGTGCTCTAGAACGTCATAAGCCAATTATTTACTTCGGGGTTGAGTACGAGTAGTATGTCTAAGTTTTGAAAGCTAAGCATTTGATAATGTGTTAGTATGTGCAGCAGTGGCCCCAAGCGAGATCCAACGAATCCCCCAACGCCATACAAGTATGTTCGACGTGCAAAATGAGAAAATATTTTATTTTTGAGGTATGTTAAATGTCTTGCGACCAATTATGAACGGGTTTGGAAGCCGGTGAACATGATCGGTGATTTCTCCACCTCGGTAAAGCATGACCGAGTTTAGATCAGGACTGAAAAACGGTAAAGTATGACCTGGGACCAATCCACCCGGTAAAGCATGATCGGGGATCTCATGTATGTGGTAGTGGATCTTCCCTGCCAGCCCAGTACTGTGATTTAGTCTGATCAGGCGCATTTATGTATGTGTCACTTGCTTTGAAACACATCTCTACGCAAAATGATGAAGTTTATGCATGTCAAGTATGTATGATATAAGTATATTTATGAAGAGTTTTTGATGACGGCACGTCTATGTTTATGTTATTACGTTCAAATTTTAAGTATGTACGCTCTACTTTAAAGATGCATGTTGTTTTATTACGTATTATTTGTTATCTCGAGTTTATACGTGTTGAGCCTTTAGACTCACTAAACTTGATCGATGCAGGTGAGGACGAGTATGAGGAGACGAGGGGTGAGGACCAATGAGCCGGCTTGGACTGCACAGGAGGTTAAACGCGAGGACTGCCAATGTTTTTAAGATTTTATGCATGACGATTTTAATACTCTAACTTTTACGAGATTTCTTCACGTTGTTTGAACAAGTATTTTTAGTAAACTTTATTTGTGATCTTTTATTGCAAATATTTTGGATGAACATTTTATTTTAATCGAAACTTGAAGGTTTATTTAGTATCTAAGAAAATTTTTACTTTTCCACAAATTTTAAATAGTTTAAAAGTACGGTACATTACAAGCTCTCTTTTGGAAGAGCTCTATTCTGATGAGGCATTATGTTATTAGGATAGTTTGAATAAAGCATTGTTCGCTGCCAAGAAATTGCTCAAGACTTGTAACTCTGAAAGCAGGATTTTTCTGTTAGAATTTTTCTCAAAATTCATATTTCTAAACATTTATAAACATGATAAACAATATGCGGAAGCAGATCGAACGTTACCTCCGGCCATCGAGTAATTTGCAACTTTTTTGTTTTCCTCTAATTGATGTCTTTTAAGCACTCCAACACTCTTTGTAGATGGTATATTTGAATGTATGATTTCTAATATTTTTGTACTCATCTTGACACCTTTTTTAGGTTTATTGGTCTGCTTTCCTTTTATGCGGTCCACACAAGTCTCAAAATAATTAAAATCAATAGTACTAAGTAGTTCATCATTCACTAATCTTTTAATCCTCTCTATGGAGATGTGTCACAGTCTCCTGTGTCATAATATAGAAGAATCTTCATTTATAACACATCTTTTAATACCTCTCTGAACATACATAGTGGTGTTATTATTTTGTAAAGAAATAGAGAAAAGACCATCAATATTTGATTTATAAAATAAATTTATTGATTATCCAAAAATTGAAAGGAATAACTAAGGGGTACAAGATTTGAAACCGAAATTAAATTTCTAGAAAACTAGGAACATAAAATGTCTTTTTCAATTTTAAATTAAAATCACTATCCAATATAAGGCAACAAGTCCCGATAGCCTCCACGGGCAAAGACATCTTGTTTCATGAATAGATGTTCCGCTAATTTCCTTGAGGTTTCCTTAGGCTTTTCATACTCTGCAAGGTATTTGTAACGTGGATTGTAGAACCAGAATCAATCCATCATGTGTTATAAAATCATATCAACCATATTAGATTCATAATAGACAAATGAAATAGGAATACCTTTCTTTTCAAGCCAATCCTTAAATTTATTGCAATCCTTCTTTATGTGTCCCGTCTTTTTACAGAAGAAACACTTGGATTCTTTCTTGATGTCAGGTTGGGGTGGAATTATTCCTTCCTTTTTTCCTTGATTTGGGTTTGCTTCTTATACTTTTCTTGTGTAGTAATAAAAATATTATCACTCATTTCCATTAAAAACATTCCTTCCTCTTGAATACACATGGTCATTAATTCATTTATTGACCACTTATCTTTATGTGTGTTGTACGAAATTGTGAAGGGTCCATATTGTCATGGAAGAGTGCATAAAATGAAGTGCACAAGAAAAGTTTCTGACATTTCCACTTCAAGTGTCTTGAGTCAAGCCGCTATGTCCCGCATTTTCATGATGTGCTCTCGCACACCTCTCACACTGGTGAACCTTAATGAAGAGAATTTCAAAATTAGGGTGCTGGCAAGTGTCTTATTCGGATACTGAAACTATTCATAAATAGCCTTCATTAATTATTTGACATTATTATGTTGATCGATAGAACCACGCATACCAACAGATATTTTGGTCTTTATGAACATTACGCATAGTCGATTAGATCGTTCCCATTTTTCAAAAAGATCAACATCATCCGAAATGATGTTTTAGTAATAGCAGATGGTTCGTCTTTCCGTACAACATAATCAATATTCATACATCCTAATTGAAGAAGGATTATTTCTTTCCAAATTTTAGAATTATCGTCCTTCAGTTCGGGAATGCCATATTCATATTAGAAAAACTCACAGGTTGCATAACCGCATAAAAATATAATTTGTTTATTATTTTTTAAATTTTTTGAAGTAGTATCATGTTTTACCAATTTAAATGATGTTATAAAAATCTAGTGACATAAAATTTTCATGTGGTCTAAAATTTTAATTCAATAAGATTTTTCTATAACTTTATGATAAAACTATCAACATATATTTTCCCTTAGCTCCGGTGGGTAAATTAAAAAAAATATAATTTTGATATTTTAATCTAATTAGTTATATAAATATGACAAAAATCCATGTGGGATAAAATTTATTATGTTTATATAATTAATTATAATTGATGTCTATTATGTGATCCAAATCAACTTAATGCACAATTTTCCATAATTAAGGATGTTGTGACTATTCCTCAATTATTTAAAATTATACGGTTCACTGGACAAAATTTTGGCTTTACTTAATGATTTATATAATAATTATTTAGTAACACAATCCACACTTTCCAAGAGTGTTCTCAGAAAAGATAGGTAATTCTAAGACCCTTTAAATACCTAACTCCTAGACATAGCAACGTTCATCAGGGAGATCATTGGCTGGTCAAGACCGTTTAAACCGATCTATAAAGAACTCCCTCATATTATATTATCTCATGTCACCTTGTAAATATTATCTTAATTATGCACATTTATGTGAATCTTTATAAGCCAATTTTTTATTATTATTAACTAACTATAAATTCACAATTTTAATTAATTTGTTCGCATAAAATTATATAAACAAAATAATAATTGAATATTAACAATTTGTGAATTATCATGATTTGAAATCACATACTATTGCAGGAAACTGATGGATCGGTTCGGGCACCATTGAAGGTGCTTCAAACACAATATTCTTAATGAGCTGCAATAGCTCGTGTTCTAAGAGTATAAAAATCGATGAATTAAATCGAGTTTGATTATAAACCAAGCGGAAAATACTTGAAGTAATCCTTCATAAAAAAAGCTCATCAGATTAAAGCTTTTAACTTGTATAAACTGATTAACTGAAATAAAGGGGGATCAGTACTTGCATATATCAGTTCAGCTACGGTGAGAACTGAACTGATAACAGCTCGAATTGATCAAATCAGTTTGAAAACAATAGTTAAACAATTAAGTACACAAGATATGTTTATGGATGTTTGGAGACTTCAACTGCTCCTACGTCATCCCTTCTACCTCCACGGATATGTTCCACTAGAAGATTTTGATTTATACAACACATTGTACAAACCCACTCAGCTTAGGACTTACTCTACTACCTAACTGAACTCCTAGCCTAGACTGAAGAAAACACCTTTCAGCCAACACTTGTTTAACGTCTATGTGTTAAAAACTACATACACAAGTTTAACGTCTTTGTATAATACTCACTCAGCTATTCAATAAGCTCAACTCTCTGTATTTGTGAGTGATTGTGTGTGTGCGTGTGTGAGAACTGAGCTATGAGTACAACACGAAATTGTTCTCACACTCTGAGAATGTTGTTTCTGGACTAAGCAGTTGGCATGCTCTATTTTTCTCTTTTTTTCTGATCTTCACACACTTGTGTATTCTTTCACATTTGTATATTGATGATCTTGGTCTGGTATTTATAGAGGCAATGTAACCATACACCAAGACTAATCAAATATGAACATTTCAGTTTGAATTCGTTCCTTGAAATGTGTCTGTACTTTCCGACAGCCATTCTGAAATGTTTTGGATTTAAGCACTGCTGCAACGTCTATTATTGTCCTTTGACTGGACAAAAGATTTTGTACATTTGTCCACAGCTGGATTCCATTGAATAAGCTTGTCGTGTTCTGCAACTGATTGGTTCTAACTGATCCTTTGAACTGGTAATCTGAACCGATCTTCAGTTGGGCTGGTGAAGTCGGTTGACTCATCAGTTGAACTGATTTCACTCTTTCAGTTGAACTGGTCAGCTGGGCTCTTCATCAGTTGAACTCTTCATCAGCTGGCCAGGCTTCTGAAGGTCTTCTGCTGAACCACCTATCAGCTGGAGAATCAGTTGAACTGGTTTACGATTCATCAGTTGAACTGGTTCAGTTCAATTAATCAGTTGGTACTTTCAGTTTGCATTCTTCGATAGCTTCAGTTACGTTCAGCTAACTGTACACTTAAGTAAGTTCATTAGTAACAAAATAACAAGTTTTGTAAACATCAAAATCAAGCAAGATTGCGAACATAAAATGTTCCAATAGAACCACAAGCAATATTTATTATTTTAATTTTAGTGCATTAATATTATTCCACTCAATATTGTATGTAACAAAAAATTATACATACATATGACAAAATAAAAATTTTATGCACAAATTAAATTATTCATAAACTCTAGAACTATTTTAATGTGTGCAAATTATTTAATCAAATGCTATATGTATACCGAATTATACATATAACTTAATAACATATTAATTATTAATATTATTATTATTATTATTTTAAAAAAAATTAATAAATTTTAATTCATTGACCGACACAATTTGAAGACATGCATTTAATTATTTTAATTATGTGGGTCTCAATGTGAGAATCCTTCTTTTTATTAATTCAACACACTACATGTACATGATTGTTTCAGAATTGTTGAATCATCTTCTTCAAGCTTTCTTCTTCTGATATTTTTCTTTCAATTGCTCGTTTCATTTCCAAATTCAGGAATTTATTTAATTTTCAAAACTTCAAAGTAAAACTTCAAGTGCAACCGACAACAAAATTCTTCGAACAAATTTTCAGGTGAATTTTTTAATATTATTATGTCTTAAACAAAACTTTCATGACATTGGATTTTTCAGAAGAATGAAAAATTCAAAGCAGAGGTATCACGGCTTTGATACCAAATGTTAGAATTTTTCTCAAGTGTTACCTCCGGCCATCGAATAATTTGCAAGGTTTTCGTTTTCCTCCAATTGATGCTTTCTAAGCACTCCAAAACTCTCCGTAGATGGTGTATTTTGTTCTTATGAGGTGTGTGCTTAGTACCTCAATCATTGTTATTTATAGGCATTCTCATATCATCGATGAGTTTATCGGGAGCTCGAGAGTCAAAAGAAGAGACGCATATGCTTCTCAATTTTCTAAAGTTGAGGTAGCGTACGCATATTTTGTCAAAAAATGTCGGCAATGGCCGTCGTCATTTCCTACACGTTTATTCTTCTCCTTTTGAATTGATATGTGCAATTTTTTCTTACATTGAGCTCGAGAGTCAAAAGAAGAGATGCATACGCGTCTCAATTTTCTAAAGTTGAGGTAGCGTACGCATATTTTGTCAAAAAATGTAAGCAATGGCCGTCGTCATTTCCTACACGTTTATTCTTCTCCTTTTGAATTGATATGTGCAATTTTTTCTTACATTTTCTTGTTAGAATCCTCTTGACTCTACTCCTAATCATAATCTTTGTATTTCACTGCATGCCCTTGTGATGATAAATTTTTCTTTTCTTGATTTGATCCAATGTTAGGCCATGGAGAGTGAGGCGGTCTTGAGCAGATTTCATTTTGCTTACGATAAGATCAACCATGCACTGAATGATATGCCTTATTAGAAGCTTGAGATCTCGGAAGAAGTTAGAGAGCAAGCAACTTAATTCTACATTTCCTTTTCTACTTTGTTTTACATACGGTGTGGTATGTGATTTGGTTTTGTTGGGTTGAATCAATTTATTTATAGCTTGTTATCTTGATGCATTTGCAGAAATTCGAGGATGATATGCCTTATCATTGTTTGTTAGGTGAGCTTGTCAGGTTGAGCTAATGCATATGCAACTGAAGCGGGTTAAAAGGAGGGCATAAACGCAAGATATTGAGCTTGCAATGGAATTGATGGTTGTATCTTTAGGAAACGAGGGCCGGTATGTAGATGGCGTGGTAATAGAGAGGCTAGCCAAGAAGTTGCAGTTGCAAATTGTAGAAGATCTCAAGGCAGAAACCACGGGTGTGAGGAAACTTGTCAAGGTCAAAGGGTCACTTAATTCAGAGAACATCCAACATGATGTGGATTTGCTACAGAGATTTAAGCAAATAGCTGGAATCGATGAATATTATTGTGTTCTTGATGAATCTGAGTTGATGAGACGTTTAGAGAAGTGTAAATCTTTGCTGATCCCTCATGAATTCCTCTGCCCAATCAGTCTCGATATTATGGCAGATCCTGTTATCATTGCAACTGGCCAGTGACTCCGAAGTTTCGATGCTAGAACTATCACCATAGAATGTGGAGTGTTAGTTTACAGGCAGGAAACCTACTAGCTCCTTGTGTTTCTCGTCCAAAATGCAAGCAACATTTTTTCCTCGTCTGTGATATTTATATTCACGAGAGCCTGCACAATTGTCCGGGTTGTGAGGGCTTCCGGCTTTCCAAGCCCATCGATGCTATGGAAGGATGATAGAACTGGAAGGAGGGTGATGAGCTTGGGACTTGTGAAAGATATGGTTTGATTAAAGTGATTGTTGAAGAATATCATTTGGATATTCCAAAAAATATATGATCTTACAACAGAAACAACGGCATTCATGCTCGATGAAAAAGCAGTGGTCACTAAATCGCATTGATGATGAAAGATTCATTTTCCATTTTTCGGTTAGCAAACATAACGTGCAAAATTATTTTGGGTTCAAGCAGGAGACGATAACACAAAGCTTTTCCATCATCATGCTTTAGCTAGACAAGGAAAAATACCTTTCACCACCTTAAAGATTCATTGGGAACTCAGTGTTTATGGGGAGAAGGCCTTCAAGAACTCATTCTTGATTTTTTTTAAGGATTTTTTTACATCTAGATGGAGGGAGCACTTTTCAAGACTTTTTCCCTCTGAATTCTGGCTTTATTAACTCTGATTGAAATATTTTCTTTTTGCAACCTTTTGAGGAAAAATAAGTAAAAGAAGCATTATTTTCGATGCATATATAAAAATATCCTGGCCCGATGGTATGAATCCAGGTTTCTTTAAAAAATACTGGGATATAACTGGTAGGAATGTCATTATATCATGTTTAAGTTTCTTAAACAATGGTTTTCTGCCTAATCACTTGAATGATACATTTATTGTAATTATCCCAAAAAGAAACAACAAGAATTGATGCGATCCTGGTGAAATGGATGAGCAGGGTCCGGTGCTCCACCGGATCTGCTATCAAGATAATAAAGGAAACTGAGCAAGAACTATATCTGTGATGAAGATATATCTCTGCAATATGGCTTCCGTTGTAACCTGCAAATAAGAAAAGAACTCGTGAATGAGCGCCGGAGGGGTGTCCGGCGTGGCCACTCCGATGCTTAAGTCAGCAGGTGAAGATGATAACCAGTGTAGCTTAGATAAAAGTAAAGGCTACTGGTGTAAATATGTGCATTAACATGTATTGGTGAATGAATCATTCTCCAGCACTAGAGAAGAAGAGGAAGCCCAAGTCCCTCAAAGGATTTACATACCTGCTATTTATAGGAGAAAAGATAGTAGGTACCTTGTTTTCAGTGCCTACTTGCCACTTCCTGTCACGCCACCCTACTTTTCCATCAAGTCACATCAATAGGATTCTGTCAGGTGCGCTTCTCGAGACATGATCTTATCTTCTGAACCACTAGAATGTGGCACTGTTATCGAGGTGCTCGGGTAGAATGCCTCCCGAGAGATTTATACAAGAGCCCGGGACTATGACTGTCCGGAGAGTAGAGCATGGGCTTGCACCTGCCCGGCTCCAGAAGAATCCATCTGCAGACTCACTCGGATTTGGGAATCCATTTGATATTTCGGGTCATCCATGACCCGGGCTCTTACGGGGGTATCATCACTCATCTCTTAAATAGTCGGGCTAGAGTCATACTCGCTGTCCCGATCAGTCATGCCTGGATTCCCAAAGAGATCATCAATCTTGTTCTATAAAAGCATCGGGGGCTTCATGTCTCCCAGAAATGGGATAAATTCCGGAATCTCATGTCTTATGGACTTGAGATAAGATGCCGGGGCCTCGTGCCTCCCGGTCTTTGCATAAGATGCCGGAGTCTCATGTCTCCCGGACTTTGCATAAGATGACGGAGCCTCATATCTCCCGATCTTAAGAGAATGTTCCAGGGCCTCATACCTCCCGGACTTTGAATAATGTGCCGGAGCCCCGTGTCTCCCGGACTTAAGAGAATGTTCCGGGGCCTCATACCTCCCGGACTTTGAATAATGTGCCAGGACCTCCTATCTCCCGGACTTAGGAATGGTCGAGGTGTGATGCCCTGAGCCAGGTTTGAGAACCCTGGGCTTATAAATAACCAAGGTGCGGAGCCTTGGGCCGGGGAGCATGTCCCGGGACTTGGGAGTGGTCGAGGTGCGGAGCCCCGAGCCAGGTTTGAGAACCCTGGGCTTACAAGTAACCAAGGTGCGGAGCCTTGGGCCGGGGAGCATGTCCCGGGACATGGGAGTGGTCGAGGTGCGGAGCCCCGAGCCAGGTTTGAGAACCCTGGGCTTATAAGTTACCAAGGTGTGGAGCCTTGGGCCGGGGAGCATGTCCCGGGACTTGGGAGTGGTCGAGGTGCGGAGCCCGAGCCAGGTTTGAGAACCCTGGGCTTATAAATAATGTGTCGGGGCCTCGTATCTCCCGGACCTAAGATAATGTGCCGGGGCCTCGTATCTCCCGGACTTTCAAGAATGTGCCGGGGCCTCATACCTCCCGGACTTGAGATAATGTGCCGGGGCCTCATATCTCCCAGACTTTAAAGAATGTGCCGGGGCCTCATAACTCCCGGACTTTCAAGAATGTGCCGGGGCCTCATACCTCCCGGACTTGAGATAATATGCTGGGGCCTCATATCTCCCGGACTTTAAAGAATGTGTCGGGACCTCATATCTCCCGGACTTTCAAGAATGTGCGGGGGCCTCATTCCTCCCGGACTTGAGATAATGTGTTGGGGCCTCATATCTCCCGGACTTTAGAGATTTTGCTTTACCTGCTGTTTTAGTTTTATTAAAAATCAAATCACTAACCTGGAAATATTGAATCCGGATTCATGTCCGGTAGAGTGAAACTTCTCTGGTTGAGCTAAATTAGGTGACTAATATAGCTGTATGCTACTGAGTGCATAGTAAATGCTCTTCATGCCAATCCGGGATAGCTGCTAAGCTTTGAGCCCATATGAAATCCACATATAAGATCTGAGTGCCGAGCTGGTCGGACTTGTATGTTTGCCAAGCAGAGTTGGGCTTATTTTTGAATGAAAACCATATCTACGTCTTGAGCTCAATTTCCCACAGACGGCGCCAATGATGCGATCCTGGTGAAATGGATGAGCATGGTCGGGTGCTCCACCGGATCTGCTATCAAGATAATGAAGGAAATAGCAAGAACTATATCTGTGATGAAGATATATCTCTGCAATATGGCTTCCGCTGTAACTTGCAAATAAGAAAAGAACTCGTGAATGGGCGCCGGAAGGGTGTCCGGCGTGGCCACTCCGATGCTTAAGTCAGCAGGTGAAGATGATAACCAGTGTAGCTTAGATAAAAGTAAAGGCTACTGGTGTAAATATGTGCATTAACATGTATTGGTGAATGAATCATTCTCCAGCACTAGAGAAGAAGAGGAAGCCCAAGTCCCTCGAATGAATTACATACCTGCTATTTATAGGAAAAAAGGTAGTAGGTACCTTGTTTTTAGTGCCTACTTGCCACTTCCTGTCACGCCACCCTACTTTTCCATCAAGTCACATCAATAAGATTCTGTCAGGTGCGCTTCTCGAGACAAGATCTTATCTTCTGAACCGCTAGAATGCGGCACTGTTATCGAGGTGCCCGGGTAGAATGCCTCCCGGGAGATTTATACAAGAGCCCGAGACTATGACTGCCCGGAGAGTAGAGCATGGGTTTGCACCTGCCCGGCTCCAGAAGAATCCATCTGCAGACTCACTCGGATTTGGGAATCCATTTGATATTCCGGGTCATCCATGACCCAGGCTCTTATGGGGGTATCAAGAATATTTGTCTGATCTTCGTCCAATCTCTGTGTAATGTATTGTATAAAATTGTATCCAAAGTGTTGGCAAACTGGTTGAAGAAAGTACTCAATCATGTTATTTCTGATTCCCAAAGTGATAGCAAACAGTTTGAAGAAAGTGATCAATCATATTATTTATGATTCCCAAAATGCTTTTACTCGAGGACGATGTATAACAGGTAATGTTTTAATTGCCTTTGAAATCAGTCATCATATTAAGTGGGAAAGTAAGGGCAAAAGTAGGGAGGCAGCTCGTAAGATCGATATGTCCAAAGCCTTTGATCGAGTAGAATGGGCTTTTCTAAAAGAAATGATGCTCAAAATGGAGTTTTATTCGAAGTAGGTGGATGTGATTATGCTTTGTGTTATCACAGTCAAATACTTGGTGATTCAATATGGCTATGAGATTGGTCCAATAGTGCCTCAGCAGGGTTTGAGACAAGGTGATCACCTATCACCTTATTTATTTCTCATATGCGCTGAATATTCTATTTTACAACTCAAAATTCTCTTTATGGCATTAAGGTGGTGAGATCAACACCATCGATTTCCCACTTATTTTTTGTAGACGGCAGCTTTATGTTTTTCAGGGCGAATCAACAAAAAAGCAAAACTATTAAAGATTGTCTTAGCAATTATTAAGCAGCATCCGAGCATAAGGTGAACTTGGATAAATCTTCTATATCGTTCACTGCAAATGTCTATAACAAGATGAAACATAGTATTTGTGTGAACTTGGGAGTCAACTACACTACTAACCATGGTAGATATTTGGGACTTCCTTCTTTGACTGACATAAATAAATATCAGATGTTTGCTTTCATCAAATAGAAAGCGTATCGCATGATGATAGTGTGGAGAACATATTATTTTCTCAAGCTGGTAAGGAAATTCTTCTTAAATCTAAGGTGCAAGCATTATATGTTATGTCTGTTTTTGCTTTGCCGATCGGTTTGTGCGAAGAATTGGAGCAGATGATGAATTCTTTTTGGTGGGTAAATTTTGACAAACGCGGAGGGGAATTCGTTGGAAAAATTGTTCTAAATTGAGCAGAGTGAGATTAACGGGGCTCTGGGATTCAGAAAGTTACATGAATTTAATGTTGCATTACTTGTCATGTAAAGATGGCAATTAGTGTTTTTAACCCAATGCCTTCTCTTCCAAGAATTTTCAGGTTTGCTACTATTCTCAAAGCAATTTCATGGAAGAAAAAATTGGTAGCAATCCTAGCTATGTTTGGAAGAGCCTTCTGTCTACTCATGAACTTATTCTTAGAAGGGTTAGTAAGAGAATTGGCTGGAGTTATAAAACAAACATATGGACACATCCTTGGATTCCATATGATTTAAATACATTCATTGAAACAAAGATCAAACCAGATTTAGTTATGGCATCAGTTTATTCGTTGGGGTGCCGGAGAATAGAAATTGGGATGTCGATATTCTAAAGTATATTTTTTCCACTAGGGACGAATGTTTGGTTCAATTAATCTCTGTGAGCAACTATGAAAGTTATGACAGATGGATGTCCCGTGAGGAGCAAAAGGAGCCTATACTATCGAGACTGGTTGTTATCGAATGCTTATGCAGGTATTGTAGATGGATAATCTTATAAACACTACCAATTGGAAGTTAATTTGGAAGTTGATGTTCGAAATTTTCTATGGAGAGCCTTCTCTTCTTGCTTGCCAACTATGAGAGCAGTGCAAACTCATATGGTGGATGTTACATAGTTGTGTCTGATATGTCAAAATATGTTTAAGGATGAATTTCATGCATTGGTAGTGTGTCCATAGGTGTGAGTTATATGGAGTTTTCTTTCGGTAGCAATATATCTTCTTTCTATTCTCTATCAGAATGGTGAGATCATATTGTTCATCAGAGACAACGAGAAATTTGTGGTGCATTTAACAAAACAAAAATGCATTTACCAAAACAGAAATGAAGCGTGACAAGGTAAATGCTAGTCATCTATTGAGACTTATCGATCAGCCATTGTTTTACATTCTTCAAGGCTCATGACAAATCCAAAGTCTGTCTACCCTCAATCTTGTCCATTAATTGCTTGCAGACAATAGCGCAAACTTTTGGAAAAAATGTTGGAATGCAATGTAGATGCGGCTATTTTCTTTAATTCACCTAATATCGCCTATGGATGCCTTCTCTGAAATCATTGAGGCATCGTGAGAGCACCAATGCACGACAGTTTGGCTGGTAATTTCAATCCAACGATTGCATAAGCGTTAAAATGACTTAAAGATTTATTTGATGCACAAGTAGTTGTTGAATATGTCGGATCCAAATTCTTGATGTTTAAGCCTAATTGTTGAAGTTTGTAAAACTTTTGTCAGCGATATTCCATCTTGTATGTTTAATTTTGTGTGTCGATAAGCGAACAAGGCTTCTTATGATATGGCTAAGGAGGCTGTTTCTGTGTCTGATATGATAGGTCGCGTTATTTCTGACCTACTCTGATTTCAAATGTAATCACTAAGGATTTAGTATAATAACATTTCCTTCTTATTCAACAAAAAAATAATTAAGATTCGCTATCGCATGCTAAGTGTGTGTGGAAATGTCTATTTAACATTCATACCGATTTTCTATATGGCATCATATATATTTGTGTGAAATTTTTTTATACTAATACATAAAATTTTCCCACCAAATAAAAGTTTTAGGGCTCCTCCCCTGTGTCGTACAATGAATGTTTCAAGTTTTTATATCCCCTGATCGACTCTCATTATCGTCTGTTATTAAAATTTTCAAAATCTTGAAAAATCCGCGGATGTTTTCATGTCCAACGTCAGGTCGTCGAAGGACATTGAATATCAAACCTACGCTGCTGAGAAACTCAAATTTGGTATGCGATTTTTCGGATTATTTGGACTCGCAACTTACACAGAATAAGAATCAGAATGAAGTTCGAATTTGCAACACTTTTTTATTGGTGTGAGATACTTGGTCTATTGTATTGTTATTGTGAAATTGTCGAATTTTTATGTAATGTATTATGGTTACTAGTTGATTTTTATCTCGATGTATTGGCGGTGTTTAGCCCAAATCTTTGAAGCCCATTAACAATAACAAGCCTGCAGAATGTGTAGAGGCCCAATGGACGACTTCTTTGTAAAAATATTGGTCAAGTTCATAGCAACATAATGATATTTGATATTGTTAATGGATTCCTCATATAATTTTGGCATATTCCTTGTTGTGTGTTTTCGTTTTTGAGCCATTTCGAAAGAGTTAGAACTTACGACCGAATCGAGATCTACAACGTTTGGTAAACGAAGTCAAATTATTTCACAACTTCGGCACGATCACGTGCCTGGAAGCGCCGCAATTTTCGAGTAAAAAAAATTGGCATGCCCAATGGGACCCAATGCCTCCAAAGCATAATGAGAAGAATGAAGGAATTTCCCCATCACAGGGGAAAGGTTCACAAGAAGAAGAAACTGATGTAGATGGAAGAACAATTGAAAGACTCGTACACTAGTTCGAAGAAGAGGCTATGAAGGAAGGAGTTGCCATTTCTGGTGGCGATGAGGCTTCAACAAACTTCATGTTGACCATGGAGAGAAATATCCACAGTGATATCAAAGAAATGACCAAAGCTTTCGCTACTGTCATTATGGAATTTGTGGCAGAAGTAAAAGAATGGAGAAAGTCTACAAAAGGCGAGATTATTACACAAGAAAATGATAAACTTCAAGAAGCTGACACTAAACTTTTTAAACATCAAAGTCAGGGATCGGGTATTTCTCAAGCAGGTGAAAATCGCCGCTTTGGAGAAGCACCGATTCCTGAATCTGCCAGGGAAGGAAGATATACTCCTCCGCACAAAAAGGACAAAGAGTTGGGGTTGAATTACCAAAATTGCAATAACAATAAACAAGTGGCTGGTAATATATTTTCTGTGATGTTTCCTAACTTTCATCCGGGGATGTATGGTGATGGGGGAATGCGCGGGTATGCAGTACAAAATTCGGAGAATAACACACAAGGGGCAATCTATCCCCCCACACCATTTACGAAAAACTCCAGTGTTAGATTTTGAGATGGTACGTGATGTTATTCAAGAGTTGTATTGTAACATTCGTGACTAAAATGCATAATCAGTGCGGAAGTTTTTAAATATAATTTGGAGAAAATGTGTAATTTTAAAAAATTTGGGCAGCATCTCCCTGCAATTAGGACATGCCACTGCCTCAAGCAACACATAAAATACGTGCAAAAGATTTTCATATACATCAGATGCAAGTTAATATAGTAACTACACATATTTCTAATTCAAATACCAAAACAAGTTTTTCAATGTTTCCCAAAATAACCAAAAGCTTAACATATCAAAAATAGCATCCAATCACTATCTCCAAAGTTTGGCATATGCTCTTTTCTTGCTTCGACAACTCAGGGATGATCAGTCTTTCTTACATGTGCCTGCATCACATGAACATAACTGGAATGAGTATAAAACTCAGCAAATGGAATCAATACTAACAATATACATATATATAATTTTATTGTAAAGCATAAAATGTAGCCTCAATTTCATTTTGTAGAAAACATCATCATCCTCATTTCATAAACGTCGAAACATCATTTAATATCATCCGTCAAGAATCAAAATACAACAATAAATAGGGACGATATTCATTTTCATTGATTAAGTGAAGAATTGATAGTTCTTATAAGATAGTTCATTCATTGCTAACCTTCTTCGTAAAACGAATCTTATAGAAGGGACATGTACCTCTGCATAAAATGCATCTTATAAGAGAGCACATGTTTTCATCGTTCATTGGCCAATTACATTGCAGATTTAGAATTTCCAGAGGCAACACCGCTACTATCACTATCAATCTAATCATTCAATCATATAAAACTTCATTCAAGCATTTTATCAAACATATTAGATGCATCATTTAAAGTTTAACTCCTTCCATTCAAAAATGCATATAATTACACTACCATATATACATATTTCAAAAATGTATATATATATATATATATATATATATATAGGATCATGTTATGCATTTAAGAAATGATTCCACTTACAACACTTGGAGCAATTGGTTTCCTAAACCTTGACGACGATCCAACAACAACAAAACTCAATAACTAACCATCAACACCCAAATAATAACTTTAAATGATCATTCAATCCAATACATCAATCACAACTATTATCTCCCAACTTCACCATATATCAATAACTCAAGAACAACTTACCTTTTTTCCTTTCACTAAAAATGTGAAGTTCCAACTCTGGATTGAAGATTAATGGCTTGATTTAATGATAGGAGAAGAAGAAAATGAAGATCCCTAGCCTTAAATCGATGGAGAAGAGAAAGAAAGATAAGGAAAATGAGGAAATAATGAGTCTCCTTCGATTTTATGCCTAAAATAACCCAAAACACGTTTTTACACTGTGTTGGGCGCTCAAGCGGTCATATATTACCGCACTAGCGCAGACCTCTTGGCCAAAACACCAAAAATACAGATCCAAACATGCTCGGATGGTCAAATCTTACCGCTCGGGCGCGCTCTGAGCGCAGCCACAATAAAGATTTCTTCCGAAACGCCTCTTCCCTTCATAATTTTAAAAGGTGGTAAACATGAAAATTGTAGCTCTATGTCTTGGCTCAAATTTCCAATTTTCTTCATGTCATTTGAAGGTCTGAGTAAAAAGTGATGCTCATTCTCCCAACATGTGTCATTGTAGAAACGACAAAACTCACGATACACTTCGGGCCACTTTTGACTCGTCTTCCCTAATGATTTGAACAAAACTCAAACCATAAAAGTTACAGAACTTATATCTTATCTTTCTAATGAAAGTGGCCTACAACCATTTGGATCAATATAATGATCATTATGCCAAAAACCACAACTACTGCCACAGTTTTCATACCGTTTCTGCATTTTCATTACTTATTTGAATCAAGATCAACTTTCTATTCTACCCATCAATCCTCTATCCATTCTATATCATTCATTACCATTCATATCATAACTTGAAGTCATAAATCATCACCATTACATCACATATCCCAAACTGTCATCATAATAAACCATAAAAGAAATAATGAACATACTTAATCATAATCATTACCTTACATCATATGAATACGAATGTCTGGGCGTTACATGTATGGCCCAGGAGTGAGGCCAATCAATCGACCGGAGTTTCACAAACCGTATCCGGACATTATTAATCGTGACAACCCTTATCCATGAGGATACCTCATTCCAAACTTCACTTTATACTCTGAGGAAGATGATCAATCTAGCGTGGAACATGTGGCAAGGTTTACAATCCAATGTGGGAAGTTAGAAAATCTTGAGAATTTTTATAATTACATGTTACGATTGTTCCCAATTCTTTGACTAACACTGCTTTCACGTGGTATGCGACGCTGCCTCGAAATTATATTATGAATTTGCATGATATGGAACGTCAATTCCATACTCAATTCTTCCAAACCGTAACTGAGATTAGTATTTTTCCAATTATCAAGGGTGATCCAAATACCGGGGGAATCCGCTAATGATTTCATTGGTAAATTCAAGTAAGTGAGAAATAGATGCCGAATGTTCCTTCCTGAATCCGAGTATGTGAAGATGGCACAGCGAATGCTTGATTATGAACTTAGAAAGAAGTTCCAAGGGATGGAATTCCGTGATTTTTATGAGCTTGCTGCCAAAGTATCAGAATATGAAGAATTACTGAGGGAGGAGAGTCATAAAAGAAAATCTACAGTGGGCTCTTACTTCCAAGAAGTTGATGAAGTCGCTTTGGCAGAAGTGGTAAATTTCGGATCACGCGTTGTCCCTTTCTTGAGACGCAAGAGCGAAGAACTTTCCAAGAAAAACATTCCTCCAGTGCAAACACCATATACTTTTGTTGCGTCAAAGACAGAAGAAATATTTGATCACTTGGTGAAGGAAAAGTTTATAACGTTCCCCCAAGATCATAAGCTACCCACCAGGGAGGAGATGAAAGGAAGAGATTAATGTAAGTATCACAATTTCTTCAACCATAGTACTAATGATTGTTGGGTTTTCAAAAATGTCTTGCAGGAAAGAATTAACAAGGGAGTCCTAAAATTTCCCGAGAAAAAAGAAACAATGATAGTGGATGAAGATATTTTTCCCCAGGTAGCCAATGTGAATGTGAGCAGTACCGACTTGCATGTATTAATCAATGAAAGAAGAAGGAGTGGAGGTGAGGATAGGTCCATTAAGCTGGGATTTACTTTAAAGAAGTGTTGGGTGCCTCGGAAAATGATATTTGAGGTAAATGAGAAGAAAATAGAATTTTTTCATGAAAAAGACCGCTATTACAATGGGGTTGGTGTGCATTATGGTGGAAGGAATATGATGTATGATAAGGAACCCATGGCCAAAATGCCAGAGAACCGGTACCTCAGAAGGAGCTCGTTTCCTGGGTTGGCAAATGGCGAGAGAAGAATTGACCCGCGTGTATTCCGAAAGATAATACAGAGGCCAGCACCTCTAGACTCTGATAGGAAATATAAAAGGAAACCCTGTTTTGTTGTCCCTTCCAGAGTAACCCCGGACGGCGTATGGAAGCGGGTAGAACATCCAAAGTTCCCAAAACCTCTTTCTCGGACCCAAAAACAGCGTTTTTTGAGAGAAAAAAACTGTTGAGCGCAGGTCTAAGATGGAGGAGTCATTCAAAAAGAAGAAAAAATTTGGGAGGAACGCTACTGAAGATAATGAGGAAGTATGTGACGACTTGTTATCAGAGGAACACAGTGAACTAGTCAAGAATGCTACTTTCAAGGTGGGAAAGATTCTCGTTTCATTCGAGTGTGCTACTGGCTCGTTAATGTTGCCAGAGGAGTTTAAACACAAAAGAATGTTCGAACCCGATGTATCCACTGGAAACAAAAGTGGTACAGAATCCATTCAAACCAATATTTTGAATGTTGCATTGGTGTTCTTGTGGATGAAGAGAAAAGAGTGTTGATGAAGCGACCTACCAATGAGATGACTAAACATATCAAAACACTCTATATCACAGCGCATGTTAATGTAGAGCCGTTGTCTAGGGTGCTGATAGATAATAGGTCTGCTGTGAATATTTTACCATACAAAATCCTTCAGAAGTTGCGGAGAAGACTCAATTCCTACCGAAGTCTCTGTGGCGGATTTTACTGGGGAATCTACAAAAACTTTGGGAGTGTTGCTCACAAATGTTACTGTGGGGTCTCGATCCTCGTTGTCAGTTTTTTTCGTGGTCAATTCCAGTGCTAGCTTTCATGCTTTGTGTAACGCCCCAGATTCGACGACTGTCCTCACTGTACCAAGACGAGTCTTTCCAGCGTGCTTATGTCCTCACTCACACGCATCCTAGGAAACTTCCCAGGAGGTCACCCATCCCAAAATTTCCCCAAGTCAAGCACGCTTAACTTTGGAGTTTTTATGTGATGAGCTACTGAAAAGAAGATGCACCTTCGTGATATGAGTAGTACAAATCAAATCTTTTAAGCCCTCTTCAACTGTACAGTCCATTACATTGAACAGTCTTGGAATCCCTCTCATTCCGGTGTGGGATCGGTTCATTCATGTTCCCTCCACCTAGAAGCCTGCCAGGAGCCGCTCATTGTCCGTGCAACCTCATGGCACCGGCGATCACCCCCCGCCCTCTTCGTCGGTTCATTGGGATGAAGTAGGGGAGAGATCAGAATTGGGTCCAAAGATTGTTCAGCAGGCTGCCGATGTAGTAGTCAAGATCCGTGATAGGATGAGGACTGCTCAGAGCCGACAGAAGAGCTATGCGGATCAGAGGAGGAGAGACCTAGAGTTTGCCGTTGGCGACCATGTTTTTGTGAAGGTAGCACCTATGAAAGGTGTCATGCGGTTCGGGAAGAAAGGAAAGCTCAGTCCTAGATTCATCGGACCATTTGAGATCCTCGACAGGGTTGGGACGCTAGCTTATCGTGTTGCTCTTCCGCCGAATCTGGCCGGAGTACACAATGTGTTCCACGTCTCCATGCTGAGAAAGTATATGGCAAATCCTTCGCATGTCTTGAATTTTGAACCGTTGCAGCTCACTCCGAACCTGTCTTATGAAGAAAGGCCAGTGCAAATCTTAGACAGACAGGAGAAGAAGCTTCGGAACAAGTTGGTTAAGCGAGTGAAAGTCAAATGGCTTAATCATTCAGAGGAGGAAGCTACGTGGGAATCTGAGCCAGAGATGAGGAGTCGTTATCCCGAGTTATTCGGTAAGTTTTAATTTCGAGGACGAAATTTCTTTTTAGGGGGGGAGAGTTGTAGAACCCGTAAATCAGACTACGTATAAGCCATCCATAATTTCTAATATTTAAATTAAAATGATTTTTATGCATGAGGATTTAAATTCTTTTCTTTAAATTTAATTATTTTATGCAGTAGTTTAGTTGTTATCTTTTCAGTTAATTAAGTGAGGCCGGACTGGAGTTGGAGTTTTGAAATAAAATTTAATATTAAGAAAATATTCCCAGAATTTAATTAAGATAAATAATAAGTTAATTTAATGTAAAATAATGTTTAAAGGATTTATTTAAGTAATTTGAGGTAAGTAATAAATAAGTTCATTTGGGTTCAATAATTAATTTATTAATTCACCAAAATATTTAACGGGTAGATAAAACACTAAAGATTTAAAATTCAATCATTAAGAAATATTTCCCTCCATCTACCATGAAATTTTCGGCCACCTTATTGAGAATGTGATTTAATTTTAGCAACTCCATCTTTGATATCTTTCCTAATCCCTTCATGGTATAATAATTCCCACAATTTTAATTCCCCAATATTTAATATTTAAGCAATATCCTACCCCATTTTGAGAGAAGAATTCGGCCACCTCATGAAAGAGTTGATATGTATTTGGCAACTCACCATTTTGATTCTTCCCTTAATCTTTTTCTTGGTATGATTATCCCTTCTCTTAATCACCAAAATTATTAAATAAATAATATTTCTACCCTTGTTTTGACAGCTAATTTTCGGCCATTCAACCCTCCAATATCTTCCTCAAATCAAATAATATCAAATCATTCCTTATCTCTCAAACACTAGGATAGAAAAGATTTTATCTTGTCATTCAAACTCCCATTAAATTGATAACCTTCCCATTCATTCCTAGACATTTCCCTCACCCCATATTCTCGAAAACTCTGAACATTTCAGCAAGAAAAATCGTGAGTGCCTTGAGAGAAAATAAGTGAGAAAAGAAGAACACCTCGTCTCCGCCGCGCCGCGTCATCATTTCGTTTGTTTTTCTTTCAAAACAAACCAAGGCATGTTTATATTTCCTTTCACTCTTCAATCAAGCCATATTAGTATTTTAAAACATCATACTCATGATTTTATTGAACAAAAACCGAAATACATGACAGAATTTTTGAATAAAACATGCACAGATAGATTTTCGGCCCTCTTCTTTGCTACTTCACGGTTTGCTTGTTTTTGTGAGTACAGGTGGTTGGCTCGACCCTAGGCTCCCAAGGCTGCACCTAGACACGTACTAGGGTGTATTAGGATCATCTTGGTCCATTTGTTCAAGCCCCATGCACGCAAGGAAGGGAATTGACAGCAACTTCCCATAATACCATTTTGAATCTCGAAATTTTCGGTTTTGCTGTCTAGGGGGATGATTCTGATCTTGGCTGCCCTAGGGGCTGTAGCCATGGTTAGAACATCTCCTTTTTATGTCTAAGACGAGACCAAGTCGGCCTTTCAAGGCTTGGTCTATGGATGCATCGATTTTCAAACAAAACAAGACAAGCCCCTTCGATCCTTTTCCATTTCCTGCATGTGTACTTTCGGCTTTGGTGGGTTGGTATGGATCTTGGTTGGATTTTTGGCCCTTAGCCATGATTCATACCATACCTCATGATTTCTAGATCATGCCATGGTCAATCAAATGGCCACTATAATGGTCCATGACAACAAGCGAAGTAATTCTCTCCACACGCGCAGCTTGGCTCTCGGGTAGGGAGTGTGAGTTGTTGCTGGTGTCGCTTGGATTGTGGCTGGCCTAGGGCCCTTAGCCATGGTTCAAGCCACACCTTAGGATGTTGGTAAGAGGCTCAGGTCGGTGGTTCAAGCCCCAATGGCCATTAGCCTTGCAAACAACGCATGCAAGCGCAAGCGCTGCTGCTGTATTTTTTTTTGACAGCAAGTTGTGCTTCAGTTCAGAGGCTAGTTCGAGTTCTTGGTTGGCTTTTAGCCTATGGACTTGGACTGGATAGTACCTCATCAAGTTAGGAAGGTCATGTTTTTGGCCGTTTGTGATTCGGTCAAGTTTAAAGGTCGTACGAGAATTTACGGTGCAATGTGCCAAAGTGACTCTCGAAAGAGCGTTTCATGTTTTTGGCCTCCATTCACCAAAATTTCGATTACTGTAATTTTAGGAGCATTATTTCATCATTTTAGGTGTATTTTAATCATGGCTAAACGATGGTTCGACGTTGGTTCGGGTTGCTAAGAAGCCATGGTTAAATACTAAGTCGTTGGGCGTAATTGTCTCGTTTGTGGGTTCAATCATGAAGTTTTGGTCAAGTTAAATCATTTGCATATTTTTCATGTTAAAATTAGGTCACAGCGAGCCTGGGAATAATCCAACCCATTCGGTAAAATAATACAGGAATTATAATTATATTACGTGCATAAAAATATAAAATATTCATTTTCGAGATTTATGCGATATTGCTTGTGGCCACTTCACTATCATGGGATTGCAGCTTATCATGGGATTATTACTTCATCCGGTGGCCACTGACCGGTTCATGTTCATGTATTGGTACGGATATCCAGTCCAAGGGCTGTGATGATCTCTACCGTTCAGTATACTGTGGTTTAGTCTGATCAGACGATTCAGTTAATTTTATGGGCCACTTGCGTAGAACATAATTTCAACAGAAAATTATGATATACTATTTATGACAGGGCTCGATTGAGCAAATATTTCACTTAGGATTTTCAGTTCAGTTATGCACGTATTTATAATTATCCAAGACACGATTTTCACGTTACACTTTACGATATGATATCTTTACATGGCATGAAATTTTATGATATATTTACTTGTTATCTACGATATATGCATGCTGAGTCTTTAGACTCACTGGGCTTGATTGTTGTAGGTACTGATGAGGTCGGGACCGAGGGCGGGGATCAGAGAGCCATCTTGGGTCGGCAATAGTAGGAACCCGAGGACCTCATTTATCAGTTTATTTATCATTTTCATGCAAACTCATTTTTATCGCGATGAATTATTTTAAGTTGTTGTTTTGAAACAAATATTTACTTCCGCTGCTATTTTGACATTTAAACTTTTATTCCGCTGTTACATTAAACGTTAAAACTTTTATTCCGTTTATTTTATGAATGAGACATTTTAATTGTAATGCCCGAGAATTAATTACTGTAATCAGATGTTGATTAATTGACAGAATTGAGGTTATAGGAACTCAAATGAAGAAGCAGGGCATCGTTACATTATAAGCCAAGATGTTGGACCGAACATCTTGCGCCCGAGCGGTAGTAAAGAACCGCCCGAGCGCCAATGTACCATGAGTTTACTTCTTGGACAGAATATTTGGCGCCCGAGCGGTAGAATATTACCTCCCGAGCGCCAGGAGATGATCAGCTGAGTATCTCGACAGAAACTTCCGCACCCGAGCGAAAATTTATGACCGCCCGAGCACCAACTAGAATTGAGGAAAAGTTAACACGTTGCTTAGACATGCAACGTGGGATATTTATATACAGCTACACTTTATTCCTTCAACATAATCGTGAGAAAGAGAACGAGGAAAAAGGCTTAGGCGATTTTACGAAGATCCGTCCGTCTGATTTGAAATCCGAGTACATCACCGTGTTTCTAGCGACGACAGCTTCAACTGGATGTATGTTTTATTACGTTTTGATACGATTTGAAATTATGACATTGCCAGAATAAGATATGATTGCTATATAGTGTTCTTGACATAGTAGACATCGTATAATTGAAATCGGATCAAAGAACAGACTGATTATGCAATTGTTATGAATTTTCAGAGTTGATTTGATTGTGATTAGACCGGTGTGATATCAGAATTATGTTGTTATCGATTATGAAGTGTTGGAATTGATATCTGATTTATACTGTATTGCTGGGTATAGTGATATTATTCAAACTTGGATCAGATGAGTTGTTGATTTGTATATATTGATATTGTATTGCCGGTATTTCGAGATTGTACAGATTTGATATTATAATCCGTTACTATTGAAGATTATGATTTGTACTAATATCGATTATGAGTTGTGATATTATATCTGTGGTGTTGAGATTGACGGGGTTATCAAGATTGTATTGTTAAGCCTTCGAAACATCAGTAGATTGGTATTGATCAGATTCAGTATTGATTGAGATTGTATCGTTGTATCGTTGACAATGAACAGATTATGTCTTGATTTGCGTATTGATCAGAACAGGCCTTGAATTGAGCTGTTTATTGATATTGTGTCTATTCGATATTGTCATTGACCGATTGGGTATGGACAGATTTGACTTCGAGACTTCGAATTCGTCAGACCGAGAAGAGAAATGTATAAATTGATGTTGATGCGGGATTGCACAACTCGAGTCCGATTGGCTTGAGTTTCCCAAAATCACATACTTTACTTTATTGCATTGATATTTGCAATTGAATGAAATTGATATCTTTGATCTATTGATTTATGTATTGAGTCATAGGTGGATACGCCTAGGCAGAAACGATTGATCTCGTGACATGGGTGCCTGATAGTGATGGAATCGTCACGGGCACATTTCACATTGTCACAAGATACTGATTTGGCGAAAGTGCCAAAGTCTGTGACGGATAGGTCAAGACACCGGACGTTTGGTTATATCGAAGTGGATAGAATTGGAGTTTCTTCTATTACTGATATTCGATATGGAAAGAGCCAAAGTCCGCGAATAAGAACGTGCCACCACCCCGATCGGGAGTGTAGGTGGGTGTATGTTCTTATTCAGATCGGGATCCCTAGATTAGGACGAGTCGAGTCAGAGTCCATGAGTCACTGAGTGTGATTCAGAGTTTGTGTTGATTCATGTGTCGGATTTGATACATGTTATATTCAGAGTTTATATTGATTTACGCTTCTGATTTGATACATGTTATGAAATATCTATTTCATGCTTTTATATCTGTTTATATGAAATGCATGTATACATGATTTATACTGGGAATGTAATTCTCACCGGAGTTATTCGACTGTTATCTTGTTTGTATGTGTGCTTGACAACAGGTGAGACAGGATCAGGATCAGGAAGAGGATGAGAGAGTATAGTTAGCATGGATATCCGGGCCCAGAAGCAGAATAGGATTCAGCACTGGATGTATAGTCGTTGAACCTAGTTGAGATAGTAACAAGTAGTACATGATTTGTACTTTACTCTTGACATGTATATCAGATAGATTACTATTACGTTTCCGCATTTATATTTAAAAGAAAAAAAATTTAGTCTCACTTTTCTTAATTGTTATATTTGACATTAATAATGATTAAGACTTGAATTAGCGTCCGGGTCCCCACAGCAGGTGGTATCAGAGCAATAGGTCTAGAACTGTAGGTTCTTGAGACTGAGATAGAAGCTAGTGAGCGGGGTAGAATGAATCTTCTTTCCTTGCTTTTGAATGCTAGCATGATTTACTGCTTTAATACATGTTTACCGGTTTATCTGATTTGTTTGGGAATATGTATTATATGAGAATGAATCAGAACCGATTCTTGATCAGCAGTAAGATGATCAGAGGAGGACTGAAACAGGTTTGTTGTATTTGGTTACTAATTCTTTTGGTAATCAGATATACCTCCTCGAAGAATTCCAGAATCAGGTGGTACGTCGGTTTATCAGATGGATGTGTCAGAAACTCCGATGGAAACAATGTTGAAGAGGTTTCAGTCATTTCAATCGCCGATTCTGAGGGGTATTGAGACGACGAATGATTGTGAGAGTTGGCTTGACGATATCGAGATGCTATTTGATTCACTTTATTACCCTGATGAACGCAGAATTAGATTGATCGGGCATCAGTTGCACGAGGTCGCAAAGAGTTGTTGGATCGCAACCAAAGAAGCACTAGAACAGCATGGTACCGTGATTACGTGGAAAATCTTTAAAGCTGAGTTTCATAAAAGATTTCTCCCCGTATCATACCGACAGGATAAGAGTACAGAGTTTGCCAACTTGACACAGGGCCAGCTAAATATTGAAGAATATGTGGCAAAATTCTCCACCTTACTACGATTTGCTCCTCATGTGGCTGGGAATGATAAAGCTGTAGTTGATCAGTTCATCAGCGGATTGAATCCTGAAATATCTGCTTTGGTAAATGTGGAACGACCCCATTATTTTGTTGATGCCTTGAACAGGGCAAGAAGAGCTAAGGCAAGTTTGATTCCACAGCAAGAAATGTCGTATGTTGCTCAACCACAGAAACAACAAACTCCAGCTCCCTTCTTGCAATCACTGTCCAGATTTGATAGTGGCAGTAGTAGTGGGGGAAAGAAAGATTTTTTTGAAAGCTCACAAGAAACAGTTTAAGAAATTAGGGAGTGGTTCGTCGAGCTCCAGTGGTTCTAGCCAGAGTTATACGGGAGTTTATTGCAGAACTTGTGGAGGAAGACATTCCACAGAGCAATGACGAGGAGTATTTGGTAGTTGCAACGTTTGTCGTCAGTCAGGACATTTTGCTAGAGTATGTCCACCGAGAAGTTCCCAAAGATCTCAGGGAGCAGAACCATCTGGATCAGTGGCACCGCCTGATAGACAATCACCGGTTGTTCACTCCTCCCAACCACCAACGACTTCTCAATCACAACCAAGGCCAGGACACACCTGACGAGGTGGTGGCAGGTACTTATTTATTGTATGGTTATTTTGCATATGTATTGATGATACTAAAGCATTCCATACGACTACTCTTTGAATGAATTGCATTGATATATGCGTTGTCTATTGAGCTATTATATGCTGTAGTATTGATCTCTTTTTTGTTTGGGAGAGTGTTAATATCAGCGAATTTTGTGAAACATCGGATACTACAGTAGGATGAGAAGGAGATTGAGTTAGCTTGTATTGTACTGATGTCATCTGATTCTGACCGCATTATTGATATTGATGTGTTGGCCAAGTACAGAGCTATTGCAGATTATTTCCAGGAAATGGTAAGATTCGGACCTGAAAGGGCCGAAGAATGAACATGATACGGTAAGGATTCTAGATCTAGAATTTCCTTGATATCTGTAATGTTTATGACTCGATGATTATCGAAAGGAACGGAGGAATTCCTTATGTATTCGGCTCATTTATTGAAACTAAGCTTACCATCGGCCGATTTACCAGTGGAATGAGAGTTGCTGATATTTTCCACAGATGAGACTCCGAGTTTGCTTTTAAACCAAGAAATTGATTTCAGTCTTGATTTGATACCAGGTACTGTTCTTACTTTAGAACTTCGTACAGAATGATATTGATTGAATTGAAAGCCTTGAAAGACCAGTTAGAAGATTCCTGCCTGAGAGTTACATCTGATTGATTGTTTCTCGTTAGGGATGTATCAGCTATGGTTGTGAGTTGATAAACTCTATGTTCAGAACATTTTGATGATTCTCTGATTAATGGATCTATGATATTCTGGTATATTCGAAGATTATGACTGATTTTGTTGAATATCTGAGTATTGTATTGAATATTCTGGGAACTGGAAAATTGTATACAGAAATTGTTGAAATGTGTATCTTGACGGAGACAGATTGTATTCAGGGTTTGTTATATCTGAAGATGATATATCTGTTGATTCTAGTACAGTAAAGCTGTGATCAGTTGGCTGAGACCGATAGTATTGTCAGAAATTACCGTTTTATGAGTTTAGCAGATCAGTATCGATGAGTGATGTTTTGAATCTGATTGAATATTACTGTTGTCCTGAATCCGTGTTTGAAACAGATATGAATCCGTGTTTGAAACAGATAGTAAACAATGGAAAATTTATATTGTACAGTCCGAAGAGCTGATTTTGAGAATTAAAGCAGTTCAAAAAATTGATCAGAATGTTCAGAACTCGATATCGACATCAGAGCAGGTGTCGATCAGAATATCAGGTAGGTGATACTGCATTGTATATGAATAACCGATGGGTTGTGCCAGATATTTCGGATTTAAAATAGCTAATGTTGTCATAAATGCATAAAAGTTGATTCAGTATTCATCCTGATAGCAGAAGGATATATGATAATTTGAAAAGACAGACTTTAGGGAAACAGATGAAACCAGTTGTGGCAGAATGTGTATTGAAATGTCTGAATTGCCGATAGATGAAGACTGAAAGAATGAAACCAGGATATTGGTTATATAGCTTATCGATTCCTGAATGGAAATGGGATTATATTTCCAGGGATATCATGATAAAGCTACCACATTCCTCTCGGAATTGAGTATGGATTGAGTTAGGAGTGACAGACTAACCCAGTCTGCGAGTACTAACTCGTACATGAAGACGTACAGATATGATTATATTACTGAGATTTCTGTCAGAAAAGTGAGTAGATTACATAGAGTTTCTAGAGTTGATTATACCAGACCATGATTTTGGTTGACTTTGCACGTTTGGCAGAGTATACAGCAAGAGTTGGGTACAAGATTATATCCGAGTATTGCATATCATTCACCGACTGACGGACAGTCAGAGTGGCTTATCCGGATTTTGGAGAATATGCTTAGAGTTGTAATGCTTGATTTTAGCACTAGTTGGCAGGACTTATGTCATGTCGTGAGTTTTCGTACAACAACAGCTATCCGACGAGTATTGTGATGGAACCATTTGAAACGTTGTACGGTAAGAAGTGCAGATTCCCTCTTTATCGAGATGATATCTCTGAGGTTCCTGAGATTGGACCTGATATAATTTGAGATGTGACTGAAAAGTGAAGCTGATTTAGAAGAAATGAAGACAGCTCAGAATAGACAGACTAAATATACCAACGTCGGATGATGACCGTTGGTATTTGAGACAGAAGATTACATATTGAAATTGACTGGGATCGAACAGATTAATAGCAGATAATTGTGTTGATTTGTTATGAGCTGTTGATGGGTATATACGGATATTGTATAACCAGTATTTGAGATCGAGTCTATCAGAATTATTTCAAGTGGTATTATGATATTATACTTCTTGAATTATTATTCCAGATTGAAATCAGAAATCCGTGAAAGAGAGATACTTCAGAATGAAGACTATTCTGCTGTTGGAAGTACAACAAAGCCGTCAGAGCATTGAAGAAGCTAACTGAGAGACAGAATCTAATATGAGACAGCAAACTTCAGAATTGTTTCATTAGGGTGAGTTTTCTCTTGGCTTTTGTGTATCTCCTTCTTGTATCTGATTTGATATCTAATTTAATTGCCTGTGATTTCGGGGACGAAATCATATCTAAGGGGGGCGAGAAATGTAATGCCCGAGATTTAATTACTGTAATCAGATGTTGATTAATTGACAGAATTGAGGTTATAGAAACTCAAATGAAGAAGCAGGGCATCGTTACATTACAAGCCAAGATGTTGGACCGAACATCTTGCGCCCGAGCGGTAGAAAAGAAACGCCCGAGCGCCAATGTACCATGAGTTTACTTCTTGGACAGAATGTTTGGAGCCCGAGCGGTAGAATATTACCGCCCGAGCGCCAGGAGATGATCAGCTGAGTATCTCGACAGAAACTTCCGCGCCCGAGCGAAAATTTATGACCGCCCGAGCGCCAACCAGAATTGAGGAAAAGTTAACACGTTGCTTAGACATGCAATGTGGGATATTTATATACAGCTACACTTCATTCCTTCAACATAATCGTGAGAGAGAAAACGAGGAAAAAGGCTTAGGAGATTTCAAGTTTTCTTAAAGATAAGAATTCTGATTTTACGAAGATCCGTCCGTCTGATTTGAAATCCGAGTACAGCACCGTGTTTCTAGCGACGACAGCTTCAACTGGATGTAAGTTTTATTACGTTTTGATACGATTTGAAATTATGACATTGCCAGAATCAAATATGATTGATATATAGTGTTCTTGACATAGTAGACATCGTATAATTGAAATCGGATCGAAGAACAGACTGATTATGCAATTGTTATGAATTTTCAGAGTTGATTTGATTGTCATTAGACCGATGTGATATCAGAATTATGTTGTTATCGATTATGAAGTGTTGGAATTGATATCTGATTTATACTGTATTGCTGGGTATAGTGATATTATTCAGACTTGGATCAGATGAGTTGTTGATTCGTATATACTGATATTGTATTGTCGGTATTGCGAGATTGTACAAATTTGAGATTATAATCCGTTACTATTGAAGATTATGATTTGTAGTAATATCGATTATGAGTTGTGATATTATATCTGTGATGTTGAGATTGACGGGGTTATCAAGATTGTATTGTTAAGCCGTCGAAACATCAGTAGATTGGTATTGATCAGATTCAGTATTGATTGAGATTGTATCGTTGTATCGTTGACATTGAACAGATTATGTCTTGATTTGCGTATTGATCAGAACAGGCCTTGAATTGAGCTGTATATTGATATTGTGTCTATTCGATATTGTCATTGACAGATTGGGTATGGACAGATTTGACTTCGAGACTTCGACTTCGTCAGACCGAGAAGAGAAAGGTATAAATTGATGTTGATGTGGGATTGCACAACTCGAGTCCGATTGGCTTGAGTTTCCCAAAATCACATACTTTACTTTATTGCATTGATATTTGCAATTGAATGAAATTGATATCTTTGATCTATTGATTTATGTATTGAGTCATAGGTGGATACGCCTAGGCAGAAACGATTGATCTCGTGACAGGGGTGCCTGATAGTGATGGAATCATCACGGGCACATTGCACATTGTCACAAGATACTGATTTGGCGAAAGTGCCAAAGTCTGTGATGGATAGGTCAAGACACCGGACGTTTGGTTATATCGAAGTGGATAGAATTGGATTTTCTTCTATTACTGATGTTCGATATGGAAAGAGCCAAATTCAGCGAATAAGAACGTGCCACCACCCCGATCGGGAGTGTAGGTGGGTGTATGTTCTTATTCAGATCGGGATCCCTAGATTAGGACGAGTCGAGTCAGAGTCCATGAGTCACTGAGTGTGATTCAGAGTTTGTGTTGATTCATGTGTCGGATTTGATACATGTTATATTCAGAGTTTATATTGATTTACGCTTCTGATTTGATACATGTTATGAAATATCTATTTCATGCTTTTATATCTGTTTATATGAAATGCATGTATACATGATTTATACTGGGAATGTAATTCTCACCGGAGTTATCCGGCTGTTGTCTTGTTTGTATGTGTGCTTGACAACATGTGGGACAGGATCAGAATCAGGAAGAGGATGAGAGATTATAGTTAGCGTGGAGATCCGGATCCAGAAGCAGAATAGGATTCAGCACTGGATGTATAGTTGTTGAACCTAGTTGAGATAGTAACAAGTAGTACATGATTTGTACTTTACTTTTGACATGTATATCAGATAGATTACTATTACGTTTCCGCATTTATATTTAAAAGAAAAAATATTTAGTCCCACTTTTCTTAATTGTTATATTTGACATTAATAATGATTAAGACTTGAATTAGCGTCCGGGTCCCCACATTAATTATTTAAAAAGATAATTTTAAATTATTTCGCAAATTTTCAAATACGAATTTCGGGCCTCTACACTTTGTTAGGGATGGATTGGATATACTCCAATCATTGTGTACCTTCATCCATGCACCAGTTACTCTTAATGCGGAAAGAGGATGAAGTGGAAGTGATCAGGCTGATTCACAGCGTATCAATCGAATTCCAATGCAGTAGAAGCTAGATATTAAGATGGAGCCTTCGGTTCCATTAAAATTCGTAACTATAAGATGAATGGACAACCAGGAGCAGTCTACATGGATACTCAAAAAGTGAGAGAAGCAGTAGAGAAGATTCTCAAACCCACTGCCATGGTCTCTTCAGACCCATGGTCCGACCTATTATTGAGGAGGTCGATGATTAAGTTCACTAAAGAAGAGATGGAAGTAGCTGCAAATTCTGAATGGAAAGCCGCATTGCAGCATCTGGTGAGTGAAGTACAATCTCAGAAATCGTGGAACATTGACGAAACTGAAATAATATTTGAAGATGAATGTGATGATAGTGAGGAAACATAATTACAATTGGAAGACATAGTATTAGCTTCGGCGCAGATGGAAGATCGACAACCGGAGACTCAAGACCCTTTGAAAGAGGTGAATCTGGGGACTGTGGAATGTCCTAAACCTAAATATATCAGTGACTTATTATGGGAAGAGATGAAGAGAGAAATTGTGAAACTTCTCATGGAATTCAAATATTGTTTCGCATGGGAATATGAAGATATGCCAGGTTTAGACCGTAAATTGTTGGAACATCGGCTACCAATTAAAGATGGTTTTAAACCATACCAACAGCCAGCTCGAAGGATGTCCAAGGAAATTGAAGCAAGAGTAAAAGAAGAAATTGAAAAATTGTTCAAAGAGAAATTCATTCGTCCATTGAGATACACAGAATGGCTTGCAAACATAGTCTGTGTTATGAAAAAGAATGGGAAGCATCAAGTTTGCATAGATTTCATGGATTTAAATTGTGCCACCACGAAAGAAGTTTATGTCATGCCAATAGCCGATATGTTAGTCGATGTAATGGCAAAAAACAAGTTGATGTCATTCATGGACGGATTTTCAGGATACAATCAAATAAAAATAACGGAGGAAGACGTATCCAAGACAGCTTTTAGATGTCCTGGGGCAATTGGAAAGTTCGAATGGCTTGTTATGCAATTTGGATTAAAAGATGCGGGAGGAACTTACCAAAGCCATGAATACCATTTTTCACGATATGATCGGTCAGTGTTTGGAGGTATATATTGATGACATTGTTGTGAAATCAAAAAAAAGCATCAGATCATCTTGGCAATCTCAGGAAGAGTTTTATAAGGATGAAGCAACATAATTTGAAGTTGAATCCTTTGAAATGTGCTTTCGGTGTACTGGATTGGAATTTCCTTGGTTTTTTAGTTCACCGGCGGAGAGTAGAGGTGGACAAAAATAAGGCTAAAGGGCAGTAATGCCACAAAAGAATAAGAAAGAGCTACAGAGATTCCTCGGTCAGGTAAATTATTTAAGAAGATTTATCTCAAACCTGGCAGGTAAAACTCGAGAATTTTCTTTATTATTAAAGTTGAAAGACTCAAAAGAATTTAGGTGGGAAAAGTGTCACCAAGAAGCCTTTGATAGAATAAAAGAGTATTTGTCTAAACCTCCTGTTTTGATGCCCCCAAAGCGTGGTTTTCCCCTCAAATCAGGCGCTCAAGATTCTATTAGATGTCTTTTGGCACAAAACAACCAAGAGAATCATGAGCAAACCATCTATTATTTGAGACAATCACTTACAAAGGTGGAGGTTAAATACTCAGTAATAGAGAAATTTTGTTTGGCGTTATATTATTCATGTACTAAATTGAGGCATTATATGATTCATTCTAGAGTGTATGTGATTTCACAAACAGATCTTGTCAAATACATGCTTCACAGGCCTATTCTGACTAGAAGCATTGGAAAATGGTCGCTGGCATTGGCCGAATTCACTTTGATTTATTGCCCCCCAAAAATCGGTGAAAGGCCAGGCTGTTGCTGATTTTCTGGCAGACCACCCTATAGTTGATGTGGCAGGGAGTATACCAGTGGATATCCCAGTTTTTTTTGTCAATCAGCCCTGGACTTTGAAATTTGATGGTTCCAGTACAGAGAGGGCATCAGGGGTTGGAGTCGTGATAACATCCCCAATGGGAGTTAAGACAGCTCTGCCATTTAATCTGGACTTTTCATGCACCAATAATCAGGCTGAATATGAAGCGCTAGTGATTGGCTTAGAAATTTTACGAGATTGGGAGTGAACGATGTGTTGATTATTAGAGATTCTCAGCTTGTTCTCAAGCAAATGTCCGGAGATTATAAATGTTCAAGTTCGGCGTTAGCCCCTTATTTTACTGCTGTTTCACAGCTCCTTGATGATTTTGAAGTGGTGACATTCCAACACGTGCCAAGACAAGATAATTGGGAAGTTGATGAATAGGCTCAGATTGCTTCCGGTTTAAGGAAGTCGCCCGAGCTCACCCACAAAATTTTGTTGGTACAAAGGAGAAATCATTCTTCTATTCACCAGCGAGGAGTACAAGTGGATACTTTTGATATTGATGTTGAACTCGCCGGGAATTGGAGAGATGAGATAAAAGATGCATTGAGGAATCCTGAGCAGAAGTAGGATTACGATTTGAAGATGAGGATTCTACATTATGTCTTGATGGAAGATGAATTGTACAGGAAATGGGACGATGGTTTATTGTTGCGGTGTTTGGGTTTCCCAGAGGCCATGAGAGTAATGCAGCAAGTACATGAAAGAATATGTGAACACCAGTCAGGGATCAAAATGAGGTAGCTAATCCGTAGACATGACCATTACTGGCCATCGATGCTAAAAGACTGCATAAGATATTCAAGAGGGTGTCAGCAGTGCCAAAAACATGGGAATATTCAAAGGATACCAGTTGATGAAATGCACGCTGTCATAAAGCTGTGGCCATTTCAGGGGTGGGCCATGGATTTGATAGGTAAAATTTATCCTCCTTCATCTAAAGGGCATTCTTTTATAATGGTGGCTACTGATTTCTTCACTAATTGGGTTGAAGCCCTCCTCATGAAAAAGGTAGAGCACAAAGATGTTATTATATTTGTGAAAGAGCATATTATTCACAGATTTGAAATCCTCCAATCGATCACAACCGACCAGGGAACTATGTTCGTGGGATCATAAATGAAGGAATTTGCTGAGGAATATGGGATTCAATTGATTAATTCTTCACCTCATTATCCCCAATCCAACGGTCAAGCTAAAGTTTCAAACCAATTATTGATTAAGATGTTGAAAAAAATTATGGAGGATAACCCCCGAGATTGGCACCGGCTGCTGTCGGAAACTTTGTGGGCTTATCGAACATCGAAGAGAAGTGATACTGGTCTAAGCCCTTTCACCTTGACTTATGGACATGATTCAATGTTGCCTATGGAAGTGGTGATTCCTTTTTTAAGAGTGATGAAGCATAATGAATTACAGCCAGAACTCTACACGGAAGTAAAGATTATGGAACTGGAAGATTTGGGATGAGTTGAGAATTCAAACGTATAATGCTTTGATGCTTCAGAAATCTAAGGTGGCTAGAAGTTACAAAAAGCGTGTGAATAAGAAAATATTCGAAGAGGGAGACATAGTTTGGAAGGTAGTTCTACCTCTCGGATCCAAAGACAGGGAGTTCGGTAAATGATCGCCCAATTAGGAAGGACCGTTTAAAGTTCATCGAGTGCTGGATGGAAATGCATACTAGTTGGCAATTTTAGATGGTGAGCCACACAGGAGGTGCATCAATGGCAAGTACTTGAAGCATTATTATCCTAGTAGTTGGGTAGGGACATTGAAGGTAAATGATTCATGAAACTGGAATGCAAGGAAGTGTAGTACAGAGTAGGCTCAAAGGCCACTTTGTTTAAAATTGTCATACTGACTTATAGAAAGTTTATGTGATATGAGGAGTAGGCTTTGAAGCCATTCCTCATTGAACTTGTTTATAAATAGTGATGAAACATTTTTAAATAAATAAAAATATTGGCTCATGGAGTTTGTTGTAGTTAATAAATTTTGGTTAAATTGTTTGTTATGTTAGTTGGCCAAATCGATGACAAACTGAAGGTCATTTAGTGCATGTCTCGGAACTTCGGTGAGCATTAATCGGAAAATGTTATTTAACCGTTTGTTGGTGACAAATGTTGACTTGCGGTATTTGCGTTAATATTGAGGACACTCAAATTTTTAGAAAATTTTGGCAGAGTTTTCTCTGTAAATGTAATATGCCAAAAATATAAACACCTATAAATAAATTCCAAGCAGCACAAACCAAGACAACAAAGTATTTTAACAGCAAAGTTGGGCTTCCTAGCTACTTTCCAACATTCACTAAACAAAAACAAAATAAGCCAAATCATGGCAAACAAGTGTGACATATCAAGAATGTACCATACTTTGGTCCAAACATTACATAAAAGTGCCAAAACATAAACCAGGATCGCAATAAGGGTGAAAACTAGTGCTCAAGAGAGATCAAGTTGACGTAACTCTTCCCATTTGGACAAGCACTCAGCCCGAGTTTACTCAGCCACTTTCAAGGTGTCTTCCCACTGTTAATAGGCATGCCTTTGAATTACTAAATCGCCACCCAGGCATTGGATGTCAGCCTTGAGTCTATCACAGGAAGACCTCGCTGTCATGTAGAAGGGTTACCATGTCGGCTTTATGTTGGGCAAGCTCCATCTCTAAATTTTTCACTAGCTCTTCCTTGACATCAAACTCCACGTTCTTCTGATGTAAAGTGGACATGGCGATTTTTCTCTCAGAGAGCATGCCATCCAACTTCTCTTTTTGCCCCCTGAAGTTTCTCACTTGAATCAATGTCTCTGAACAAGTAGAACTTGAAGCCTGAAAAGCTGAGAACATGGTTGGCAAAGTATTTAGCACATCATGCAGTGGGGATGGGGGGAAATCAGGGTTACTTTTCAAAATAGACACATCAGACAAAACGGTGGCCCTTTCCATGGCCCTTAAGGCATTGAGATTCATTCTCAGAAAATGCCGCAGTGAAGCTTTACCCGTGGCTAATTCCAAGTCAGGGGATTGGATGAAGAAACCATGCTAGATGGTCTCAAATCTAAAAAGTTGAAGTTGAAGTCAATATCCTCTTCGACCAAAGAAACCATGGCTCGCCTTGCCGTCAAGTCCTTCAATATCAGAAAAAGTGAGCTGCGGATTATAACGAAAGGAAACGAATGGGGTTGCATTTACCTGGAGGTTGGAAGTGACCGCCAATGGGCTTTCATCCAAGTCGTCGGTGTGACTTTCTGTAGCAAACTTCGTGTGTTTACTAGGAGACGACGGAATAACCAAGCAAAGATAATCATGTGATTCGGTCTCTGGATCAGCTGAGAGAGGGTTACTTGTATCGGAGGAAGAACCGTCATCTTCCACGGTAATGCCACAGCAGACGGGCTTTGAATAGGTTAGATGTTCCAGAAATTGGTTTAGTTGTGGATCGAGTTCGTCTCCTCAATGGTTCAGCCGCAGATTCCTTCTTTCCTCGGTTAGGGGTATGCAATTTGTCAGGGACGACTTGTGGCTCTTTACCTTTTTTGTTGTTCCGGGCAACTGACAGATCCAGCGATTTTCGAACATCTCGAGTACCTACAAAAAAAACATAACAAAGCTTAGGAAGTGACAATAACAGATAACAAAAGTATAAGGGCGAATGTGCGTACCCGAAATTTTTAACGTCGTGGGAACAAGGGAAGTGTACCTTACATCCCACCAATTAGAATAGCCGTCTGATACAGTAATGTGATATTCAATGACAGGGTTATTGAAGAATTGCGCTTGCTCAGACAAATCGATGAGAGACAATGAGGTGAACTTTTTCTGGGAAAGTTCTGTTTTCATCATGTCGTTGATGGAGTGAGGCAGATGCAATGTGCTAGAATGGAGACTCGGGCACTAACCGAGCTGAGAAGGATACAATGCTGGATTGTAAAACTCAAAGGAATGAGTGCTTTGGTCACGAAGGGATGTCCCATCACACACTAAGAATCTCGGGTGAAGAATGGTAACTCAGACAGCATCGACGATAGATCGTGCATCGGTATTCCTCACAGTGACCATGTGTTCAATCCATTAGGGGTGGGCGTAGTTTGGTTAAAACCGAAATAACCGACCGAACCGAAAAATTCGGTTTAAATGGTTCGGTTTTATCGGTTTTTCGGCCGGTTACGGTTTCAAAATTAAAGAAATTCGGTTTTTCGGTTCGGTTTATGGTTTTGATCCTCAGAAAACCAAAATAACCATACCGACCATATTATATTTAACCATAAAGCTTTTTGTATAATGGGCTAATAAATGGACCTTAGTCATATTACAAGTCCAATATTGACAATTGAAATTTCAAATTTTTATTGAAGCTCATATTGTTAAATGCATTGAGATTTAAGATGCAAAATCTATGTGCATTTTGGAGTTGAAAATTGGAATTTAATGACTGTGTATCATTTTATTGAAGAGCTACGGCTTGAAATTGTATTCAAATTGTTATTGAAGCTTAGATTGTTAAGTCATAAGTGTATTGTGATCGTATATGTTCTACTAATCTACTGTCATTTTTTTCTTTTATATGTGTTGCATCCATCAAGCATCAAGTGATGTATAATTTTATTTCTTAACAAAATATTATAAAACCGTATATAACCGACCATATAACCGAACCGTATTACAAAAAAAACCGGACCGAACCATTATAAAATAGTTTGGTTTTGGACCAGATATATTCAAAACCTAAAACCGAAAAATCGAACCATTATAGAGAAAAATCGGACCGAACCGACCGACGCCCACCCCTACAATCCATGGGTAATATTCGAGCCTAATTGTGAAGCAAAGTGGACGACGGGCTGGCCAATCAAATGGCAAGGACTAAAGGAAAAAAAAAGTACCCGCGACAGTGAAGTGACTTTGACAGGACATAAGATCCTTACATGACAAATGTTCAGTGAGAGAGCCAAGAGGAGATGTCAGTTCAGGGAAGTAAGAAAACAACCATACTTGAAGAATCCACATGGCACCATTTACCTGAAGTAAGAAAACAACCATACTTGAAGAATCCACATGGCACCATTGATGTAATTCTCGGTTACTCGTACAAATGATTAATAATGCGTTAATATAATTTAGTATGTGGTTATTTGACTCATTATGTTTCACGTGTTGATTGAGGTATCGATAGTGAGATTGAATATGATTTATATAGTGTCCATGGTGTATTGAGAATGAATATATGTCTAAATAGTGATAGTAAGATGTGTAGATAAAGGTAGTGTAATGGAAGTTGGTATGGAAATGCAGGAAATGAGATGAAAAATATGACAGTTCTTACGGGTTTTAGCATAATGATTTGGATATTGATCCAAAATTGTGTGAGGCCACAACCATTAGTAAGCCAAGATATAAGGTCACAATTTTTATGTTTTGGATTTTTTCCAAATCATTGTGGAAGACAAGCCAAAAGCGCCCCGAAGTGTGTCGTGTGTATCGTCATTCCTACAATGACACATTTTGGTAGATCGAGCATAACGTTTTGCTCAGACCTCCAAATGACATGAAAATAATTGGAGATGCAAGCCAAGACATAGGACTACAACTTTTGTGGTTACCACTTATTCAGATTATGAAATGAAAAGACGTTTCTGGAGCAATTTTTGATAAAACTGTGTGCATGGACAGAAGGTTCGGCGCCCGAGCGGTAAGATCTTACTGACCGAGTGCCCCTACACCAGAAATTCAGTACTTTGGCAGAATGTTCCGCGCTCGAGCGGTAAGATCTTACCGTCCGAACGCCTCTTTGTATATGAAAAGATAAGTTTCAAATTTTCTAACCATCTCCACCATTCCACAACTTCTCTTCACAGCATAAACTCGAAAGAAAACCAAAAACTCTTCCTCCAAGTGATCTTTTCTTCCTCTTCTTCATCATTTTGAAGTTAGAATTTAGTTATCCATCACAAGAACATCCTAGGAGTGTAAGTTTTCATCTCTTTTGATTGTTATATATGTAGGGGTGACTTTCACCTAGTATAAACATAGTGATTGGGTTATTGATATATTTGACAGCATAGGAGCGAGAAACATCGTCTCAAAATAGTATCATACTCTTGGATTGTAAGTTGGCATGTTATTGAAGTAATACATGAGTAATATTATGAATTTCAAATGCTTTCCATTGATTATTTCTATATGTACATTGTTAGTATGTTTATTAATGAAAACATAGCACCATATTCCATTGTTATGTATTAAATATGAAAGACATTCATGAATATTGAAGATATGTGCTATGTCATGAACATGAACATGAAAAAAAAAAGAAAATGACTGATTTTTATATGATATATGAGCTTGTTGACATCATGGGTGGTTTTAAGTCCACCAAACCTATCGGCCAATATATGTTCATGGGGCGTGGGGTTGTCACAGGGCACACTGACGTCCAACATAGTAGTAGCTATATAATAAGGCAAGCACAGTAGTACATGTCAACTAATGAGGCTCAAGTACAGAAATGAACATGAATATATTGTAATGCCCGAGAATTTTGTTATTATAATCTGAAATGATTTATTGATAATTGATGTGATTATAGGCGGAAAAAGATCGGACCGGGGAAAACTGGAGAAGGAATGTTATGTGCGAGGACTGAGCACCTCGCGCATATGCGCGACCCAGCCGGGCGCATATGCGCGAGGTAGGCAGAGAATTGATATCTGATTGATATTGTATCGCTGGATATATTGAGATTGTGTCGTTATGCCATTGAAACATAATTTGATTGAGTTCTGATTATATCCAGTATTTATTTGAGTGGTATATTGATATTATACGCCTCGATATTGTCATTGTCAGATTGAGTAGTGACAGATTCGAATTCGAGACTTCGACTTCGTCAGATCGACAGAGAAAGGTATAAATCAATGTTAACCGAGAGATCGACTCGGGTCAGATTGGACTTGAGTTTCCCAAAAACCACATACTTTATTTATTGCATTGATATTTGCAATTTATGAGATCGATATGCTTAGTCTATTGAGTTATAGTAAAGCGTGTATTGAGTCATGGGCGGAGATGCCTAGTTATTGGCGGATATGCCAAGTTTTTGGCGGATATGCCAAGACACTGGATGTTTGGATTATATTGATGTTGCGTAGGAGCGGATCGGCTTCTATTGCAGAGATTTGGTATATGGTAATATCTAGGAACAGGGATCCCTAGATTAGAAATGAGTCGAGTCTGAGATGACGAGTCCAGAGTTTATTTACAGCTTTATATTGATTCATGTTTTTCAGATTTTGATACATGTTATTGATATCTGTTTCATGCTTTTATATCTGTTATATGATTGCATGTACACATTGTTTATACTGGGAATGTATTTCTCACCGGAGTTATCCGGCTGTTGTTGTGTTTGTATATGTGCATGACAACAGGTGGGACAAGATCAGGGTCAAGAAGAGGATGAGAGATTACAGTTAGCGTGTAGATCCGGCCCGGAAGTAGATTAGGATTCAGCACTTGATATATAGTAGTTGAACCCTAGTTTGACAAGAATGTATTTAGTACAAGACATATACTTTTACTTTTGACATGTATATAATACCGACCACTTATAGCTACATTTCGGGTACTATGTCTATTAATTGAGTGTCATTTTGGCCACCTAAGGACTAATGAACCAATACTAATTCCACATCACTTCATGTACATATTTACCCAGATGTGAAAAATATATGAATGGACACAATTTAGTGAACTATATAATAATGAAATCATACTCAAGTAGAAGCTTTATATCATATTAGATCATATGGATATGAATTACATTAATTTATGCAATTGAAAAATCTCCAGTTCATATGATTGATCCCAAAACTATGAACCACAATGTTGTGTTTCGAGTATCATTTCTGTTGGTCTCACGTGCAGCAATTTAAGATAATAAATATGAAAATAAAGAATAAATTGGACACCGAGATTTACGTGAAAAACTCCTAAAAATTATTAGGGTAAAAAACAGGGGCAAGATGAAAAAAATTTCACTATAATATTTTATGGTGTACAACCACTCACTGTATTTCCAAAGTGAACACATAGTCTCTTAATACGGGAAAACAAAACACCTTACAAATATTATAGAACTAAACACTAAAATGCTATAAGATGAGAAAAAACTCGAAGAAGAGATGAAAGAAATGATCGAATTGTGTCTCTATTTATAATCGAATTTTGAGGTGTGAAACCACGTGCATTTATTGAATTGCGTATGAAATTACTGAAACCAGCCGTCTGCTTCCAACCTTCAAATTTGACAGCATACACATTTATGCATTTCATGGAAAACACGTTTATTTGCCGACAATTTCGGCCATCAACGGACTTATGAACCATCCCAAAATATGTGAAACAATTTTCAACTTAAATTTTTTGCTTATCCACAATCATATACCATAATGTTGTGTTTCAGTAACATTAGCTTTCATGTGTTTTGATCGAGTATGAGAAAGGTAGCAATAAGGTATGTTTAGTTCCAAACTTAGCACTATGTGCCATATTTCGAGTACTAATGTCTATTAATCAAGTACCATTTCAGCCACCTATGGACTAATGAATCATCTCAAAAACTATTAACCATTTTTCCACTCAAATTTACTACTTGAGTAATTATAATATCATCAAATGTCTATTTAAACAACTTGAATTAAACTTTAGTATGAATAAAACATGATTGTTTTAAATGTTTGATTTCTTGAGTTTTATACTCATATACAATTTTTGGGTACTCATGATTTGTTTTTGTTGGAAATGATATATTTTAAAAACCTTTCATTAGTACCGGATATTGTAAGAAAATTCCCAAAATGGGTAAGAGTTTACACTCGATTTTGATACTCTTATCATGTCGGAAATTTGACATAACTCGTTCGAAAAATACTAAACCAACACAAACAAGCAATAAATAAATGAGATAAATTGCAAACCATCATTTGATCCAGTACACCATTCATCTGCAACAAATCCATGAATTTTGCTTCTTTTATTCAAGTCTTGTACCGAATACGATGACTTTAATGCTTAATTCGGTAAACTTTTTACCCAATTATTATAGTTTGGTACTCATTTCGAGGTGAAAATTGACATGAGTCGTTGACATATATAACACTACAACCAATGACCGGAAAATTTTGCATTAAAAACTGGATCTGCACAACTCATCAAAGAAATACATTATACAAATGATAAACCCATAAGAGACCGGGCTTGTAGTCTAGTGGTCTCATCCCTGTCAGTTTAACTGGCTTCTCGAGTTCGAATCTCCCACGTGTGTTGTAATAAAAAAAATTGATAAACCAATAACAAATTATCGAGATAAAACATCAATAAAAAACAAAAAAACATTACGCAAAGAAATCAAATATTTTACAATAACATTACAACAAAATGAGTATCTGACATGATACTCACGGGAAATTTAGGGTCCGATTCCAGCAAGTGTCACTAGTCCAGACACAGGTTTTGAAATTATCCTGAGCCTGAAATCACAAATAAAATCGTTAGGAGGGGGCCAGGAGGGTGACCTGGCGTAGCCCCTCCGACGCTCAAGTCAGAGACTGTGGATATATGGGGGAGCAGCTAAGGGTACTGCTGAAAACAATATAGTGAATCAATCAAATGAATAATCATACCTGATATTTATAGCAGAATACATGGGTCCTTAATGAGTCTGTCTTCCATTTGGGACTAGAGATGGACCAGAGGTAATGGGCTCATCCATGGGATATCATGACACAAATAAACGAATACATTGGGAGTTTATATACCATTGAAAAGCTTGAAGCTTGGTTTTTCAAACGATAAGAGATATCCTACAAAAACAAATTGATTCACAAACTAAACTTGTTGTAAATAACAAAAAATTTCGAAGGCAAAAACTTGTGTGAGACGTCTCATGGGTCGTATTTTGTGAGACATATATCTTATTTGGGTCATCCATAAAAAATATTACTTTTTATGCTAAAAATATTACTTTTTATTGTGAATATCGGTAGGGTTGACCTGTCTCACAGATAAAGACCTATGACCCTAATAAGAGACTTAACTCACAAAATACGACCTATGAGACCGTCTCACACAAGTTTTTGCCTTAAAAAAAAAACTATCAAAATAGCAATAAACATATAATATTATTCAGATGACACATATTTTAAATTTCATATATCGAATCAATTAAAAATAAAAGGAAGATAATAGCTAGGACGGAACGTGCATCACAATATCTTGGAACAAATTAGGAACAAATCATGCGTAAATTCTTTTCTTTGTCTAATATGGTTGTGTCTCCTCGTTGATTCTTTTCCTCCCCAATCCTCCAAACTCCAAAAGTATAGAGACCATTGGCTAAATCTTTTTTTTTTTAAAGAAAAAACAACAAAAAAATCCTAAAATTTGACCGTAATAGAATACAAAACAAAGTTGGGTCATTATTTTTCATTTAATATGAATAAAATACCGGTTAATTACATTCAACTCGACGAGGTTTATCATATTAACGAATCCAACCATATTTAAATAATTAGGTCTCTTGTGAGATGCTCACGAATCTTTATCTGTGAGACGGGTCAACCCTACCGATATTCACAATAAAAAATAATAAGTTTAGCATAAAAAATAATACTTTTTCATGGATGACCTAAATAAGAGATCCGTATCACAAAATATGACCCGTGAGATCGTCTCACACAAGTTTTTGCCTATTTAAATATTACACATATTTCTTTAAAGTTTGTAAAACATAAAAATTAAGCTGATAATTTCAATATTACTCACATCCCTCGTTAATGTAACGCAAACTTGGTGGAGTGAAATATATTTACTATTTAAATATAGTTGGATTTGTTTGTAAATACGATAAATGGTTTAGGAAGATAATTGTAATTATCCTTAAAAGTTAAGGATAATAATAATAATAATAAACTTTAAATATGGCACTAATCGCTGTTACGAAATAGCACTTTTTATCCTCGACACGCAAGAGCTTCGAGGCATATTCCGACCAAAGGTCAACCAAACTAAGCTTCTTCTCTCCACCCCGATCGAATCCACCTCCTCGGTATGCGTCTCCCACCCCTCTCTCTCTCTCTGTGTATGTGTGTGAATATATAAATAGATATATATGATTCATCGTAATCGATTTGATCTCCAATCGTAATCTGATTTGCTAAACTTGAAGTTGTTGCAATCAATTAACATCTGTGGCACTTATCATTCTAGGGTTTTGAATTAGGGATCGAGCTTGTCGAGAAAAATCCAATGGGTACAGAGGGAGAGATAGGCGTCGGCGTCGTGGGAGGGGAAGAGGCGAATATTAACATCCGATGCTCCAACGGCTCTAAATTTTCGGTGCGAACGGCTCTCCAATCCACGGTGGGGGAGTTCAAGGGTCTATTGGCGCAGAATTGTGATATCCCGGCTGAACAGCAACGGTTGATTTACAAAGGTCGGATCTTGAAGGACGACCAAACCCTGGTCAGCTATGGTATGCAACTCTAAATTGCTACCTTGTTATTTGGTATTAAATTTCCTTGTTTTTAGCTATAATCGAATTTTGATGATGTGTAATCATGTCGTTGTGCAGGGTTTCGCGTAGTATTGAATTATTGTTTTTCGAAAATTTCATGTGTTTAATGTTACATTAAGATTTGGTGTTTTGTGGCTTTAGGTTGGGGGTTAACGTACGCTTGGATAAAATATACTTTGTGGTCCCTATGGCGATACGCCTGCATGCCTTGGCTTTGGTGACTTGATTGTTGACATTAGTTTTTTGTGATTGTTTGCATATTCAGCTAAATAAATAGATACGCAGATTAGATATGAAATTTAAATTAGTCGTTCCTGGAATCCTTGAAGTTAAGACAATACACGAACGAGATTAAGACGTGCTTGACGAATTCATAATGCATGTTAAGCGATGTATTCGATTGCTGGGAACATATTGGGGTGGTCAAATTATGGCATTTTTAGTTGACAATTGGTATAGCATTGCCGGAAAATGGGAATTTATTTTGTGTCACCTTTCCCATGATGGTTAACCATTTGATTTTCAATTTCGTGTATTGTTCATTGAAGCCTTTCAAGAAGCACATAAATATTCACTCGTACGTCGTAATAGTACCAATAGGTATCCTCGTTAAAAGAGTGTAAGAGCTTTGTTGGCTGAAAAAAAAAAAGGAGCTGTTCCATATATTGAAATTTGAAAGAAATGTGCTTGTTTGGTGCCTGTCCTCACTTTTCTCCTTTTTTAACGGTAAAAAACAAACGCTAAAAATATTTCTCTTCCTTCAATATTTTCGGCTAAAATAATTAAACTACGTATCATTTTACTTGTCAAATAACGATTTCAAACACAATTTGCTCAGTACTTTTTTCTTTACTGTTATGCAAAATCAATTGTATTTAACTCGTCGACTTCTGTGATGTATATCTGAATGCCAATGAAAATATATATTTTCCAATAACCTTATTTATCTTCTATTTTCCTCAAAAGTCTGAGTTTAACGTGGTGCATTCAACCAAGCACTGTCAAATTTCCCCCTCATATTACCAATTATTGTTAGTACTTTTTAATATTGATGCTGGTAATGTTTGTCTTTATATGTAGCATAAGGTTTCATTCTTTTCTTAAATAGGTTTACAGGCAGATCACACTGTCCATATGGTTCGTGGTTCTGCACCTGCTGCAGTACCACCCTCTGCTGTTCCTCCCAGTGCTGCCCCCAATAATGGGGCCGCTGGGCTTACTGATGGCGGTGCTTCATTGTTTCCTGGGCTTGGTTTAGGGACAATTGGTGGCACAGGGGCGTCTGGATTATTTGGAACTGGTCTTCCTGAGTTTGAACAGTTGCAGGAACAGCTAACTCAGAACCCTAACATGATGACGGAGATAATGAACACCCCTGCAGTCCAAAGCTTAATGAACAACCCTGATGTTATGCGCAGCTTAATTATGAGTAACCCTCAAATGCGTGAGATCATGGACCAGAATCCTGAACTTTCTCACATTCTCAACGATCCCAGTATCCTTAGGCAAACACTTGAAGCTGCACGAAATCCGGAATTAATGCGTGAGATGATGCGGAACACTGACAGGGCCATGAGTAATATTGAATCTTCTCCTGAGGGATTTAATATGCTCAGGCGCATGTACGAAAATGTCCAAGAACCCTTTTTAAACGCAACAACTATGGGTGGTGGCACTGGAACTGATGCTGCATCAAATCCGTTTGCAGCTCTATTGAGGAATCAAGGTGCTGCTCAAAACCGAGAGGGGTCTGATTCTTCGGCCACTGGTCCTGAAACGGCTACAGGAACCACAATTCCAAACAGCAATCCACTTCCCAACCCATGGGGTAATTCTGGTGATATAAGAATTGATTAATTAAAAGCTTATGCTTGCAATTTTATATTGCTTTGTAAAATTTTCGACCTTAAGCTCTTTACTGTTAATTTAACTATTTAGCTGTTTCTGTGTTTTAGTTAGCTTTTCATGCCCATTTTCTTAATTTTCCAGTTACTGATCTGGAAAATGTGAAGTGAATGATTCTCCATGTCTCTCCTTTCCCTATTTGATGTGATTGATTTCTGCCCTTGGGTTCCCCTTCGATGTCTTGTCAACAGTTGTTATCCTATAATTATCTGCTCTAGTTGAAGCAGCATTCATCCTGCTCCTCATGCCTTGTCCTCGGATGGTGGTCTATGTATTCATTTAGTTTTGATAATGTTTTGTCCATGTCTTATGCTTTTCGTGCTTTACATGCTCAACCAGTTGAAGTAGGGAAGCTTATAGAGCCCCTTCCTATTTGGTTGAGTAGTAACTGTTCAACGAACACAGTAGATTCTTATTTTGGTCCGTATAGAGTTTTTCCCCTCTCTGGTTTGTGTAATACTGTTGTTTCTTTCTCTGCTTTTAAGGAGCTCTCTAACTAAGCTTCCAATTCGATATTTTAGGCGGTTCCCAATCAAATAATGCTACAGGAACTAATACAACTGGTGATGCTAGACTACCTCCTACTGCTGGGGTGAGGGGGCTTGGTATACCTGGATTGGAGCAAATGGGAATGTCAGATCCCTCTGTATTCAATCAATTATTGGAGAATCCGGCAATGACACAGATGATGCAAAATTTGCTTTCTAATCCCCAGTACATGGATCAAGTACAACCATTTATACTATAATGAATTGATTTAGTAACTTTACTTGGCGCTACTTTTCCATGAGCTACAACTTGATTGCAGATCCTAGGCTTAAATCCTCAACTTCGCAGCATGCTTGATACGAACCCTCAGTTGAGAGAAATGATGCAAAACCCTGAGATTGTACGTCAGTTGGCCTCTCCTGAAATGATGCAGGTATGTCTCTACAAGTACCTTTACTCTTTCTCTGCAAACAGATGTTTTTTCTTTTCAATTGAGATGGCACAACGTGTGCCATGGTGCCTGGGGATCTTGGAGCTCGAGGCTCAAGGCGTATGCCAATTTGATACTTGGATGATTGGTTAATTGGTTAGTTATTAACCTCATAGTTTCTTCAGTTACAGAAACAATTATAAACTTTTGGATGGAGACTCTCCACCCACTCCCCATCCACAGTTTAGTGTATAAATCTACCATTTTTTTCAGTTATTTATTAATACTTATTTGTCACTTTGTTTAAACTAACTTTATTATTGTTGCATTTGTATAGTTGATAATTTCCATGATAAGCACCAATTCATCTGTACAGGATGCTAGGTCAATCAGGATTAAAACTCATGCTTAACCTGTTGGTTCTTCATATCAAATAATCTGTTGTAAATAGTTCAGTTTTACAGCCTGAGAAAAATTATATATGATATATGAGTTTCAATGTAGGTTATAAGCTGTTCGTGCTTCTTTTTTCCTGTCTTTTTTTTTGTCACAGCAAATGATGGCTTTCCAGCAACAACTCTCTCAACTCAGTCGGCAGCAAACCACTCCGTGAGTGAGAAACTTCTGTTTTATGTATTTCAATTTCAAATATTGTTGACTTGTATCTAGTTGTCTATGTAAAATGATTACCAATGCAACTGTTCTTACGTATGAGTTATTTTTAATGTTTTCTGCTGTTTTATGACTTTCTTCATCCAGTCAAATATCAATTTTTTTTTCTTCTTTGCTCCTGCTCAATCATGCGGTACTTACAGTTAATGTAGTATTTTGTGGTTGGTTATTTTCTTTCCATTAACCTTGCAATTAGTTGGTATTTGTGTTTGAGTTCTTTAAAATTTTGTCAGAAGGTTAATTCTTCATTGGATCGAGCGCCATTAAATTTGATACAAATGCTGTTTAACAAATCTGAAGTGATCTTCATATATTTAAAATCTGAGGTGATCTTCCCCTCATATATTATGCTTTGGCAGTGTTGTTTAGACGCGGATTAGACTCCCATCTAAATGTTAACAAGAGATCATCTAGTAGGTTCCATCATCAAATCCATATAATTCTGTTTGTTTCTCTGCTTTGGTCCTACCCAGTTTTTGCTTTTTTGGGACGCCTCTGTCGTGAATGTGTAAACCAAGTATTGTATTTCAATATCAACTTAGAAATTAGTTGTGACATTTACCTTACTTGCATATTTCAGGGAAGGAGCTCAGAACAATCAGGGTACAAGTATGAACCAAATTTAGAATATTGTGTAGATATTCTTGCGCCTTTGCTTAATTGATGTCTGCAAAATGCAGGAAACCAAAATAATATGGGTTTGGATGTTCTGATGAACATGCTTGGTGGATTCAGAGCTGGTGGTTTGAATGTTCCAAGCACAAACAATCCTAATGGTTAAACTCTCTTTTCGACTTTGGTCCGATATTTATTAAGGGTTTTTTTTTTTAATCAAAATCACCATGTTTTTCTTGGTTGTTACTGTAGTGCCCCCGGAGGAGCTGTATGCTAGGCAACTATCACAGCTTCAAGATATGGGTTTCTATGACAGGGAGGAAAATATCAGAGCTCTCCGCGCTACATCAGGAAACGTTCACGCTGCTGTGGAACGACTTTTGGGGAGCACAGCTCGATAGTGTTTTTGTTTTGTTTGCCTGCATTGTTTGTTTGAGACCTGGGATTATTATGCATATAGTACTTGTTATGGGCCATCTTTTTCCACAGCTATTACTATTTATTCACACCAGGCCTCTTCCGGGACATTTGATCATTGGTTATGGTTATATTAAGTTGAAAATTATACAATTCTTTTTCTCATATTTAACTTGGAGCCTGAAATTTCAAATTGTTTTGATGAATTTATGGTGGATGAATTTGAAATCAATTTGGTTCCAAGTAAAATATAACACTGATTATGACAAATTTGAAATTTATTCATATGTAATTTCAGATCTTTTTCAAATCAAATCTCTTTTTTTTTTCAAATTATATCTTAAATAACTTGTCTGATAATATTGTATAAGCTGAGAAAATTGTTTGGTAAAAGTTTTGGGGCAACTTATTTAAAAATAATCAACTTTCGTTTCAAATTTATTTTTATTACACATCCCCTCAAAACTTAGTTTTAACTACCTCAAATTTTGAAAATACCAATAATATCTTTTTTCTCTAATTATGATATGTGGAATTGTTATACCTATCGAGTCTGTTCTTGAAGACATATAGTCTCAAGAAATACAGTTACGCAAGGTTTCCAGTCTATATATCACACTTAAATGATTGAATTTTTTTTATTTTTTATAAAAGGTCCATCATGCTTCCATATGATAAATTGTACAGTTTACCTTTTTGACCAGAGTGTCACCGGGTTATATCCACCGAGTTTTACAGACTGCTCCTTACAGTCCAACCACACAATCGCAACCGATAGTTTCTGACGCAGATTCCTTCAGTAACACTTAGCACAACCCTATTTCATTCCTACCTCAGGGTATAGAGTAAAACAGTTCAATTTGAAACTAATACATGAGAGGAACGAAAGCCTTGGCTCTTTTATTCAAACATACGAACTATTATTACGTAGTAACCTCCTGTAGAGGAGGAGAAACTTGTTTAGCTACTCTTACAACACACATAAACTTGAAAGAGAAAATATTACAAATTATTTTGAAGAAAAATGAATATGTTGAGTGATGCCTTCATCTTCCTTCTGCCTGATTATTTATAGAAGTTCTTGGCGGATTTGTTTTGCGAACTTCAAACTCTTGCCATAACTTTTAATGCCTTCCAGCTTCTTTTTAGCATTATCTCTTAAGTGGGTCGAGTGGGTAGCTGAGTGGTCCCTCTACTTGAGTTGTCTTCTTCCTAGATTATTAATCTAGAAACAGCTTGTTCTTCTGATCTTATCTCCTGGCATAACCAGTTGATATGTATCTGTATTATATCAGCTGATATCTCATTTCCTAATTCTTGTAGCCGTTTGTGGTAGGCTTTGAAATTTGCCAGCTGCCTCCTTATTGCCTTGATGCGTCTTTTAGAAACCTTCATAATACATTTTATTTAGGTTCTGAATTTTTCCTTGTGTATTTTTACTGGTTCCCATTTACTCTTTATTTATAGGTGTAATTAGGTCCAATTTTCTTTATTCATTTAGTGGGTTAGTCACATGACCACTATTTTTTGTCGGGGAATTGTTTGCTTTTGTTATCCCCACGGAAAAGTGATTAGGTTCACATGTCTACTTATTTTTGTCGAAGAATCTTAAACTTTTGATGTCCCAGAGGAAAACGTGATTGTGGTCCTTCACCACTTGGTCATGTTTCTGCAAGATGCTTCTTGTCTGACAAAGGTCTGAAGCCCTTGCCAAATTTTGGCTCCTTTTGGTTTGGGTATTCTAGGCAGATCTGTTCTGACTATCTTCCCACATTAGCCATATTGCAGAATTTTCGACGAGTTTCTTTACTCCCTGGCAGCTTTCTATTCAACAAAAGATTTTTTTTCTTTTCGAATAGATCTTCCGCAAAACTTGTGGTTTTTCCTGTCACAATATTTAACATGAATGATCCATTTATCGAATTATGATAAAATTTAAACGGAAACTTGACTTTGTCCATCTCAGTAAGACAGACACATAGACCCCATGCTCTTCTGGTGGAAATGTATCTTCAGTTATTGAAGCAACAAGGGGTGTTTCTTCTGACGGAGGATCTTTGATAAATTTCTGAACATTTGTATATGGTCTCCTTAACTTGATGAAATGAAAAGCTTCGTGTGAGCCTTTTCATGCCTGTTCTGGGGCTGTACAGAAGAAGTATAACTCCAGAATATCTCCTCTGGACAAATAATCGTTATTTGCCCAAGTTTCATGTATCGCTTCCTAGATCCATTTTGGTAACCCTGAAATTTCTGGGAAGCTTGGCGATGTGGATAAACTGAGGCAAGAGCCCCGAATTCATACCAAGCTTTGACATCATTTGGATATGAATTTGGTTTCATCCATACCCTATGATATTTTCCTAAAACATCAACCCTGATAGTAGCTGGGTTAATGTCTACTCTTATTTTTAATTTCTCCCAGTTTTGTTGGTAAACCTGAAATGGAGAAATTGCAGCTTCCTTAGTATCAACATTAGATTTACCCTTGTCAATGTTAGGTCTATGGTTAATCTTTCCCTCTTCAATCCCCTAGGTGAAGGGTTGACTTGAGGACTCGAGATAAGGATCTGGAGTCTCAATTTTTGTTTCAGCCGACTCATCTGGAGATGATCCCGACTTAACACTTGTGCTAGGGGTAGTTGAATCCCCTGCTCCAGATATATAGTCCTGTAATCGAAAACTCTTCATTTGGAAAACCAGTGGCTTCCCAATGCCTTGGAGGATAGGCCTTTGCACTACAGACCATAACTGAGTATAAGCCTGTAAACATCATTTGATTCGATCAGAGACAGTTCTCTTATCGGCTTGTTATAGTCTTCCCGCAACTTCTGCGTTTAAGACCAGCTTGTTAAACTCGTTTTGAAGCATTTCAATGTGTTCCCTCAAATGCCTCTGCATCTTAATGATGACATCGATATCACCGCTGTCCATTTATTGTTAAAAAATCTGCAAGAATATTTTCATTAGATTTAATTATCACAATATCAAAAATATAATTCTGACATAGTGCTTGACATCTTAATAATCTGACCTTCTCGGGTTTAGACTCAATTCTATTTTTTAAGAAAGATTTTACATGTGTATTATCAACTTTTAAAGTGAAATTTCTTTGCGAGTAAGAATAATGACCATTTTTCAGAAGCTTTCTTTACTGCATAGAATTCGTTTTCGTTGATATGCCATCTTATGGCTTCTGCATCTGAAAATAGTTCAGTGCAATATTTGCATGGCTGTTCTCCATCTAGAGTGAGCTTTGATAAGACTGCCACCCACCAATGATCACTGACATCCGTATATAATATCAGATCATCTTCATCTTGAGGAATAACCATTTTTGGAAGATTTTTACAAATCTCCTTTAGTTGACTAAGTTCTTGTGTGTGTTCTTTTGTCCATATAAATTTCGCATTTTTTTCAGTAATAGACTCAACACTTTCCTGTGTTTTGCTAGGTTTTTAATAAACATTCCAACAAAATTAACAACTCCTAGAAAACTTTGAAGTTGTTTATTTTCTTTTAGTTCGTTTGGAAAATTTTGCACATTTTCTACCATATGATCCTGCAAAATTATTCCACAGTCATCGATTTATATTCCTAGAAATTCGATCTTTCTTGTGGCAATGACTGCTTTCTTTTCTGATTGAACCAGTCCATCTTTTTTACAAAAATCATAGAAAATCTCTAAATGATTAATATGTTCTTCCATATTTTTAGATGCTATCAACACATCGTCAGTATAGACGAACATAAATTTGAAATAATCTTTAAATAGATTATCTATTTTCATTTGAAATATCTGTGGTGAATTAGCCAATCCCATTTGATATACTTCGCAGATATAATGTCCTTGTGGTATGGAGAAAGCTGTGAATTTCTTGTTTTCTTCCCGCGTCCGAATATGATAAAATCCGGACTTACAATCAAATTTAGAGAATATCTTTGCATTGCGTATGCAACTGATTAGATGTTCTCTACTAGGTATGAAGTACCCATCAAACTCCAGAATCTTATTAATTTCTTGGTAATTAATAACTAATCTGGGTTTGTTCTTTTTTATTTTACCGTGATTTATTACAAGAAATCCTGGGCTACTGTATGGTGAATTCATGCTTTAATTAAACCAAAGTCCAGATGTTCCTTAATTATAATCTGCATACCCTTTGATCAATTATATTCATTGGGATAGGTTTGCTTCGGAAAAAATCATATTCTTTGCCTTCCTTAATTTTAAGGCAAGCTTTGAGTTTTATCCACCATGCCAAGGGATCTTCATTGTATTTTTCTTTGATCCTTCTCTTGACATCTTCTAATGATATCTTAGATTCAAACTCTACCTCATTCTTATGTAGAGCTATCTTAAGGCATTCTATTTTTTCTGCTTGGAGCTCTTTATTTGCACTTAGTTGGAGCATTGTTTCTCCAAACCGTCTAGAATACTTCATTTTTGGGTTTAGAAGTTTTTCTTTATCACCTCACTTGCTGCGAAACTGGATTGACAATTTTCTGTAAAGTGCCTCTCTTAGTCTCTGGAATATGATTTTTTATCACAAGGTGTTGTGAATACTAATATTCTAGTCTCATTTTCTTGCATATAAGACTTTAACATTTGTAGGAAATTGTTTCCTAGCAGAATGTCAGCTCATGTATCATGAAAATAAATCAGTGGTGTTTTTACCTTATACCAAAGTGTTTGTCCAGCACCTCCGATCACAATTTATGTCATCTTAATCCCCTTACATAAGATTAAGATTCTTCTGGAAAAATCTCTTCCAGCAATCTTTGGTAATTCTTCTTCCAAATTATTTGGAAAAACTCCTCTTTTTCTGTACAGATTCCCGCACCCGAATCAATATAAACAGCAAAATATCATGCTTTATATTGTTCGTACAACATTCCTATTGGGATGTATATTGAGAATGAGTTTGTGGTCATTGGATTTTCCACACCTATCGTCCGCCATAAACTCCATTCCATACTCTGGATGTTTCCAAGATTTGTGTTCCTCGATAAACTCTAGTCCAAGAACCAATCAATCTGGTTCTTTCCCTGACATTCCTTTGATATGAACTTCCAATTCTCCGATCTTAATCATTCTTTGGTAAGTTTCTATCATATGTTGTCCTAAATAGTATATGGTATTACAAGGAAATTGATTCCTTTGTTTCGTAATATAAAATGCTATTTCTACTTCCTTCCACCCTTCTAGGCATCTAAGCTTTCTTATTGTAGAAAAGTTTTTTGGCTCCTGTTGGGTTTCTTGGACATGTATTTTTCCCCACCTGTAACTAGTAATTATATCTCCTTGAAAAGATAGCCTTCTCGATTCCAATTTAAGACTTTGATTTCTTTGTAGAATCGACTTGTCTTATATTTGGATATCTGTTTCCTGAATTAATAGAAAATCAACTCTTTCTAGATAAATTGTCTGAGCAACTTTTCCGAATATCTCAGGTATTTCAATGAACTCATTTCTAGAAGTTTAATGAATCCTTCTCTATTGAGATCAAGCGTTTTTGCTGCGATTCTCATAGCAGATGCCCAATCATCTATTAGTTCTTCTCTGTTTTTGAAATCTAATACATCTAGGTTAAGCATAACCCCATAAGGATGTATAGGTTCCAGATCAGATTTCCCACAGGGTATTTGGTTCAAAGGAATTTGATTCTTCCTTGACCTTGTTCCCGCTTGGTGCGATTCTCCACCAGTGTAAAAGTCTAGTTGGGATTCTCTCATATTTATATTATGAGATTCCTCACTTTCTCTTGGTGGTTCCTGCGAAGATGACCAGGTTATGGTAGGTTGTTCGCCCCCATTTGTGTTCATCTTCAAATCTACAACCTTGAGATTTGCAAAAGATTCTGCAAGTTCTTGTAGATCCTCTAGACCAATCCTTTCAAAAGTTGTCATCAGATTGATTTCTTTTCTAAAACTGTTTGATTAGATTGATCATTTTTTCTTCTTCAGTTAAAGGTTTTGGCATCACTTTGGCCTTCCCTCTTTGATGTAATATGGGTTCAGTTCCAAAGGATGGTGGCAACTTTCCTTCTGAAGTTCTCTTACTAGAACTTGGTTGTTGTTCTAGGATTTGAATTCTTGTTTGAATGTCCTTTAATATTCCAAGAATTTCTTCCTGATTTTCAAGGATTTTCTCCACATTTTGTGGTACATAATACAACATATTGCATAATTTTATACCGTCTTTTGAATCTCTCTAAGATCTCCCGAGAGTTTAGAGGAATCTGATACTATTTCTAAGAATATGTTATTTTGAATCATAAGTTTGGCTTAGGACTTTGACAAGTTCCTTCTTGATATCTAAACTTAGTTAGATCTTCCTGTTTCAAATATTCCAGAGTTCTGGAATAAATCCTATAAATACTTAATCTCGAACCTGGGTTCGGATTCATTTTAATTGAGAAAATTCTCCTCCTCAAACATTTAATTACTTAATAATAATAATTTGTATGTTTGAAATAATTTTACCTAGATTCTGATACCATTTTTCCCCGGAAAAATCAACCATTTGATTTATCAATTATAAGGGCAAATAAGGGTATTTTTGTCTTTTTAAGTGCTTTTTAGGTAGTGGAACCAAAGTTTTTTAGCATAGGTAGTAAATTTAAAGTTTAATTTGGTTTGAGTATTTTTTCACAATTTACCCAAAGTTTTTCAGAAAAACTTGTAGAATATTTGAAATAAGTCATTCAGAAGAGATAGATGAGATAGATAGGTTAAATCGTAATTTATTTATTTATTTATTTTTTATATATTTTAGAAGACTAAAATATCTTAAAATATTTTATTATATATTTAATAAAAATAATTATTTGGATTATTTTGCGTTATCATTTCTTTTTTTTTTAATCATGGTAATGTGAAAAGATATTATAATCTATTCTATTTTATTAAAGTTGAGGACATGATAGTAACCATTTAAAAATGACATTAACTTTACCCGTATATGACATCAAACCGCTAGGGATGTAAATGAACCAAACTGTTTGCTAGATATTCGAAGCTCGGCTCGATAAAAAGCTCGTTTGAGTTCGTTTGTTAATCATATCAAGCCAAACTCAAAATCGATTTCGAGCTCGAAAATTTAATCAAACCAAACTCAAGCCTAATGATATTAGGCTCGTGAACTCGCAAACATGTTTGATAATAGGCTCGCGAGCTCGAGCTCAAGCTCGATTTGTTTAGGTGGCTCGTAAGCTCGAGCTCGACTCGTTTAGGTAGTTCATCAGCTCGAACTTAGCTCATTTGTTGAGTTGATAAATAAAATTATTAGTACTAATGTTAATGGAAGGAATTGAACACAAAACATTATTGAAAAAAAGATTAATTTACAGCACATAGCCACAATTACATTTTTTATCTTACTTGTATATCATTATACTGAAATGTTTTTTAAAAGATAATAAATTAACAGAAATACATCAACTTATTCTTTTTTTCCCAAAAAATTTACATTTCCAAGTCATATATACGTCGAGTTACTTTAAAAATTATTATCCTAAAATATTATATTAAATTGAATATAATGAATTCATATTGATTAAAAAATAAAATTTATTTGGAACACAGCGAATGGAGTATTAAAGGAGTAAAATTATTGCAATGTTATTTATATGGTGATATCAGCGTGTGACAAATATTTGTTATCTGGATGTTGGATGTATTATTTTGAGATGTTCAATAATATAATGAGTTTATGTTTTTTTAGTTGTTCTTTTTGTCGTTTTGATTATTTATGAATGAATTATATTTTTATATTTGATTTAAAATTAGTTCATAAATATATTTAATTTTTAACAAGCTCATAACAAGCTCAAACTCGAGCTCAATTCTATGCTTTACGAGCTCGAAAACGAGCTGAGCTCAAGCCAGACTTGTTAATTAAACATGATAAACGAGCTATTAATGAATCAAGCTCGAGCCCGGCTTGATTAACATGATAAACGAGCTTTTAACGAGCCGAGATCGAGCTTTTTTCGAGCTTAGTAATTTCAATACAAACCGAGCTCGAGCCTGATAATAGGATCTCGAATCGAGCTCGAGCCTCAAACAATCCTAAATGAACCAAGCTCAAGCCTGATACTGTTTGGTTTGGATTGTTTACATCCCTACATCCCGCCATCCGCCGCAACCCATCATTAGGCGGGGCGGAGCAGGCCGACCCGCTTATTTTTTTAAGAAAAAATGCTACACAGTATCACAGTAAACATAGAATAAATATATATTTAAGTCAAATAGTTTCATAAAATACTTAAAAATATTGAAATAAGAAATTAAGAAAGCATACAACATAATCCAGAAAAGTTAAAATGCTTAAACCAAACATGAAGAAATTAAATAAATACTATAAAGTCAATTCTCATTAAATTTCGTTTAATCTTGATCTTTTACGTTAGCATAAAAATCCAAACAGTCTGATATTTTATTAACTAAATTCGTTCAATTTTTTAGTGGGGCGGACCACTTCAACGGGCATGACCCAAATTTGACAAATCTAATTGGGAATAATGATATCGAATTAAGCTGATATAAAAGGAAAATCACAACGGCGGAGTGAACCGTACGAGGCGGAGGGGAACTGAAGACTAAAGGAAAGAAAACATGGGGAACCGGTTCTGCGATTACCGGTACCTCCTCCTCTTCGCCGCTGTCCCATTCGTCTACATCCAGGTCAAACATAGGTTCACTTTGATTTTGATTTCTGATCGGAAAACCAGGATACAGAATGATTGTTTAATCCCATGCTTGTCTGATTCCTATTTCTTATTAGGAATTAAACTTACTCATATGCTGCCACCAGATGAAGCAAAGACCAGTGTTGCTAATATAAGTAATTGCTGACATGATTATTGTTCTTGGTGTCCTTACCCGCAGATGCGACTTTTCACTGCTCAATCAGAGTATGCTGATCGTCTCGCTGATGCTGTACGTTTTGCTTTGTTTTTTTATTCAGCACCAATGCTCAATTCTATCTACAAGACAAGATTATGAACGGGGTCAATCGAGAAACTGTGTTTTGTGGTGCGGGAGCAACCACTGAATGTATTTGGGGCTGATATTCACATTTCTAGCAAAATTACAAATAGAATTTCGATATGTTCATTTTATGGCATCAGTGGTCCATTGACCTCACGCCTGTTATTGGGTCTTAAGATTCTGATGTAGATGCTCAATATCAAATGCCTAGCTCTCTCATACTGTAACACGTTCTTTGCTTACCTTCTACTCTTGATTGGGGGAGCTACTGTTGCTATATCGAAATTAAAAAATTTATTTAGATTGACGTCTTGGCTGAGCAGTGAAAGCTGTATTTTTTAGTAATTTTCTTTTACTATATCCTCATATGTAGTCATAAAAACTTTTGTTCTCAGGATGGGTTAGAATTAGAATGAACTAATCGTCATTAAGAAAAAGATTAATTTTTTAGGTCCGATTTCCGAATATGTTTTCATACAGCAGTAATTTATGTATATTGTCATAATAAAATTCAGGTGACCTTGTTGATTTGATATACAGAGAGGGAATATATGGTGTTAGTTCATAATTATAGAAGTTTGTAAATGCATTTATAGATAATATTTAAAACAAAATTTTTTGAAGATATTAGAAAATTTTAGACTTTTTAGATGACTTTCATAGCCCCAGCGATAATTGGATGCTAGATTTTGAACTATGCGTTTCAAAATGTCTATACCTTGGATTTGGCATGCTTTATTAATTAAAGATTTGATTTAGAGACCTTCTGGTAAAACTTCCTGGTAGTAACAAAATTAGTTTGGTCCAAACAGTATAACTGTAGAATGGTGTAGTGTATAATTAATAAAAAAAATCAGAGTATGTTCAGAAATAATAATACAAAAAATGTATTGGTTTGCACATACATTCTTTTACATTTTTTTTTTCAAACCAAACAATGAAGCATGTCATACTTTGTTTCCCTGAATGGAATTCATTATTAATATAGTCCTAATACTTTTACTTGTGTATCATTGAGTTACCGGATGTAAAAATGCTTTACACTTTCTATATTATGTCGTCATTCAAAAGGCCAAACGTATATCATAGGATATACGGCACCTAACATGTACAGTATTGATGACAGATTGAATCAGAAACTCAGTGTACTAGAGAGACACGACTGTTAATTGATCAGATCAGTCAGCAACAAGGACAAATTCTTGCTCTTGAAGGTGCTTTATCTTTTATGCTTCTTTCCCCGATGACTGGCTTTAAAAAATGCATTGCAAAATCTTACTGCTTAATCCATAGATTTTAATGCTCTTCCTGCCAGTAACTGAAAGTTTAAGAAAGGATCCATTCGGTCTTGAAATATCATAAAGATCGATTAGTGAGCTTTGGGATCAATACAATTCAAACTGCCTATACTTAATGATATAGGACAGATTGTCTCCTGATACGAGAAAAATTGATTATGTGATAGGGAAGAGCTAGATTACTGAGCAGTTTTCATGTATAATCTTTTATACTCGTGCCCGGTCAAGAATGATGAAGCAGCTCGTCTGTTTCACTGCTATTTTTTCTCATTTGTTTTTCTCTATTCTCATTTCTGGATAAGGAAGTATTTTTTATCACTGGACGATGTGGTGTTATACTGTTATTGATGAGAAAAAATTATTGTTTATCTTTTGCGTGCTACAATTTCAGAGGAAAGGAAGCGTCAAGATAAGGAATGTGGACAGTTGAGAGCACTTGTTCAAGATCTTGAAAGTATGTTTACACAGTTCCTTCCTTTATTTCTCATTTGTCACCTAGTTAATTGCTTTCTTTCTGTGCATGTAAAGAGTTAGTTTTCATTCTGCAAATATCTATTATCAGTCCTTTTTCTAGCTTCTGGATACTTGCCTATTAAGGATAACGTCTCTGTACTATTGGCCATTTCTTTTTGTACTTCTGCATGGTTCTATGGCAAATTAAGTAGGATGATAATACAAACTGCGACTTTTGTACTTCAACTTGATTGGCTCAAAAATTAGGTTCTTCCCATCTTTCACCTTTTATTTTTGTTATATATTGAACATTTGACCTCTAGTCCCTTTTGTTGCCCATGATCAATGCCTACATTTGTTAGTAGTGTGATCGTTTCTCTATCCAAATTCAGGGAAGGGTGTAAAGAAATTGGTTGGTGATTTACAGGTTTGTACAAAATATTTGTTTCTTTGTGTTGTTATATGCTATTTTCTTGAACTCTTATATATCGAACATGTTATTTGTTTATCAGGTTCCAGTAGCAGCTGTCGTGGTTATGGCTTGTAACCGTGCCGATTACCTTGAAAGAACTATAAAATCTATTCTAAAGTATGATGTGTCTCCATGCATCCTTTTGGTGATTTGAGTTGCTATCACAACACTTTTAGCTGTCAGCTGACATTTTCTTTCATCTCTTTTTTTTTTCTTTTTTCCTTACTAGATATCAAATTCCTGTCGCATCAAGATATCCTCTATTCATATCACAGGTACCTAAATATGGGACATCTGACATGAGTTTGGAGTTTTTCATTGAGAACAAGGGGGACACTTTGCAAATGCAAATTACATTTGCATTATTTTTTTGCAGGATGGATCAGATCCTCTTGTTAAGAAGAAGGCTTTGAGTTATGATCAGCTAACGTACATGCAGGCACTTGTTTTCTTTCTATCTTTACATTCTAAAATTATTTCTTACTCAGTTCGCTTTACCTGCTTATTTATTGGATTGGATTTCTTTTAAGGTCTTTAAATTTTATTCCTGGTTCTTGTTCAACCACAACAGTTTTAATATACTTTCATGTGCCCCAGCATTTGGATTATGAACCAGTGCATGCTGAAAGGCCTGGGGAGTTGATTGCTTACTACAAGATTGCACGTTAAGTTTTTTGTTAATTTGTTTTCTGTTATTTGCCTTCCTTTCTGTTTGAGGAAAGATTCTCTGGCTGACATAGCCTAATTTTGTTTGCCGTTCAGGCCATTATAAATGGGCACTGGATAAGTTGTTCTATGAACACAAGTTTGACAAAGTAATCATTCTCGAAGGTTCCTGTTTTCTTTATTCTTTTTTACTTCCTTTTCTTTTGTTTCTCTTTTTGCCTCTGGTTCTTTCTTTCACTGAATAAGCCATCATCTGCAGATGATATGGAAATTGCTCCTGATTTCTTTGACTATTTTGAGGCTGGAGCTGCTCTCCTTGACCACGACAAGTGAGTTGTTCTCTCCAAGATATGATGAATTTTAGATCCATTGACAATTTGACATCCTACGTCGATTTCTGATTGGAAGTATTTGATTGAAATGCACCAACGATAGATCTATCATGGCGATTTCTTCATGGAACGATAATGGGCAAAAGCAGTTTGTACACGATCCTTGTAAGTTCCTCAGTTGTCCTATCGATCTGCTAAACTTTCGCAAAAATGTTCCTAGGTTAATGCTATTATCTTCTCTCACTGATAGAAATTGTTCTACGTGACATTGTTGATTACTGTGTTTCTGGGCTTTGATGATGTTTGTCATTCTTGTTCCTTGAGATAACTTGGTTGGGTAGGTTAGTTCTTTCGTATCACTTCCCACACCACTGTTTGTATTGAGTGTTACTCATAATGAATGATAATTCATTTGTATGTAAAATGACTACTTTTGTCGTTTTCCCATTAAACCCGTTATCCCCTGTTTGTTTCCCCTTTATGTAATCAAAATTAGTTGTTCAGTTTTGATTACTTTTAATCATTTAGTGAATCTATTTCCTTCATTATCGTATGAAACAAGTGCACACGATATGCTATATATTCATTCAAGCTATTTTCTAATATTTTTAAAAAGTATTGTATAGATTATAAGCGTCTGATTTTCAGTGTTAACATTAAATAAGGATGAATTGTTGAAGGATCATTAAATTTTGTGAAGCAGGTTCTTTGAGTTCCCGTATGCTATAGCATTTAGTTTTGAACTTAAATCACCAGATTGTTCCGTCACTGATTCATTATATATCTTTGCGTATGGTTCCGTCGCTAAATTTCTTGAATTCATGAGGTTCTTCTCTATCCTCATTTTTTAACTCATGGTTCCGTCTCCGAATTTCTTGAATTCATGAGGTTCTTCTTTATCCTTGTTTTGTTACTCACCAATCATGCTTTACATTTATTTCTCATATTTTTTGTGCTGAGATGGGATATGCTATCACTATTTCTTTCGTGTGCTAATTGATATTCATCTTTATTGAACTGTTTGAAATGAGATTTTTGTTAGGTTGTGTACCGTTCAAATTTGGGAATTTTTACAATCTGTGGATGATTAAAGAAGATGCAAAGCTTCCACAGTTCCACTATTTTTTTTATGTACATTTTTTAACAGCCTATTTGGTCAAACATCAGTAACCTTTCTGCATCTGTTTTCCTATCTCTTGCAGATATTCTTCATCGCTCAGATTTTTTCCCTGGTCTTGGATGGATGCTCTCTAGATCCATATGGGATGAATTGTCTCCTAAGTGGCCAAAGGCATATCCTTCAGCCGTCTTAATAGTTGTAATATTTGACATCAAAATCTTAAATTATTTTATCCGTGCTCCGTCTAGATTTTTTTCTCTTTGGTATCTTTCGCTTCAGTCTTATGCATTTTCTTGACCAAACAATCACTTACTGGGATGACTGGTTGCGGCTGAAAGAGAATCATAGAGGGCGTCAATTCATTCGCCCAGAAGTGTGCAGAACATATAACTTTGGGGAGCATGTAAGACTTGTGCTCATTAGTAAAAACACTTATGTCTCTATGTACGACTTGTTCTCTTTTTAGAGGTTTCCGATTACATTAGTCTATTAGACATGATTAGGGGACAATATATCAAGCTTTAGGTGTGAAATTGATTTTTTCACATCCATGTTCTTTTCTTCAAGAGGAGAGTATTTACCATGACATGTTCAATTCTGGTAGATATTTTTGACTAAAATTCTAAATCATGACTGATGGTTTTTTAGAGATTTCTATCATGGAAAACAATTTTGACCTTTTTTGGGTTGTTAAAGAAGGCTCGGCCGGGTATATGTTTAATGTTTGACATGAAATTTTACTGTTATTTTTGGTTTTGTCATAAGTTGACTTGTTAAATTCTTGTCTGCTACGTGTTTGGAAGCTATCATAAGTAGTTCTTGTTACATTTTTTCAGTCGAACTTGCTCTTACCAGGCTTCCTATTTTTTCTTCATAGGGTTCCAGTATGGGGCAGTTTTTCAAACAATATCTTGAACCTATCAAACTGAATGATGTCCAGGTATGTAACTAGTATGGTCCATGTTACCTTGCTCACCTTGTGCTAGCCTTCGTCTGAAAACTGTTTTTACTGGTCTGGAAGGTTGATTGGAAGTCAATGGACCTGAGCTTCTTGGAGGAGGTAAAGTCTTGCCTTTATAAGTGAAATATATACCATGCAACTGTGCTATGACAAGGAGGAACGTAGTCTATCTAGATACTGAGATTAGCTCTACTTTTATAGGATAAGTATGCAAAATACTTTGCGGACCTGCTTAAAAAAGCGACTCCAATGCATGGAGCTGATGCTATTCTCATGGCACATAACATTGAAGGGGATGTACGTGTCTCTTACCGTGACCAATCAGATTTTGAGTACATTGCTAGACAGTTCGGCATTTTTGAAGAATGGAAGGTACAAATTGTTCTTTAAGGTTCTCTTCCATTCTCAATAGTTGCGACTTGCTCCCCATTGTTGAATCGTAGCTGACTTATTTATCTCCTTCCTGATTTCAAACTCTCAGTTTATCGTAACGGGGTTTATATTTATATAATCAGGATGGTGTCCCGAGAACAGCGTATAAAGGAGTAGTTGTTGTCCGTTATCATCCACCGAGACGCGTATTCCTAGTCGGCCCAGATTCTCTCCAACAATTTGGAATCAGATAGACCTAAAGGCAAGGCGGTGTCTGTAAGTTTATTAGGAACTTTGACGGACTGAATTCCTTAATGCCGGTGGCAACTTGTATTCACAAGACTCGTATTTGTTTTGAGTTCTTGCTAATGCCATCAACACAAATTCACAAATTTTCCATATTGATCATCACACATTTTAATAGAATTGTGGTCCAATTTGATTTGTTTTTTCTCCCCGTCAAACTTTAAGCCTAGCGGTGGATGGCTCAGAATACTTTTGTTGACGGACTATTTGGACAGTCTCTAATAAAAATAATAAGCTATTAATGTCAAATGTAAAATGACCAAATTGTTGAAAAATATATTTAAAATGTGTGTATTGAATATTTGAATGTTGAATATTTGAATGTTGAAAATAAGAGTTGTAAATATTGAAAATTAGTATGTGGTGATGTAGGTAATGATGTATTTTATTTTTGGATTATTTGTAAAGATTTTCTATAAATATATCTCTCATTTGTGAAGAAAATCACAATTGAGTAGAGAGAAAAATATTATAAAGTGTGTAGTTTGGTAAATTTTGAGAGTTTGAGATTTTTACTTTTTACCATAAATTTTTACTTTTTCACAACACGTTATCAGCACGAAGCTCTAAAAGTCCTCCATCCTTTTCCAAGCTTCAAACAGAAGAAAAAGGTAACAAAAGTAATAATATTTATTTTACTGTTATTTATTTATTGTGTATATATTTAATATATAATATAATATTATTAATAATAATAATAAATTTTTCAAAAACTTGTTATAAATCTTGGGAGAATGTTAAGACGACATCTCACACTCCCGGTAAGGGATACGACAAGTATAAAAGTCTATAAAATTTTTAAATAAAATATCTTATGACACATCATTATAATAATATGACATGATATACATAATTATTTAAATATGTCTAATATTTTATACATCATATTATTACCATAAAATTATACAAATACATACCTTTATTTTTTTATACACCAACGGTCATAAACGGTAACAAAATGACTAGTTTTTGCCCTATAAATATGATCTCATAAACACATTCAATTACTCCAACTTTCTCTTCTTCTCTAAAAATTATTCTTCACTAAATTTTCGAAGAAAAAAAAAGATGGCTTTCTCAAGGTTATTTTTAATTATTTTGGTTATCATACTCACGAGTCTTTTATTTATCGGAGAATATCCTACTCGTGTGTTTTCTTTATTTTTAGAAATGCTTGTACTTGTTGTTTATCCATTACTTTGTATTGCAATATTCATTAATTAATAAAATGCATCGTAATTTTTTTTTAGTACCACCATGTCAAATTTGACAAAGCTCGAATTTGTTGCGCTCGACATCACGGGAAAAAATTATATGCCATGGACTCTCGATGTAGAAATGCATCTTGAGTCATTGGGTCTAAGTGAGACAATAAAAGAAAATGGCATATCGACATCACAAGAAAAGGCAAAAGCCATTATATTTTTGCGTCGACATCTCAACGAGGGATTGAAATGTGAATATTTAATTGAAAAAGATCCCATGGCTTTGTGGAAAGGATTAAAAGAAAGATTTGAACATATAAGGGAAGTTATACTTCCGACCGCCCATGATGAATAGAATATGTTAAGATTCCAAGATTTTAAGAAAGTCAGCGATTATAATTCAGCGATGTATCGAATAATCTCGCAGCTAAAATTTTGTGGACATGAGGTCACAGAATCGGAAATGCTTGAAAAAACATTTTCCACGTTTCATGCATCAAATATTACTATACAGCAACAATATAGAGTACGTGGATTTGCGAGATATTCTGAACTCATCGCCTGTCTTCTTGTGGCGGAAAAAAACAACGAGCTATTAATGAGAAATCATCAGTCCCGACCCACTGAATCAACAGCATTTCCAAAAGTAAATGCTGTAAGTAAAAATGAATTTAAACCTGGAAACCAAAATCAAATTCAAAGACAAGGTTTTGGTCGAGGTCGAGGTCGAGGTCGTGGACGTGGACGTGGACGTGGAATTGGCCGTGGTCGTGGTCGAGGCCGTGGTTTTGAAAACAATAGAGATAGTTATTTTTATAATTCATCTCAAAAGAGCGTCCCAAACCATCCACAGAAAAGGCATCATGAGAATACAAGTGTTAATGAAAATCACTCATAAAGATATGAAAGTTCTTGTTTCAGATGTGGTACTCCAGGACATTGGTCCAAAATTTATCGAGCCCCTGAACACCTTTGTAAACTTTATAAAGAATCATTAAAGGGGAAAGAAAAGGAGACCAACTTCACTGAACGCAGTGACCATTTGAGTGATTCAACTCATTTTGATGCTGGTGATTTTATGAATGATTTCTCTGGAAATGATCAATATGTTGGTGGGATATAAATGAACAATATTGATGCTGCAGATTTTCTCAATGATTTCTCTGAAAATGAACAATATAGTGGTAGAATATAAATGTACAATAATTTATTTTTCATGTATCCATATAATGTTTTATTGTATAATTATGATATGTGTTATATTTAAATATATATTTTCAGTAATTTTATTTCATTGCATATTTTTTTGAAGTTCAAAAAATGAAAAATGCTATGAGCAAAGCTGAAGTTTGCATACCTGATAGTAGTACAATGCACACTATCCTCCGAGATAAAAGATATTTCTTGGAACTAAAACCAACAAAAACAACGGTGAATACAATATCAGGTCCTGTAGACTTGATTAAAGGATGTGGTAAAGCACAATTTTTGTTACCTAATGGTACAAAATTTTTGATCAATGATACTTTATATTCACCACAATCGAAAAGAAATTTGTTGAGTTTTAATGATATATATTCCCATGGGTATGATACTCAAACAATGAATGAAGGGAATAAGAAATATATGTGTCTTAATGATATATATTCCCATGGGTATGATACTCAAACAATGAATGAAGGGAATAAGAAATATATGTGTCTTATCACATATAAATCAGGAAAGAAATATGTGATTGAAAAACTACCAATGCTCCCTACTGGATTGCATTATACACATATAAGTCCGATTGAATCAAACATGATAGTTGATAATTCTTCAATATTAACCAATTGGCATGATCGATTGGGACATCCTGGTTCAACAATGATGCGAAGAATTATAGAAAATACACGTGGTCATCCGCTGAAAGACCAGAAGATCTTTCAGAATAATAAGTTTCAATGTAAAGCATGTTCTCTTGGAAAACTTATTATAAGACCATCACCAGCCAAAATCCAAACTGAATCACCAATGTTTCTTGAACGTATTCAGGGTGATATTTGTGGACCAATCCATCCACCATGTGGACCATTCAGATACTTTATGGTATTGATTGATGCCTCCAGCAGATGGTCACATGTATGTTTATTGTCAACTCGAAATGTTGCATTTGCAAAGATCACTTGCTCAAATAATAAAATTGAGGAATCAATTTCCCGATTATACAATCAAGAAAATTAGACTTGATAATGCTGGTGAATTTACTTCCCAAACTTTCAATGATTATTGTATGTCTATGGGAATCATTGTTGAGCATCCTGTTGCTCATGTACATACACAGAATGGATTGGCTGAATCATTGATTAAACGTCTGCAAATGATTGCTAGACCAATGATTATGAAAACAAAGCTCCCTATTTCTATATGGGGACATGCAATTTTACACGCTGCTTCATTAATTCGCATCAGACCAAGTTCATATCATAAATACTCCCCATTGCAGCTTGCATTTGGTAAAGAACCAGACATTTCTCATTTGAGAATTTTTGGATGTATGGTGTATGTGCCTATTGCACCACCGCAACGAAAGAAAATGGGACCTCAAAGAAAGGTTGGAATTTATATCGGTTATGATAGTCTATCAATCATTCGATATCTTGAACCTCAGACAGGCGACGTGTTCACAGCACGTTTTGCTGATTGTCATTTTAATGAGGAAATCTTCACAATGTTAGGGGGAGAACAGAAACATACCGAAAAGGAAATTACATGGCATGTATCATCATTGTTACATCTGGATCCAAGAACAAAACAATGTGAAAAATATGTACAACAAATTGTACACTTGCAAAGAATAGCCAATCAAATACCAGATGCATTTGCTGACACAAAAGGGGTAACTAAATCATATATACATGCTGCAAATGCCCCTGCTCGAATTGAAATTCCAAAGAAACAAATTGAAGATACTCTTGATGTCATTAAACGCCTGAAGCGTGGAAGGCCAGTTGGTTCCAAGGATAAAAATCCTCGAAAAAGAAAATTTATAGAGAAACACGATGATCACAAAATAAAGAATGATGTTCCTGAAGAAACACATGATGATCACAAAATAGAGAATGGTGTTCCTGAAGAAACACATGATGATGAAAATATTCTGTCAGAACCACAAACTGACGAGAATCATGAAATCTCTATCAATTACATTAATACTGGAAAAATATGGAACCGAAAAGATATAGAAGAAATTGATGATATATTTTCTTATAATGTGGCAATCGACATCATAAATGATAATGAAGATCATGAACCAAAATCTTTTGGTGAATGTAAAAATCGGCAGGATTGGATAAAATGGAAAGAAGCCATCCAGGTTGAATTGGATTCGCTAAATAAACGTAATATTTTTGGACCTATAGTCCTTACACCTGAAGGTGTAAAACCTGTTGGATACAAATGGGTTTTTATTCGAAAGCGAAATGAGAAAAATGAAATAGTGAGATATAAAGCTCGACTTGTTGCACAAAGTTTTTCTCAAAGGCCTGGAATTGATTATGAAGAAACGTATTCTCCCGTGATGGATGCAATTACGTTTCGGTATTTGATTAGCTTGGCGGTATCTGAAAATTTAGAAATCCGTCTTATGGATGTTGTTACAGCTTACTTATATGGATCACTTGATAGTAATATATATATGAAAATCCCTGAAGGATTTAAGATGCCTGAAGCACAAAGTTCAAAACCCAGAGAATGTTATTCTGTGAAATTACAAAGATCATTATATGGGTTAAAGCAATCTGGTCGAATGTGGTATAATCGACTAAGTGATCACTTGATGAAAAAGGGATATGTAAATAATTCAATATGCCTTTGTGTTTTTATTAAGAAAACAACATCCAGATGCGTAATTATTGCTGTATATGTTGATGATTTAAACATCATTGGAACGAATAAGGAAATTCAAGAAGTTGTGTCATACTTGAAGGAAGAATTTGAAATGAAGGATCTTGGAAAAACCAAGTATTGTCTGGGTTTACAAATTGAACAAAAAGAATGTGGAATGTTTGTTAACCAGACAAATTATACAGAAAAGATCCTTAAACGTTTTAATATGGATAAATCAAATCTTTTAAGTATTCCAATGGTTGTTAGATCATTAAACATAGAAAATGATCCATTCCATCCATGTGAAGAAGATGAAGATATTCTTCTTGGTCCAGAAGTACCATATCTAAGTGCTATCGGTGCCCTTATGTATCTTACAAATTGTACAAGGCCTGATATATCTTTTGCCGTAAATTTGTTGGCAAGATTTAGCACATATCCAACAAAGAGACACTAGAACGGAATTAAACATATATTCCGTTATCTACGAGGAACGACAGACTTGGGACTTTTGTATTCAAAAGATGCTAATCCAAGTATAATTGGTTATGCCGATGCTGGATACTTATCTGATCCACACAAGGCACGTTCCCAAACTGGATATGTTTTTACTCGTGGAGGCACTGCAATTTCTTGGCGTTCACAGAAACAAACGCTCGTAACAACTTCATCAAATCATGCCGAGATTATTGCACTACATGAAGCAAGTCGTGAATGTGTGTGGTTAAAATCAATGACCCAACATATCCAAATCTCATGCGGATTATCATTCGACGAGAAGCCTGTGATACTATATGAAGATAATGCTGCATGTGTTGCTAAAATGAAAAAAGGATACATAAAAAGCGACAGAACTAAACATATTCCTCCTAAGTTCTTCGCATTCACCAAGGAGCTTGAGAAGAATAAATATATTGATGTTCGTCACATTCAATCAAGTGAAGATTCATCAGATCTCTTCACAAAGGCGCTTCCTACGTCAATATTCAGAAAGCATATATATAATATTGGGATGCACAATCTACGAAATTTGTGAAGAATTGTTCGTGTCAACATGAGGGGGAGTTTACGTGACTGCACTCTTTTTCGCTTGCTATGGTTTTTATCCCAATGGGTTTTTCCTAGTAAGGTTTTTAACGAGGCAGTATAAAAACACGTAATGAAGACAATCATTATGATCATCATCACAAGGGGGAGTGTTGAAAAATATATTTAAAATGTGTGTATTGAATATTTGAATGTTGAATATTTGAATGTTGAAAATAAGAGTTGTAAATATTGAAAATTAGTGTGTGATGATGTAGGTAATGATGTATTTTATTTTTGGATTATTTGTAAAGATTTCCTATAAATAGATCTCTCATTTGTGAAGAAAATCACAATTGAGTAGAGAGAAAAATATTATAAAGTGTGTAGTTTGGTAAATTTTGAGAGTTTGAAATTTTTATTTTTTACCATAAATTTTTATTTTTTAACAACAAAAATAATTTTGACTGATGGTTTAGAATAATTCTTTGAAGCTCTCATTTACACATTTACCGAATTACATACATAATAAGCTTCTTTTATTAATATTCAATGAGAACGGTTTCAACTTTGGTTTCTATTATTACTATTCAATAACTTTTCGCTTTTCTGTCTAGATTAATTCTCTGTAAATAAGCATTGGAATTTGAAGGAACATGACAGATAAAAAAAAAAAAGGAGACTGAACCCAAATAGAGATTCAGCTCTTGAAAGTTTGATGAATTCAAATTGGATCTCAAAAATTAATAAGTAAACTTGATTCGTTTACATCCGTAACACGATTTCTCCGACCAAAATATAATTTTAGTTTGTCCATACATATAATTAAACTCGATTAATTAATTTATACCCGTAAAGATCTCGGGGACCCAAGTAAAATTATAATTCTCAAGTCTCGACTAACTAAATCTCGACTTTGACAAATTTAATCACACCGTATAATATAAACATAAATTAATAGAGTTGTAATTATGGTAACGAAAAAAAGTATGTATTGTGTTTGTACAGAAGCGAGTCATTTCATGTATATTGTCCTTGTCCACCACTTGCTTCGGTCATGTTATGTATAAAAATAACTACACGAGGACGATTTGACGCCGACTCCTCCGGCTACTTTTCCCCTGGTACAGATTCCCTTCCGTCTGATGATTATTAAAATTCCATTATGTTCTTTCTTTCTTGCTTATCTTCGTCAATCTTTTTCCTTTTAAGTAATAGTAATTATATGAATAAAGGCGCTACCTTTTGTTGAATTTTTTTCAACTGTTTGTTTCATGCATACATGTGATCTGTGTAGGTATTTTTGTGCCCTTTGGTTTGCTCGATCTGTAGCTGAAAGTCAGATTGTTGTTCGTTTCTTGATTTGTGTATGATTTTGCTGCTGACATGTTGCTTGCTCTTTCGTTATTGATCGGATCTGATCCATGATGGATTTTTTGTAATCCCCTTTTAGGAATTTCTCGTATTTCCTAGTTTGCCTTTCTTTCTCTTTTTAATTTTCTTTATCTTCTGGTTCTCGAGCTCGGGGTAGAGGGCTCTAGAGCTGGTGTTGGTGCCAATATTCGTCTTATCCCTTTCTGTCAGCTTTGTTTAAATTTCTGTTCATTAACTATGCTGACAGGTTGGTTCTGATGCTGCAAGTCTTTCGTTTCTTTGTCTCGGTGAGTTAAATTTTCAGAATTTGCGCACATAATGTGAAAGATAATCGGATGCGGGAAGGGCTGCTAAGGCACTGTTTAAGGTGATATAAGGGAAGGGAGCTCTGTCGTTTCATGGGCAATACATGCCGTGGGTCTTTCAGAAGCAAACCATTACAGGGCTACAACCAGCCCGAAGACCAGTCAAACTCTAAACACAACACCACTTCCAGCTCTTCTGACAGTTACTCTCCCACTGGGAACTCGCAGCATATTGTTGACACACAACAAAACCACAAAAAGAACCCCAATTTGCCAGCCCTCACCAGTCCCAGGAAAGAGAGTGTCATGAACCGTGGCGCTAATAATCAAGCTTACTTTGTGTTAGGTCACAAGACTGCTAACATCCGGGATCTTTACACCCTTGGGCGTAAATTAGGACAAGGCCAATTTGGCACTACCTTTTTGTGCACTGAGTTGTCGACAGGCATTGAATATGCTTGTAAATCTATATCAAAAAGGAAGCTTATTTCCAAAGAAGATGTTGAAGATGTGAGAAGGGAGATTCAGATAATGCACCATCTGGCTGGTCACAAGAACATAGTCACCATTAAAGGAGCATATGAAGACCCCCTTTACGTTCACATTGTGATGGAGCTTTGTGCTGGTGGTGAATTGTTCGACCGCATAATACAAAGGGGGCACTACAGTGAGAGAAAAGCGGCTGAACTGACTAAGATCGTTGTAGGAGTTGTGGAGGCCTGCCATTCACTTGGGGTTATGCATAGAGATCTTAAACCGGAGAACTTTTTGTTGGTCAATAAAGATGATGATTTCTCTCTTAAAGCAATTGATTTTGGTCTATCTGTTTTCTTCAAGCCAGGTATACTGCAAAATACTTCTTTGATAGCTATATCCTTGTGTTGTTTGCCTATATGTATATGTCATGTGATGCTACAGGTCAGATTTTCACCGATGTGGTTGGGAGCCCATACTATGTTGCACCAGAGGTTCTTTTGAAGCATTATGGCCCAGAAGCAGATGTGTGGACAGCAGGGGTGATACTGTACATATTACTGAGCGGGGTGCCACCATTTTGGGCTGGTAAGATGTCATATTCAAGTAAGCAAATCCACTGTCATGTGCAATGTATTGATGGTTATCCCGATTGTTCAGAAAATCAACAGGGGATATTTGATGCGGTTTTGAAGGGACACATAGATTTCACTTCCGACCCTTGGCCATTGATATCTGAAAGTGCTAAGGATCTTATTCGAAATATGTTATGCATGAGACCTTCAGACCGGTTTACTGCCCATGAAGTATTGTGTATGTTTTCTTCCCCTAGATGGTCGGAGCTACTGTTATTTGTTTAATGTTGGATTCCTCGTATGTCTTTCATTTCTTCCTAATGTTTTTATTTTGTGTCATGTTATCTAGAGTATCTTGCATTGTCGTCGATCAATTGGGAGACCTTTTACTGATCTGTATTCTAGAGCAGCTTGGATTTCTGTAAACCAAGATTTTCATTGTGCAAATATCAAATCACCCAAGTAGTTGCTGTAGTTTGTCATCATTCCTACATTTAGTGTTAAAAACATAATCATAACTTTGTAATTTTTTGGATTTATTTTTTTATCAATTGATGTTTCTTGCTATAGTGAAAACAGTGATGTTAGAAACTTCCTTCCATGTCATTGATTATGGTTTTTGCTGGATAATGATCTTTTAATCCTTCTCTTATCTTTTAATTCTTGTCTTGTCACATATAAAATATGTAGGCCACCCTTGGATATGTGAAAATGGTGTTGCACCTGACAAATCCCTGGATCCGGCTGTACTTTCCCGCCTTAAACAGTTTTCTGCTATGAATAAATTGAAGAAAATGGCGTTGCGGGTATGAGATTCGCCTGAACATGCATTCTATAATATTGAGCTTCTAATGACTTTGTCAACTGAAAATTTGGTCATTTATGCATATATTCGTCATCTTTTTCAATTTGCAGAACCATTTCAATCAATCTACATGCTACTCACGTGTCTGCTGAAACATGATCAAAGCATTTATTTATGAAGTGAAATTTTCAGGTGATAGCTGAAAGCTTGTCAGAAGAGGAGATTGCTGGCTTGACAGAGATGTTTAGAGCCATGGACACTGATAATAGTGGCGCAATCACATTTGATGAACTCAAAGTTGGTTTAAGAAAATATGGATCAACATTAAAGGATACAGAAATTCGCGATCTTATGGATGCAGTATGGTTACTTCTTTTCAATAATATATATGTTCTTTGCTTAATTTCCTTTTTATGCAGTCATGTTATTTGCAGTTTTTCCAGATTTATATCTGAGTATCTGTCATTTTTCTTGACGTATTATTTGGTTGAGATCATGATTAAAATGGGCAAAGACAGATTCAGCGGGATATGCCTGGACTTTCTGTAATCTTGTTGCTAAAACTTCATGCTAACTGAATCCAGTGGTTCGGGTCTTCCAAAAACTAGAAATCTTAGTGGTGAAAATGAAATTCATTTATGCATTGAATATTTATGTTGTCTTATTCGTAGTTTCATCTTCCTCCTTGATATACTGTTGCATGCCAACCATCAGATTGGAATTAGATTTGTGGCCATTGTTGTTTCTGAGTTATTTTTACGGTTGCAGGCTGATGTAGACAATAGTGGAACAATTGACTATGGTGAATTTATAGCAGCAACAATTCATTTGAATAAACTAGAACGCGAGGAACATCTTTTGGCAGCATTCCAATATTTTGACAAGGATGGAAGTGGTTATATTACAGTCGATGAACTTCAACAAGCTTGTATTGAGCATGGTATGACAGATGTTTTCCTTGAAGATATTATCAAAGAAGTCGATCAAGATAATGTAAGTTCCTTAGCATCATAGTCTGTCTTTGTTCCTTTGTTGAGAATGTGGAACACTGCAGTCAGAAATGTTACCTGTTCAGTATGTACAACTTAGCTGTATATGTATTCAGCCCTTATCAGCTCTTACTCTGGCTTCAAGGTTTTTCAAAAGGAATTTGATTAAGCCATAGCATTGATTACCATTTCATTCTTTAAGCATTTCATTGTTTTACTCTAGTTTGTGTATTTGCAGTGATTCAAAAGGTTTTACTTTATAAATGGTGTCCGAACATGATATTATTAATTTTATTTTTAGAAGAAACATGATATTGTTTATTGAGGTTTACTATTATTCTTTGAAATATGTTATCATTATTTATTAAATGCATTTCATCATATTTTAACAGTTGGTAGATACTATATTGATGTAAACTAGTTGTAAGCAGTATTCCCATGATTTGGAAATGCGTTAAAGATGCCTAAATTTTTTTGTAAGGGCTGGAGCTGTTTTGCCTGTTAGATCTTATTTGTTCTATTCAGGAGGTTTTGACCTTCCTATTACTTTATTCGATGGATTATGTATAAACTTTTTTATACATGTTCTTATAGGATGGAAGGATAGATTATGGGGAATTTGTTGCTATGATGACTAAAGGAAATGGCGTTGGGAGGCGAACCATGCGGAACAGCTTAAATATTAGCATGAGAGATGCCCCTGGAGCTCTATAACTTCATTATTCAAAGCCTCTTTTACAGGTAGTTGCCAGCTTTTCTGCCATGTTACTTTCTTACTTTATGAGAACATCATATATAATTAATGAACGTAGTAAGAAATGCACGTAGCAACTGAAGTAATATGAAAATTCTTTGCACTAATGTGATCGTTTACAGTGAAACTTGTATTGTTCTTTAATATATGTCCATTGGAGTTTGTTGAACAAGTAATTAAAGTATTTACACACTTGGCTTGTTTTATATATTGAAGAGATTACTATCCCACTAGTTAAAATGTCAGCTTCAAAGCTTAACTTTCAATTGACCGTTTTCTTTATTTTCTTCACTTTCATTACTGTTGAGATTCATATAATTGCAATGATATATCCAAGCTGCTATATCTACAATGCGTATATGCCTATAATCGTCATGTAATAATAAATCTAATGTTGTATTATACTTGTTTTCCAATCTATCTAAGGTATATATATAATACTGTACAGAACAGGTGGTCGAGGAGGTATCAACAATCAGCAGTATCTGGGGAATTCCGTGGCGTGTAGTTTATTTTTGTATCGATTGAGTTACAAGTTACCGAAGTTGTTTTGTTGTTAGAGGGCAGGGAATACTCCCTATATGTTGATGTAAAGATTCTTTACTTGTGTTAACTAAACTTTCAAAATTTTCGAGACATGCTGCCATGGAGAGACTGAACTTCAGAAACAAATCGATGTATTGATGGATGAAATGTGGCAAGATCAAACAAGATTTGTTTATCTTCTTGTTTGATCTTGCCATAAATATGCCACAAGGCAAGAAAGGGGAATCCACATCAACGTTTGATACGAGGGATTAGGTGGGTTTATAGTTTTTTAATCCACCTAATCCCATGTTTGGTAGGATTTTTATTTAATCAAGTCAATCTCTCCTATAAATGATTTGGTTATATTAACTGGGATAAAATAATCACTCCTCACCTCTTAAGATTATTTATCCAATTTTTAATACTCATATTTTTTCAATTTTACCCTTCTTCTATATCCAACGTCGCCGCCAGCCGACCGCCGTCGTCGGTCGACAACCGACAACTGTCGGCCGCCGTCGCAGCCACAGGCCGACCACTGCCGTCACCGTCGGTCGACCACCTCCGGCAGGCCAACAACTGCCGTCGCCGGCCGGCCGAGCGTCGTCGTTCGAAGTTTATGGGCAATTTGTCATCAAAAGATTCTTAATTATCTCATTCTTAACTGTCATACCAAACATAATATTATTAGATCATTATATATTATATTTCAACTTTATCATGTCTCTCTTAATCATTTCATAATTTTATTCTCCAACCAAACGTAACCTAAAGACTTTTACTGGGATTAAATGAGTCCCATGCTGTGATAAGAAAGATATTTCAATTGGGTTTTTGTGTACACTAAAAGAAATTAAATACTCGACTTTTAGGCTACGTTTGGTTGAAGGATAAAATAATGAAATGATTAAGAGAGAAATGATAAAAAGAATGATTGAAATAGATAATGATAAAATAATATTATGTTTGGTATGATTGTTAAGAATGCGATAAATAATAATCTTTTGATGAGTTGACAAAATTGCTTTTCCAGTTTTGTGGCGGCGGTCGGAAGCGGCGGCGGCGGTGGTCGGCCGCAAGGGCGGTGGTCGGCGTCGGCGGGCGACGACGATCGGCGGCGGGCGACGGTTGTCGGTCGGCGGCGATTGCGGAGGTGGTCGTCCGACGGTCGGTGGAGGGAAGTGGTGGTGAGTTTATATTTAGGAGAAATGTAAAATTGAAAAAATAGGATGTATTAAGAGTGAGATAAATAATCCTAGGGGGTGAGAAGTGATTATTTTATCACACTTAATATAACCTAATCATTCATAGGAGGGATTGACTTGGTTAAATAAAAAACGTACCAAACATGTGATTACGTGGGTTAAAAAAAAAATCCACCTAATCACCCAATCAAACGGGGCCTTAGAAGCTAAGACCTCAAGATTCAATGATAAATAGTGACACTAGACACTTCAATGCTGCAACAACCTACAATTTCTCATGTCAAAGTGACACCAAGTAGGCATGTGAATGAAGGCCACATTTTCTCAGGTACGTGTATCAGTGGTGGGAGCATTTATTTGTCCCAATGAGCTGGCCTAGTAAACTAAAAGTGGCGGCAGCCATTTAAGACTTGAATCACATTGGAGAAAATAAACTTGCAAAAGTAGTGGTTACTAATTGACTCACTTGGTACATCATAAGAACGAATTAATGTGCATTTACATTTCTATTTACCTACGTACATTAGAGACTTTGATTAGCCATACATTTTCAATTTTATAGAACCATTTAGAACATGCATCAAGGGTTGTTCATATTAATCTTGTGATTTTCGTTTAAGTCTGCTATGTGATATTTTGGAAAAAAATATATGTCCCAAATTCGTGGAGTTGATCGGTTCGTCATGTGATTTCGAAATAGAGTTGAATATGGAACTGGAGGAAGATGTGAAACAAGAGTTTCAAGAAAAAAATAATTTGAATTTTTTTGGTGTTGGGGAAATTATAATATCCTCATGTCGTGTTATAGAGTAGATGAGATGAATGGAACAGAAACAAAATCGAATACTGCTGAAAATAAGAACAAGTGTGACTAAATACGTCCAATCTATCGCATGTACTCAATATATCTTTGGTAAGGATCTTATTTGCTGTAAAACTCCATGTAATAATGATAATATAAAAATGGATATAATTATTTTGATCTTTACATTTTAATTTTATTAATACGAATGAATCTTGGTTGTTGTGTGTGTGTGTGTGTGTGTGTCTATATATATATATATATATATATATATTTGTGTGTGTGTGTTATAGTATGCGTGAAAATTTTCTTATGATGTATGCCTAAAATCATTTTAGCACATGAGTTTTTGGTTTATTTTAAAATCAGTGCGCATGTTATTGAAGTTGACTTGATTGGTACATATTTGGCATTACATGAAAATTAGCACAGATGATTGAAATTGACCCAAATAGTACATGAAATATCATATTTATTTTATTTAATTTAACAAATTGGGTTTTGCTTAATTGACCCTTCTCACCACCACCACCGTCCCTCTTACACTTAATTATCTTTAGTTCAACATAACGATTTTTTTTTTTTTTTTTTTTACTTTGCATTAAAACTACAACTATAAAGAAGTCAAAGATTAAAAAATAATTATTTTGATTTTTTTTATGAAAATACATTTTTCAAGTGTTTAGAAATAATAATAGTCTCCTATTAGATAACGATTGAAACGTGGAATTAAGTTAATCCATTGTACGCTTTTAAAATATTTTGAATTGTGTAATTATCAGTACTAGTAGTAAGTTTTGGTACGTTCATTTAAATGATAAATTTTACCTCTTCTTGGAAGATATTATTCAACTTTACTTTTTTAATTATATTTTCATATAAATAACAAAATACCACCTATTATTTTCAAGGATAAATTAGAGATAAATCTCTAAACATAAAAATAAATTTATCTTAATTCTCTATTCTAAAAAAAATGTTTAAACTCCTTAAAATAATAAAAATGACAAAAATACCTTTATTATTGATTTTACTGGGTCGTAAAATGGTATTAGACCCTAGTTAAATTTTTTTCAAATATACAAATTTATTATTACTGAGTAATTAAATGTTTGAGGAGGAGAATTTTCTCAAATGTATCTGAACACAGGTCCGAGATTAATTATTTACAGAATTTATTCCAAGACTTTAGAATATTTGAAACAGGAACATGTAACCAATGTTAGATATCAAGAATAAAGTGGAACTTATCAGAGTCCTAAGGTAATCTTATGATTCAAAATAAATGGTTCTTATAAATAGTACCAGATTTCTCTTAAATTTCCAGCGATCTTAGAGAAATTCAAAAAACAGTACAAAAATATGACAATATACTGTATTATGTACCACAAAATATGGAAAAAAAATCATTGAAAAACAAGAGGAAATTCTTGGAACATTAAAAGAGATTCAAACAAGAATTTAAACTTTAGAATAACAACCAAATTCTAGTAAAAGAACTTCAGAAGAAAGGTTACCAACATCTTTTGGTACTGAACTATTATTACACCAAAGAGGGAAGACCAAACTAATGCCAAAATCTTTAACTGACGAAGAATGAATGATCAATCTGATTAAAACTGTCTCAGAAAAAAATTAATCTGATGACAACTTTAAAAAGGATTGGTCTCGAGGATCTCCAAGATCTTGCAGAATCATTTGCAAATTTCAAGGTCGTAGATCTAAAGATGAACACAATTGGGGGTGAACCACCCACCATAGCTTGGTCATCTTCTCATGAACCACCAAGAGAAAGTGCTGGGATTTAATAGTTTCAAAGGTTGAAAAACTAACCAGTAACCGATCAGAAGATCTTAATTGAACTGATAACTGAATCGGTAAAGCGTAACTGAACTGAAGGAGAGTTGGAAATTTAATGGAACTAGTAAGAACCAACTTAAGTTCTCAAAGGATTTATTAAAGTCTCCAAACGCATGAATCGAAGATTGACGAACTGATACCAGATCTAAAGAACTGAATAAGTGATTCGTAGAACTGATATAGCTTAACCAAAAAAAACTGAACTGGAATGTTCAAACTGAAAAGACATCAGTTAGAACTGATGTAGTCCAGCTAAACTGATCAGTCGACTAGTTTGACTCCTGATCAGTTAGCTACATCATCAGTTGCAATTTGAATATCAGCAGACAAACTGACAGTCCATAAAAAAGTAAAACAGATGAAGCAGAACAGTCTGACACATCGTACCTCTGTAAAAAAGGTCATCTACATGGACTAGAAGACGACTCAACGGATATTAATCATTAAATGCATTCAATGTTACCGTTGGAATCGAAGACTATTTATAAATGATGAGTTCAGTTGAAGAAAAGGTTAACGAACAATTCACGAACAACTATCAGTCAGTTGTGATTCTGAAACGTATGCTTATTCGTTTTCTTAAAAAGTACCAGAATTTTTTTTTAAACCTCCCTTAGCATCGGCCGAACCATAAAACTATTTTTGACATCATTTTAAAAATAAATCAACCATCTAACATTTAAAAATCCAAAGAAAAATATTTTAAAGCATAAAATCGTCAAACAATTTACCAACCTAAAAACATTATTTGAAAAGTATAGCCCATACTATAACCTCTCAAAAATCTCTCATAACATAAATAAAAGTCATAAAAATATCTTTAATATAACTTAAAATCATAAATCATAAACTAGTGCGAAAAACTAGCGTCGGTCCTCGGGTTATGTGCACCTTCAGTCCAGCAAAGTCAACCATCAAGACCTCCATTATCATATTATCATAATCACCTGCATCAATCACACCTAGTGAGTCTAAAGACTCAACACGTCATATCCTTGATAACAAGTAATACGTAATACAGTTAACATATAACAGTGAAAAATACTTGTACTTAAAATATCATTTTCATGAAGATGCATAAACTTAAACATTTTCGTAAACATTTTCATGATGCATAAAAATATTTTCAAAAGACATAAACATATCACTTAAACATATTCATATTCATGTCCATATTCGTATTCATATTCATGTTCGTATTCATGTTCATGGTCGTGTTTGTTGAATTCAGATCGTGATTGTGACTCGTATTCTTGATCGTATTGGGCGATGGATCCATCTAAAGAAACCACAGTACTGGGCGGCGGGGGACACCAGCAACATTCTCACCGGTCAACTGGGCCCTGGCCTACGTATTAACATATCATGGCATTGGAAATACGATCGTCGGGGCTCCCTCTAGGGCCTTTTCCCATAAATGGGCTCATCTGGGGCCTTCTCCCCTCACGACATCTCCAATCATATTCATCATATTCGTATTCGTATTCGTATCCGTATCCAAGGAAACACGATCGTCGGGCTCCCACTGGGACCATAACCCTCCCGATATTTCCAACATATTCAGTAGTCACAATCCCTTCAAATCCTTCAACATGTCGTATTTCTATCACTTATAAAAATATGCATATGATATCATTTTTATTTTGAAACCAAGCATGCAACATATCTTTTAAATGTCCAATTTAAATTATAAAAAAAAATCATAGACATTTAAAAATCATAACTTAACATATTAAAAATCATAAACATCCATGAACATTTTAAAAATCATATATCAACGTATAAAAATTCATAAACATGTGAAATAATCATATTAGTATATTCAACAGCAAATAGGGCACTGCCATGACGTTTACTAATTTCTAGGTGTAAAATGACCGTTTTACCCCTGAACATAAAATTTCCCGTTTTTGAAATTTTCTTAATTTCATTGACTCTAACATGTCCTAAATAATTATTTAAGCTTACATGAATTTTTTCATATTTTTATTTAGCTTAATTCGACGACTTTTAAATTAATATTTAAATATAACGTATTAATGCGTTTTAATCCCAAATTAAACCAAACCTTAATATAAAATTCCCGAGCCACCTTGAACCAAAACCTAACCAACCCATCTAGGGACCCTACTGTGCAATCCGAGCCCGAAAAACAAGACTTGGCCCGCCCAAAACACTTCTGAAACTTGACCCAAAAATCTGCTTGTGTGTGTGTTTGTAGTGTCCTTGTTGCATTGGGACTCCTAGCCGCCTAGGACTCTACCAACCCTTAACCACCGACCACCCATGACCCTAACCTTCCCTGGACCACGCCCAGACCAAGCCCAGACCAACCCAAGCCCTTGAACACAAGCAGCGAAGCTTCTGAATTCTGCCCTACAGCCTGTGCGCATGGCTACTCTCCTTGGTTTCATGTTTTTCCTCGGCCCTCCTGAACCAAACCATACCAGACCTTGAACCAGCCCCTTGTGCCCCTTCTTAGGATCCTAAGGACCTAACCTAGCCCAGCCCAAAGCCCATGGCCGAGCCTATTTCTTCTTGCACAGCAGCAACAGCCTGCGCTGTTTCCTTCAAGCTCTCGGGTAGGAGTCCTTCTTGGATAGGACTCCTCCCAGCCCACTTGTCTTGAGTCCTAGCATGGCTAGGACTCTTCCCCTGACTAACACATGACCCTAGCCTAGCTTGGTCCAGCCCCAGCCCCAGCCAAGCCAAGCGACAAGCACCCATCAACCGAGCCCTCAAGATTCACATATTCGTAAATGGGTTTCTAGCTTCTGTTAATTTTTGTGCAGCTTATTGTGCATGTTTCTAGGCCCTTAAAATTATATAAAACAACCCTTAATCCATACCCTAATCATGGCTGCCCCTTAGACAATACAAATACATGATTTTGGTAAACAAAAACTCAAATTTAGAACTCATGTGCATGAAATTTCGAAAATAATTATCATGGCCCTTGATTTTTCATTCAAAACATGCAATAAAGCATAATATGGTGTGATAATGTTTGAAAGAAAGAATAAGCGTGCCTTTGCGTTTTAAACGCACGAAAAACCATTGACGACGAAGAAGGACGACGACGAGGGCCTACACTTGATTTCTCTTCAAGCTTTTCGAAAACTTTCTCTTCCAAAAATCTGGTGTGTGCCGTGTAAAACTTTGCAAGGGAGAGTTTGATTTGTTGGGGGAGGTGGGACGTGTGCTTTAGGGATTAGGGGGTGGGTTATGGGGTTTAATTGTATAATATATAGTTTAATTAAACACTAATCAAGCCTTGGCCCACTAAGAGGTTAATTAGGTCCCATTAGTACTTAATTAAAATATTAAAAATAATTTAATTTAACTAAGTTTGTGAATTTATTAGCCGGGTTGCCAAAACGCTCGCATTTTTGTTAAAAATCCAACATCAATAAAAATTACGTCCCGGCGTATAAAATCACCTCAAAACCCCATATTTTCAAAATTAATAAAAAAGCATCACCTATATTTTAAATAGTTAAAAACATTTATTTAATAAAATCATTTTCCATTTTTTAGCCATCGGTCTTCGTTCCTCGATCGCAACTCGAATAACCTTTTAAAAATAAATTTTAATGCAACCATGTAGAAAAATATATTTTAAACATGTAAAAATGCACCACATAATTAATTAATGCAATTAAATCATTTAATTAAAATACAAGAGAATTTAATAATTGCATGCATGTGGTTTGCGTGGACCTTTAAATTTTCGGGGCGTTACAATCTCCCCCCCTTAAATTGAATTTCGTCCTCGAAATTCGCTTATCCTTAGTAACCCAAATTTTAGACTTAGTTCTAGGATCCCAAAAATCCACGCTTCTGCTGCACTACTCTGATAAAACTTAAATTCTAGAATGTTCTTACGTCTCTTTGATCCCAATTAAATTTTTCTTCTAAATCCTTATTTTCAAATCGCAACTAAAAAAGACCTACAATGACTAAGCGCTATGTTATTATTACCTCGAATTTCGAATTTTCTTAAAATTCTCAATATAAAATATGGATGACCATACTTATCTTATATTACTTTCCTTAATTTATACCCAAAATGTTCGTCGACTTATCATATTTCAATATTAAAATCCCAAACGCATCTGCTGACGCTTAGATTTTTCAAGCCTAATATCGATTCATCCTTAAAAATTCTTGATTAAAATTTCTTATAATACTAAAACCAAGATATCCCAAGATTCTGAATATTATTAAAAATCTAAATCATCAAAATTCTTACTATTTAACCCATTCAATTTGTTCTTATTGCTAACTAGTCCCCAAATTCCTTAGCAATTGCAAAAATAAATTCTTAAGTTCCTCAGAAATTATCTTAATTGGTCCTTAATTTCGAAAATCCTACGATTAACCCATAAGTTTTTATCATTCTTAATTTCCTTCTACGGGTTTCCCATAACATAATTTCGATAAATTTAAACTTATTTACCCAAAAATCAATTCCTATAACCAATATTACATTTCATCAAAACTTAAAATCTCAATTTATACATTTTCTTATTCCCAAGGTCGTTGTAAATCCTCGAATCATTATTCCTTACGTCTAATTCCCAAAAATTAATTCGACTAGTAACCATGAATCATAAATATTTTCTTAGAAAATCTACGTGTCCCAAAGCATTCATAATATTCATGATCAACTTATGGCCCAAAAGTAGAATGTCAATACTAAAACCCAAAAATCAACATAGTCTAATTCCACCACGAAGCCAACATGCGTTGAAATCAAATAATTTCTTATTTCATATCGTAACACGTATAAAAATTCTAAAGCATATAAAACATATATTATCATGAAGCAATTAAACAAGTGACATAAACATTTAATTCATATAATTATGCAGGTAACATCATAAAATCATATAAAGCATGTAAACTTACAGACTGAGGCTTGACGACTGATCTTTCTGACGCTGATGGTGGCACAACCCTTTACAAGACCTTTGCTCTGATACCAACTGAAACGTCTGCTTATTCGTTTTCTTAAAAAGTACCAGAATTTTTTTTTTAAACCTCCCTTAGCATCGGTCGAACCATAAAATATTTTTGACATCATTTTAAAAATAAATCAACCATCTAACATTTAAAAATCCAAAGAAAAATATTTTAAAGCATAAAATCGTCAAACAATTTACCAACCTAAAAACATTATTTGAAAAGTATAGCCCATACTATAACCTCTCAAAAATCTCTCATAACATAAATAAAAGTCATAAAAATATCTTTAATATAACTTAAAATCATAAATCATAAACTAGTGCGGAAAACTAGCGTCGGTCCTCGGGTTATATGCACCTTCAGTCCAGCAAAGTCAACCATCAAGACCTCCATTATCATATTATCATAATCACCTGCATCAATCACACCTAGTGAGTCTAAAGACTCAACACGTCATATCCTTGATAACAAGTAATACGTAATACAGTTAACATATAACAGTGAAAAATACTTGTACTTAAAATATCATTTTCATGAAGATGCATAAACTTAAACATTTTCGTAAACATTTTCATGATGCATAAAAATATTTTCAAAAGACATAAACATATCACTTAAACATATTCATATTCATGTCCATATTCGTATTCATATTCATGTTCGTATTCATGTTCATGGTCGTGTTTGTTGAATTCAGATCGTGATTGTGACTCGTATTCTTGATCGTATTGGGCGATGGATCCATCTAAAGAAACCACAGTACTGGGCGGCGGGGGACACCAGCAACACTCTCACCGGTCAACTGGGCTCTGGCCTACGTATTAACATATCATGGCATTGGAAATACGATCGTCGGGGCTCCCTCTGGGGCCTTTTCCCATAAATGGGCTCCTTCTGGGGCCTTCTCCCCTCACGACATCTCCAATCATATTTGTATTCCTATTCGTATCCGTATCCAAGGAAACACGATCGTCGGGCTCCCACTGGGACCATAACCCTCACGATATTTCCAACATATTCAGTAGTCACAATCCCTTCACATCCTTCAACATGTCGTATTTCCATCACTTATAAAAATATGCATATAATATCATTTTTATTTTGAAACCAAGCATGCAACATATCTTTTAAATGTCCAATTTAAATCATAAAAAAAAATCATAGACATTTAAAAATCATAACTTAACATATTAAAAATCATAAACATCCATGAACATTTTAAAAATCATATATCAACGTATAAAAATTCATAAACATGTGAAATAATCATATTAGCATATTCAACAGCAAATAGGGCATTGCCATGACGTTTACTAATTTCTAGGTGTAAAATGACCGTTTTACCCCTGGACATAAAATTTCCCGTTTTTGAAATTTTCTTAATTTCATTGACTCTAACATGTCCTAAATAATTGTTTAAGCTTACAGGAATTTTTTCATATTTTTATTTAGCTTAATTTGAAGACTTTTAAATTAATATTTAAATATAACGTATTAATGCGTTTTAATCCCAAATTAAACCAAACCTTAATATAAAATTCCCAAATTGAAAACTTAGACTTCTAATAATTATTTAAGCTTAACCCTAATTTTTCATAATTTTATAAAGCATAAAACTAGGCGTTTCAATTAACTCGTTAATTAGCGTTTCGTGCGGCGATTAAATCCTGAATAAATCCAAAACTTAATATTTTGATCCCAAATTTTTAACATAGCATTTTTATGATTTATTCTACCCTTCTAAGTCATGAGCCACCCCCGTGGACCCTTGGATTTAAATTTAGCTTTATTATTTTTGTTTTGACACCTTATCGAACGCACCGAGCTATCTCCTAATTTATCCGAGCCACGCCCGAGCCACCTTGAACCAAAACCTAGCCAACCCATCTAGGGACCATACTTTGCAAGCCCAGCCCGAAAAACAAGACTTGGCCCTGCCCAAAACACTTCTGAAACTTGACCCCAAAATCTGCTTGTGTGTGTGTTTGTAGTGTCCTTGTTGCATTGGGACTCCTAGCCGCCTAGGACTCTACCAACCCTTAACCACCGACCACCCATGACCCTAACCTTCCCTGGACCACGCCCAGACCAAGCCCAGACCAAGCCCAGACCAACCCAATCCCTTGAACACAAGCAGCGAAGCTTCTGAATTCTGCCCTACAGCCTGTGCGCATGGCTACTCTCCTTGGTTTCATGTTTTTCCTCGGCCCTCCTGAACCAAACCATACCAGACCTTGAACCAGCCCCTTGTGCCCCTTCTTAGGACCCTAAGGACCTAACCTAGCCCAGCCCAAAGCCCATGGCCGAGCCTCTTTCTTCTTGCACAGCAGCAACAGCCTGCGCTGTTTCCTTCAAGCTCTCGGGTAGGAGTCCTTCTTGGATAGGACTCCTCCCAGCCCACTTGTCTCGAGTCCTAGCATGGCTAGGACTCTTCCCCTGACTAACACATGACCCTAGCCTAGCTTTGTCCAGCCCCAGCCAAGCCAAGCGACAAGCACCCATCAACCGAGCCCTCAAGATTCACATATTCGTAAATGGGTTTCCAGCTTCTGTTAATTTTTGTGCAGCTTATTGTGCATGTTTCCAGGCCCTTAAAATTGTATAAAACAACCCTTAATCCATACCCTAATCATGGCATGCCCCTTAGACAATACAAATACATGATTTTGGTAAACAAAAACTCAAGTTTAGAACTCATGTGCATGAAATTTCGAAAATAATTATCATGGCCCTTGATTTTTCATTCAAAACATGCAATAAATCATAATATGGTGTGATGATGTTTGAAAGAAAGAATAAGCGTGTCCTTTGCATTTTAAACGCACGAAAAACCGTTGACGACGAAGAAGGACGACGACGAGGGCCTACACTTGATTTCTCTTCAAGCTTTTCGAAAACTTTCTCTTCCAAAAATCTGGTGTGTGCCGTGTAAAACTTTGCAAGGGAGAGTTTGATTTGTTGGGGGAAGTGGGACGTGTGCTTTAGGGATTAGGGGGTGGGTTATGGGGTTTAATTGTATAATATATAGTTTAATTAAACACTAATCAAGCCTTGGCCCACTAAGAGGTTAATTAGGCCCATTAGTACTTAATTAAAATATTAAAAATAATTTAATTTAACTAATTTTTTGAATTTACTAGCCGGGTTGCCAAAACACTCGCATTTTTGTTAAAAATCCAACACCAATAAAAATTACGTCCCGGCGTATAAAATCACCTCAAAACCCCATATTTTCAAAATTAATAAAAAAGCATCACCCATATTTTAAATAATTAAAAACATTTATTTAATAAAATCATTTTCCAATTTTTTAGCCATCGGTCTTCGTTACTCGATCGCAACTCGAATAACCTTTTAAAAATAAATTTTAATGCAACCATGTAGAAAAATATATTTTAAACATGTAAAAATGCACCACATAATTAATTAATGCAATTAAATCATTTAATTAAAATACAAGAGAATTTAATAATTGCATGCATGTGGTTTGCTTGGACCTTTAAATTTTCGGGGCGTTACAGATTCACTCTCGAATTTATTCAGTTTACAAATCGTAACATTTAGCTCTAAAGTAATTGATTTATTCATAGCATTCAGGTTACTCGTTAGAGCTATTTAGGTAACAACTGATAAGTGATAAGAAGAAAACTAAGAACTTCAGTTTGACATTGAATAAGTCCAGCTGAAGTGGGTTATTACAATTTTTTGTATCAATCAAAGTCTTTTAATGAATTCATATACATTGAGATAGAAGAGATGACGTAGTAACAGTTGAAGTCTTCGAATATCTATAAAACTCTGTGTCCATCATTTTATTCATTCTGTTATCGATATATTAGCCAAAATATTTAATAAATCCTTCAATTTGTTTTCTGCACTACTACTACTAGTTAACCAATCGATATTGACACACAAGATCTCAGAACTAGTTCCTTAAAGAACTGATTCATATCCGAAAATATTTCCAAAAAAACCGAAGTGATTATTTAACCTCAACATTCACAAAATTCAAAATCTATAATGCTCAGAATGTTCAGTCGAAGAAGGCCGGAGAAGAAGACGCAGCTATCAAACAGAAGAAAATAGTCAAGATTAAATCTGCTGCTCCAAAGTATAAAAGGAAACTAGTTTTGTCAACTAGTGATTCTGTAACGTCCAAAACCCAACCTATGTAAATCACATGCATGCAAATGAATTAAATTATATAATAATTTTATTTAATTGATTTTAAATGCTTGCATGATGCATATTATATGATTAAAAGTATGATTGCATGATTAAATGATTATATGGCATGATTTCATGAAATCGAAGGATTTTAGCTGAATATTGGATAATAGGCTGGGAAAAAGAGACCTGGGAAGGACGAAGATAAAAATAAATATTTTTCATTAAATATTTTTAGGGCTTCTTCATATGATTAAAAATGATTAAATTTTTCTAAAAATGTCAGAGTTCAAATTATTTTATGAGACGAACTCGAATTTATCCGGGAAGCCGGTTTTGGGCAAACAAGAGACTTTTAAAATATCAAATGCATTATTTTTGAAAACTAAATTTTATAAACTTTTATTTTAAATTAAATAAGTGTTATTGGGCTCAATTAAATAATTTGAGTAGGCCCAATTTCCCCTACACTTGAAGGCCCAAAACCTAAGTCTATTAACAAGCAAATTAAATCAATATAAAAAAATCTAGTCTTTTGAAGCAAACCACCTGACACACAACACACACTTCAATTTTTGAAAAACACAAGGAGGAAAAGCTAGTGTTCTTCGCCGTCTGTTCGTTCCTTTTCGTGCCCTCGTCGACGATCGTACATTCGAGCGTTTTAAACGCAAATGCACGTTTTCTAAACCCTTTGACGCATCATTCAAACTATTATATGTATGTTTTATGTATTTTTGCATGAAAGACATTGGTGTTCGAATTTCCTATCATTTCGATAATTATTTTCAAAGTTTTGAAGATTTTTACGTATATATGAATGTGACATGATTTCCAACGAGTACGCTGTCAACCTAGAATGTCTTATGGATAGAAAAAGGAAGATTTAAGGAGGAAACGAGGCTGGAATCGAGTTGGCTAAGGATGGGAAAGAACTAGGGTTCCTACGTGTGCTAAGGGATCATGGGCTTCAGCTAGGAGGGACAGCCGCGTGTGGCTCGGTTAGGGACCGTGCTGAACATGGTCAGGTGTTAGGAAGAGTCCTAGTCACGTATCGTGGCTAGGGAAGGGTCCAAGCGAGGTAGGACTCTTCCCATGCACTCCCGCGGTCGACTGCTGCGTGGGGAAGTCACGGCTCGGTTGGGGCTGGCTGTGCTGGTCTAGTATGGTCTATGGAGGCTGGTTAGGGGTCTGGACAGGGGCTGGGCCAGGGTGGCTTTTCCGTGGTTCGAGTAAAAACGGGGGTGGCTTGATGAGAGAGGGTCCGCGACTTAGGAGGCTTGCGCGTGGATGGTCTTGTAAGCTGAGGGATGGTGAGCTAGTCCAGGAGGGTGCGACGAGGGTCTAAGAGGGCTAGGTTCAGGTATGGGCAAGGGTGGTTCGGTGATGGCTTCGGTGAACTCGAGCCGTGGCTCAAGGGAGTAGCTTAGGGTTCGAAATTAAAGTTTAATGGTTAAGGGGTTCGAACCATGGTCCACGGGGGTCGGTTCATGTTCACGAGGGTATTTTAGGTATAAAAAGTCTATTTTTAAAATTTAGAAAGAAAATATTAAAGTTTGAATTAATTCGAGAATAAAAAGCTTCATGAATTACTGATTAAAGAATTAAATCGAAATCCTCGAATTTACGTCAATAAAAATATCTAAAATTAAATTTAAGCTTAAATAATTATTTGAGATGGTCTAGAGCCAATACAAGTAAGAAAAGTCAAAATCGAGAAAATTTACGTCTAGGGGCAAAACGGTCATTTTACAACTGATAGTACGAAAAGGCTTGGAAGTGTCCCAAAGGATCATAACGCATGATAAATGATATAATATGATGATTTTGATGAAAATATGATATTTTATGATTTATGGTAAAGCTGTGCAATTTTTACTATTAAAATGCTATTTTTGGAAAGTCATGATATTTTATGCTTTTAAAAGGAAAAAAGAAAAATGTTTTGAGGGATGTGAATCGAATGTGACAAAAGGATAGAGGATATGTGGGGGATCCGTTTTAAGAAGGAACGGTGAATTTCTAATTTTATGGGAATTTCGTGAGGAAAAAGACCTCAGAGGGAGCCCGTTTACGGGACAAGGTCCCAGAGGGAGCCTGATGATTGTATTTTCATGGCGCTGCCTAGTGCCCGTCCCCATGCGCTATGATTAGCTAAGACTGATCATTCGACCAGATGATAAAAGGCTAGTCACTTTCAATGATCAAACTTCACCCAAAATGATAAATGATGCAAAGCTTTACGATTTTATGATTTTACGGTACATGGTTTATTTAGGCTTAAAATTTATTTTAAATAAAAGTATGATTTTAATGCATGTGCTTGTATATGTATTATTTGCTACTCATGTTTAGAACGTGTTGAGTCATTAGACTCACTAAGTTTGAATGCTGCAGGTGATGATATTAAGGGAGGCGCTGACACTTGAGTGGATCGAGTACGACAATAAATTCTCGAGGGACTTTTATTTCCGCACTAGATTTATAGGGAAAATTTAAAAGATTTTGTTAAGGATTTTATTAGAGATTTTATCCTCGATTTTGAAGTTAATTTTGATCATGTTAATGATAGAAGTCGAATTTGGTAATTGACGATTTTAAGGATTTTATGCACTTGAGGTTTAAATTGTTAACTTATTTTGATTTATGAAAATGTTAAGTTATTTATAAATGGTGATTTTCAGATGAATAGAAAAAAACAATTTAGTAGAATTTCAAAGTTAAAAAGTGATGGTCGTTTCAGTTGGTATCAGAGCGAAGGATCCTCAAAGGGTTGTGTACTGTCACTCCGAGAATCTCAAGAAGTCACACCTCAAGTATGTGATTTTTTACTACTTTATATTTTATATGATAAAATTCTTTAATGCTTTCATGATGTTTGATATAGAGGATAGATGCATGTTATTTTAAAATGTTAAGTGCATGTTGGTCATGTGGTTGGGACGAATTGTACACAGATGCCTCCTAGACGAGTTCTACATAGGGATAGACAGGATTCTAGTGCCCGTGTACTAGCGGGTATGGCTCGTTTACTAGAGCAGCACATGGGAAATGGTCCGAGGGGACGACCATAAGCTATCTATGAGCAATTTAGGAGGATGAATCTTGAGGATTTTTGTGGCACTACTGATTCATTCGTTGCTGAAGGATGAATTCGATCTTTGGAGGTTATTTTTTGTTATATGGATATGGTGGACGCTGACCGAGTTCGTTGTACCATCTATCTGCTGAAGGCCGACGCTTTCTTATGGTGGGAGGGAGCAGAGGGAGGAGTGAATCTAGCGACATTGACTTGGGAGGACTTCAAGAGGGTGTTCTACGACAGGTATTTCACATTTGATGTCCGTTCTAGGCCTAAGAGAGAGTTTACGAGTCTCCGTCAGGGGGATCTCTCTGTGGTTGAGTTTGTGCAGAAGTTTGATAGGGACTGTCATTTTGTACTCTTGATTGCGAATGATGCAGCAGAGAAATTACGACACTTCCTTGATGGACTGAGGCCCACGATCTATCGTGATGTGATGCTCACTGATCCTGCTGATTATAATACTGCCGTTGCCAAAGCTTTCAGAGCCGACCACTCACTCAAGGATATTGATTGGGAGATGTAGTGAAAAAGGAATCGTGCCCCGCAAGCTAATCAGCAATCGAGTCAGCAGAGTAAGAAAACATTCACGAGACCACCAAAGCGGCCGGGACAGCCAAAAATACAAGGACAACCACCTAAAGAAAATGTCCCGAAGACAGTATAGAAGCCACAATGCAAGGAGTGCAATTGTAAACATTATGGCAATTGCATGTGGGGCACCTACAAGTGCTTCAAGTGTGGAGAGATGAGACACAAAGCTGGGGATTGCCTGAATTTTTAAACTATAGAACCTAGATGATAGGAAAATTTCTAAAACTGTAGAACCTTAATCAAGAATAACACAAAATTTACCAGGACGAATATTGCTAGCGTGAATAGCTACGTACGCTTTATTAGACTCTGGAGCTACACATTCTTTCATATTTGAATCTTTCATGAAGAAATTGGGAATCTTACCAGTAGATGTAGAGACATGATTCAGAGTTACAGTACCTTCTGGCGAGCATATGGTCTCTAGTAGCATGGTTAAGAACATGCAACTAAAATTACAAAAGAATATTATACGAGCGGACCTTATTGTGCTGCCAATGCCCGAGTTTGACATTATTTTGGACATGGATTGGCTCACACTGAATGAGGCTACTATTGACTTTCGGTGTATGACAGTATCTATTAGAACGCCCGATGGGAAAGCGTTCATCTTTGAGGCTGCACGAAACAATCAAATGCCACATATCATTTCATGCATGTGTGCGAGGAAGCTTATTCAAAAGGGTTGCTAAGGTTTTCTATCCATGGAATGCGCCGGTGCTATTTGTTAAGAAAAAGAATGGGAGCATAAGACTATGCATCGTCTACAGAGAGTTGAATAGCGTGACAGTGAAGAACAAGTATCCATTATCACGAATTGAAGATTTATTTGATCAATTGAAAGGAGCCTCGGTATTTTCAAAGATAGATCTTAGGTCTGGATATCACCAGCTGAGGGTTAATGAGACGGATGTACATAAGACAGCGTTCCAAACGCGTTATGGACATTATGAATTTTTAGTGATGCTTTTTGGATTGACTAATGTTCCAGCGATCTTCATGGATCTCATGAATCGTGTATTTCAGTCGTATCCAGATCAATTCATTATTGTTTCATCAACTATATCTTGATCTATTCCAAGAGCCGTGAGGAGCATGCTCAACATTCGAGGATGACCTTGCAAGTTCTACGAGAGCGGAAATTATATGCAAAATTCAGCAAGTGCGAGTTTTGGCTAGAGAGGGTGACATTCTTAGGCCACATTGCGTCAAAAGAAGGAGTAGAAGTCTACCCATCTAAGGTCGAGTCAGTCAAGCAGTGGCCAGTGCCTAAAAGTGTGACGGAGATACGTAATTTCTTGGGTTTAGCCAGTTATTATCATAAGTTCATCAAGGGTTTCTCGTCCATTGCAGTACCCTTGACATCTTTGATGAAGAAGAATGCGAAATTTATATGGGGGCCGGAATGTCAAAAGAGTTTTGATCAGTTGAAGCAAGCATTGACTACTGCGCCAGTAATAGCGATGCCGAAAGAACAAGGGGAATATGTGCTGTACACCGACGCTTCGAAGCTAGGATTGGGCGCAGTTCTTATGCAGCATGAGAGATCCATAGCGTATGCATCAAGACAATTGAAAATACATGAAAAGGATTATTCGACACATGATCTTGAGCTAGCAGCAGTCGTATTTGCGTTGAAAATTTGGAGGCACTACTTGTATATGAGAAATGCAAGATATTTACGGACTATAAATGCCTTAAATTTGGAGGCACTAATTGTATGGTGATAAATGCAAGATATTATGTGTTTTGTATCCGAATGCTTGACATGTCAACAAGTGAAGACAGAGCATCAAATACCAGCGAGAATTCTTCGACCACTTCCCATTCCCGAGTGGAAGTGAGAGAATATTAATATGTATTTCGTGGTAGTATTGCGAAAGACAGTGAAGGGACTCAATGCCATTTGGGATGATAGTAGACCGTCTTACTAAATCAGCACGATTCCTACCAGTGAAGACGAATTTTTCCATGACTCAGTATGCGGAGTTATATATTTGAGAGATAGTTAGACTGCATGGTATTCCAGTGCTATAGTGTCAGATCGAGATACACGTTTCACTTCATCATTTTGGAAAAGTCTACATGCAGCATTGGATACTAAACTACTATTCAGTAACGCATTTCATCCTCAGACCGACGGTCAGTCTGAGAGAGTCATATAGATATTAGAGGATCTACTCTGAGCATGAGTGATCGATTTACAAGGGAGTTGGGAATCAAAACTACATCTGGAGGAGTTAACCTACAATAACAGTTATCAATCATCTATAGGAATGACTCCATACGAGGCACTCTACTGAAGGAAATGTAGATCACCCATCCATTGGGACGAGGTAGGAGAAAGAGCTACATTAGGATCCGAGATAGTTCAGCACACCGCAAAAATGGTAGCCAAGATCCGCGAGATGATGAAAACTGCTCAAAGTCGACAGAGGAGCTACGCGGACCAAAGGAGACGAGATCTCGAGTTTGCAGTAGGTGATCACGTGTTCATAAAAATAGCACCTATGAAGGGTACTATGAGATTTGACAAGAAATGCAAACTTAGTCCAAGATTCATTGTACAATTTGAGATACTCGAAAGGGTGGGAGCATTAGCATATCGAGTGGCATTGCCACCTAATCTTGCAGGAGTTCACAATGTCTTCCAATATCGATGCTTCGCAAGTACATGTCAAACCCTTCACATGTACTGAACTTCAAGCCACTGCAACTCGCACCAAATCTCTCATATGAGGAGAAGCCTACCAAAATCTTGGGTAGACAAGAAAGGAAATTGCAGAACAAGGTGATAAAGATGGTTAAAGTCAAATGGCTAAATCACTCGGAGGAAGAATCCACTTGGGAGATGGAGCCATAGATGAGGAGTCGATATCTCGAATTATTCGGTACGTCTTAATTTCGAGGACGAAATTTTATTTAAGGGGGGAAGGATTTGTAACGTCCAAAAACAACCTACGTAAACCACATGCATGCAAATGAATTAAATTACATAATAATTTCATTTAATTGATTTTAAATACTTGCATGATGCATATTATATGATTAAAGGTATGATTGCATGATTACATGATTATATGGCATGATTTCATGAAATTGAAGGATTTTAACCGAATATTCGATAATAGGATAGAGAAAAGAGATCGGGGACGACGGAGATAAAAATAATATTTTTCATTAAATATTTTCAAGGCTTCTTAATATTATTAAGAATGATTAAATTTTTTCTAAAAATGTTATATTTCAAATTATTTTACGAGACGAACTCGATTTTATCCTGGAAATCGATTTTGGGCAAACAATAGACTTTTAAAATATCAAATGCATTATTTATGAAAACTAAATTTTATAAAATTTTATTTTTCAATTAAATAAGTGTTATTGAGCCTAATTTAACTAATTTGAGTATGTCCAATTGTCCCTACACTTGAAGGCCCGAAACCTAAGCCTATTAACATGCAAATTAAATCTATAAAAAAAGCTAGATCTTTTGAAGCAAACCAGCCGACATTCAGCACACAAAACACTCACTTAAATTTTTCAAAAAAAATTCAAGGAGGAAAAGCTAGGGTTCTTCGTCTCCGGTTCGTCCCTTTTCGTGCCCTTGCCGACGATCTTATATTCGAGTATTTTAAAAGCAAAGGCACATTTTCTAAACCCTTTGACGCATAATTCAAACTATTATATGCATGTTTTATGTATTTTTTCATGAAAAATATCGGTGTTTTAATTGCCTATCGTTTCGATAATTATTTTCAAAGTTTTGAAGATTTTTACGTATATATGAACGTGACATGATTTCCAACGAGTATGCCTGCCAACCTAAGATGTTTTATGGATAGAAAAAGGATGGTTTAAGGAGGAAATGAGGCTGGAATCGAGTTGGATAAGGATGGGAAATATCTAGGGTTCCTACGTGTACTAAGGGATCATGGGCTTCAGCTAGGAGGGACAACCGCGTGTGGATCGGTCAAGGCTTGGGTAGGGACTGTAATGGACGTGTTCAGATGTTATGAAGAGTCCTAGCATGTCTAGGACTCATGTACCGTGGCTAGGGAAGAGTCCACGCGAGGTAGGACTCTTCCCATGCACTCCTGCGATCGTCTGCTGCGTGGAGAAGTCACAGCTCGGTTGGGGCTGGCTGTGCTAGTCTAGTAGGGTCTAGGGAGGATGGTTAGGGGTCTGTACAGGGCTGGGCCAGGGTGGCTCGGCCATGGCTCGAGGAAAAACGGGGGTGGCATGATGAGAGAGGGCTGCGACTTAGGAGGCTTGCGCGTGTCTGGTCTTGTAAGCTGAGGGTTGGTGAGCTGGTCCAGGAGGGTGCGACGAGGATCTAGGAGGGCTAGGTTCAGGTATGGGCAAGGGTGGTTCGGTGATGTCTCCGTGAACTCGAGCCGTGGCTCAAGGGAGTAGCTTAGTGTTCAAAATTAAAGTTTAATGGTTAAGGGCTTCAAACCATGGTCCACGGGGGTCGGTTCATGTTCACGAGGGTATTTTAAGTATAAAAATTCTATGTTAAATTTTTAAAAGAATATATTAAAGTTTGAATTAATTCAGAAATAAAACGCTTCACGAATTAGTAATTACAGAACTAAATCGAAATCCTCGAATTTACGTCAAACAAAATATCTAAAATTAAATTTAAGCTTAAATAATTATTTGAAATGGTCTAGAGTCAATAAAAGTAAGAAAAATTCAAAATCGAGAAAATTTACTCTAGGGGCAAACAGTCATTTTACACCTGGGTAGTACGAAAAAGCTTGGCAGTGCCCCGAAGGATCATAATGCATGATAAATGATATAAAATGATGGTTTTGATGAAAATATGATATTTTATGATTTATGGTAAAGCTGTGCAATTTTTATAGTTAAAATGTTATTTTTGAAAAGTCATGATATTTTATGTTTTTTTTTTAAAAATGTTTTGAGGGATGTGAATTGACTGTGACAAAAGGATAGAGGATATTGAGGAATCCGTTTTAAGAAGCGACAGTGAACTTACAATTTTGTGAGAATGTCGTGAGGGAAAATGCCCTAGAGGTAGCCCGTTTACGGGACAAGGCTACAGAGGAAGTCCTGACGATCGTATTTCCATGGCGGTGCCTAGTGCCCGTCCCCATGCGCTATGGTGAGCTAAGACTGATCAGTCAGCCAGAGGATAAAATGCTAGTCACTTTCAATGATCAAATTTCACCCAAAATGATAAAAGATACAAAGCTTTACGATTTTATGATTTTACGATACATGATTTATTTAGGCTTAAAAGTTATTTTAAATAAAAAATATGATTTTAATGTATGTGCTTGTATATGTGTTATTTGCTACTCATGTTTAGAACGTGCTGAGTCATTAGACTCACTAGATTTGAATTCTGCAGGTGATGATAATATTGAGGGAGGCGCTGACGCTTGAGTTGATCGAGTACGACAGTACATTCCCGAATGACATTTATTTCTGCGCTAGATTTATAGGAAAAGTTTAAAAGATTTTGTAAGGATTTTGTTAAAGATTTTATACTTTATTTTGAAGTTAATTTTGATCATGTTAAAGGTAGAAGTCGAATTTTTGTAATTAATGATTTTAGGGATTTTATGCACTTGAGATTTAAATTGTTAAATTATTTTGATTTATGAAAATGTTAAATTATTTATAAATGGTGATTTTAGAATTAATGGAAAAAAGTATAATTTCAAAGTTAAAAAATGAGAGTCGTTTCAGATTCAGAAAAGACTCTCTCACCACAACTGATCAAGAAGCCTAGGTCACATAAGACCAATCCAGCTGCAGTCACATCAGCTCTAGCTGAGACACCAATCTTTGCAGTGCCTATCCAATTATTCCAACTAGCAATAGAGCTCCGATCCAAAAAGAATGAGGACTATCCTCAAAGGATCATAACTGAATCCGAAGAGACTCTGAAGCTGATCGGGATTCCAACACCTCTCACCTCGGTGGTTCACCCAACAATTCTTCCACAGGCATGACCAAAAGATGTGCTAATCAGAGAAGTAGTGGACAACACTGGTTTGGGAGTAGAAACCTCACGCCCTAACTGATCCAAAGGGTAAGGGAAAACTGATCGAGGAACCAAGGCTGCACAATTCCATTCAAACTCAGATCGATTTTACTATGGATGAAATCAATGAATACACTGAGTTGAAGATGGAACATTATGATGAATGAGTACAGTTTAAGATTTTCACCCTAGCCAAACAGTTCAAGAAGAAATCAGTTCTCAAGCGCTCCATCTCCTTGAAGTCTGCAGTGATGAAGGTAGTGATGAAGAAATCTGGAACCAACTGCTGAAGAGCCTACAAAGACTGTTCCTCCATCAGTTTCTAAAAAAGCTCAACCCTCATCCTCCACAGCATTAATCATCCCACCATCTTCTGAACCAGCAACTCAATTGACTATTTATATTGAAGAAGAGATATCCTTAGCAAATGTAGATGAGTTGCTGCTATTAGTTGCTGAAGATATTCAGCAGGAGTACAAGGAAGACCAAGTAACTGATGAAGTTGTTGTTGAACCAGTAGCAGAGTAAGAAAGTGCTCCAACAAATGAAGTGGAAGTACAAACTGGAGAAGTTTATTTGGGAACTGAACAACTTACTGACGATAAAGCAAAGCCAACGGTACAGGAACCATCAATTTACCAGAACTGATCTCCTCTAGCTTTGTGGTTCATGAGAATTTCTTTATCTCAGAAGCCTCTCACAAACTGATCTCTTCAAAGAATACTGCTGAGGCACGAAGTGCTTCAACTGATCATTAGGATCAGCCTCATAGTTTTTCTATACAAGAAGAGACACTCAATGAGGTAGCAGAAGATATTGACCAAGATGCTAGCCCTATTCAGTTAACAGTGGTGGAATTCAGTCAGAAAGGGAAAGGAAAAGCAAAGGATACATCTGAAGATCTCTCCCCTGAATTACCACTCACAACTGACGTGATGCTGGATAGTATATTGTCAAGTATGACTGACCTTGGTTCAAACATATCTCAAGTCAAGTCATGTCAACTCAACTACTACATTCTTTAAGTCTGGACACTCTCAAAGATCATACAATGAAATGCTTAAAGAAATTGTCCAAGGATGTATCCGCGTTATTCTCATCAGTTGAGAAAATGAAAAGAGAAACAGTTACGACTCCTGCATTGCGCTCCTCCCACGAACTACTCAGCAACAAAATTGATTTTGTACACTCAAGCCTATCTAAGAAGATTGACATTGTTCAAGATCAGCTGGTTGAAGTATCTGCATATGTTAGCTCAACATTCCTTCTATTTTCCAAATTAGCAGGTGTTGACAAAAAAAGAGAAGAACAAAAGAAGACAACAAAGACAATAAAGAAGCGTAGTGAACCAGACAGTTCAACTGATAAAGGAACATCTGATAAGAAATAAAAGAAATGATAAAGTGTCATGCATCAGTTATACAGTCTGAGGAGCGTCTGTATATATCTTGTAACTTTTCATTTTTGGAATGTTTTTACGAATATGTACTTATCTCTTTCAAAATTAATGAAAAGTTCTTTCTTATTTTTATACGAATCTGTACATTTCTGAAGAACTATTTTATCTACAATCAGTTTCAGTGAATCAATTAATATTAGATTAATCAGTATAACAGTTCAGAAATCTTTTCTCAAACACAGAAAATGGGAAAATTGTTGGGATTTATTAGTTTCAGAGTTTGACAAACTGACCAGTAATTTTAGTTTTAATGCAAAATTGAAGTTTTAATGCAAAGTAAAAGAAATTTGTTTGTTTTTGTGTTGAACTAAAGATAATTAAGTGTAAAAAGGACGTTGTTGATGTTTGTCAAACTCTGAAATTAATAAATTCCAACAATTTCTCCAATACTTAGAATTTTGAACTGTTTCACTGATATATCTGATATTCTTGATATTTACTGATTTTATGAAGCTGATTGTAGATAAAATAAATCTTCAAAAATGTGCAGATTTGTACAAAATAAGAAAGAACTTTTCATTAATTTTGAAAGAGGTGAGTACAGATTCGTACAAACATTTCAAAATAAAAAGTTACAACGTATATACAAATGCTCCTCAGACTGTATAACTGATGCCAGACAATTGACCGTTTCTTGACTTTATTGTCAGCCGGTCCTTTGTCAGTTGAACTATCTGGTTCACTGTGCTTCTTACTTGTCTTAGCTATTTTCTTATGTTCTTCCCCTTTTTGTCAACACCCACCACTCTTAAAAAGAGAATGAATGCTGAACTAACTTGAGCAAAAACTTCACTAACTTATTTTGCACAGAATCAATTTTTTTTAATAGGCTTGTGTGTAGAAAGTCAATCCTGTTGCTGAGTAGATATTGGGAGATGATCAGTTTAGGAGTCATAATTGCTTCTCTTTCATCTTTTCAACAGTAGTAAATAAGGCATATACGTCATTGGTCAGTTTCTTTAAATCTTTCATTGTGTGGTCCTTAAGTGTGTCAAGACTTAAAGAATGCAGCAGCTGAGTTGACTTTACTTGATAAAGCATAGATCCAAGATCTTGCAGACTGGACAGTATATTTTCAATCATCATATCAATCGCAAGCGGCAGTTCAGGGAGAATTATTCAGAAATGGCTGGGGCTTTCCCTTTTCCTTTCCCGCTGATATTGACAACTGCTAATGCTCCACGATCAGTATCTTGGTCCACATCTTCAGCTACATCTTTGACAACTTCTTCTTGTACAGATAAAATCTGAGGATGATCTCGATGATCAGTTGATGCAATTGGCACCTCAGCAGTCTTTTTTCCAACTAAGATCAGTTGTTGAGCGGCTTTTGACATAAATAATGTTTCAGGAACCATCAAGCTAGTGAAGATCAGTTATGATAAAACTGATTTTTCCTGAACAGTTGGCTTTGCTTCAACAGCTGTAGTTAGTTCATTTTTCGATTGAACTGATTTAGTTTGTACTTCAGTTGCAGTGGCCCGTGAACTTACTTCCTCAGCCACTGGTTCAACATCTTCTTCAGCAGCTTGTTCTTCCCTATATTCCTGTTGAATATCTTCAGCAACTGACAACAACTCATCCACATTAGCTAAGGCTAGCTCTTCTTCTGTGTACATGGTGTGGGGACCCGGACGCTAATTCATTCCTTAATCGTCTTTAGGAATAATTCAAACACTTAAAATAAACAGGGTCTAAATTTTTTTTTTAAATACAAAGCGGAAACGTAATGTAATTCAATTCAAATTACATATTAAACATAAGCATACAAATCTTGTATTGTCTACAATAATTCAACTAGGTTCCACTATATGACAGTGCTGAATCCTAAGTTGCCTCAGAGCCCGGATCTCCACGCTATCTGGTCCAGCTTCGTTCTCTTCTTGACCCTGATCCTATCCCACCTGTTGCCATGCACACATACAAACAAGACAACAGCCGGATAACTCCGGTGAGAATTACATTCTCAGTATAAATCATGTATACATGCAATCATAAAAACAATATAAAAGCATATAACAGATATGTCTAACATATATTCAAATCAGAATATAAATCCATATCAAGAATAAATCCTATTCTAAACATGTACCATCATCAGGAACATAATTCATCATGTACCATATTCCTGGAACATAATCAACGTAACTCAATATAAACTGTCAATTAGACTCATGACTCCACATTTAAGACTAGACTCAATCCTAGTCTAGGGATCCCGGTTTCAGATGTTAGCATTCCATATCGATCACCAGTAATAGAAGAAATACCGATTCTATCAACATCGATATGGTATCGATCACCAGTAATAGAAAAAATACCGATTCTATCCACATCGATATGGTATCGATCACCAGTAATAGAAGAAGCTCGGATTCTATCCACATCAGTATAGTATCGATCACCAGTAATAGAAGGAACTCCGATTCTATCCACATCGATATAATATCGATCATCAGTAATAGAAGAAGTTATAATTCTATCCACATCGATACGGTACCGATCACCAGTAATAGAAGAAGCTACGATTCTATCCACATCGATATAATATCGATCATCAGTAATAGAAGAAGTTATAATTCTATCCACATCGATAGCCAAACATCCGGTGACAGACTTTGGCACAATCGCCAATACACTATCTTGTGACATCGTGCAATGTGCCTGTGGCGATCCCACCACTATCAGGCACTTCTGTCACAAGATTACTCGTCTAATACCTGCTGTCTATAAATCAAGAGAACAAGTACATCAATCAAATCAATACAATAAGATAAAGTATGTGATTTAGGGAAACTCGAGCCAAACCTCACTCGAGTTGTGCAATCCCAACTCAACATTAATTTATACCTTTATCTTCTCGGTCTGACGAATACGAAGTCCCGCATTCAACTCTGTCCATACCCAATCTGATAATGACAATCGAATAAATACAATATCAGTATATAACTCAGTTCAAAACCTGTTCTGATTAATACTCAAATCAAAATATAATCTGATCAGTGCCAATCGACATATGGTACCACAATACAATCTCAACCAATATCGAATCTGATCAATATCAATTTACGGATGTTTCGATGGCATAACAATACAGTCTCGATAACCCCGTCAATTCCAACACCATAGATATAATCCAGAACTCATAATCAATATCGGTGCAACTCATAATTTCAATAACAATACAAATCTGATATCGAATCTCAATTAATCAATTCCAAAAATCATAACAATTACATAACCAGTCTGTTCTTTAATCTGACTTTGATTATACGATGTCCACTGTATTAGAAACACCATATATGATTCCTATTCAATTCTAACAACATCGTAATTTCAAACGACATCAAAACGTAACAAAACATACGCCCAATTGTAGCTGTCGTCGCTAGGAACTCGGTACTGAAGTCGGATTAAAAATCGGATAGACGGATTTTGCTCGAACGAAACACTTTGCAGCTTTTCCCCATGAATCCTCGGTTTTCTCCTTCTTTCATTTCTGAATGATTGACGTTGCTTATATATATATATATATATACGTTGCACGGTGATGGCAAGTGGCATCCTTTCCTTTTGCATGACTGGCGCTTATGCGCGCCCAAGCCCCGCGCATATGCGCCGGAAATCCTTGCTACTGGACTGCTCGCGCATATGCGCGCACATAAGTCGCGCATATGCGCGAGACCTACTGTCTCGGCATTTCAATACTCGCGCATATGCGCGCCTTCCGCCGCGCATGTGCGCGCATGGTTCTGTCTTCCTCGCGCATGTGCGCGCATACACGTCGCGCATGTGCGCCGAACTCCTCTTGCACAAAATGTCAAATCTTCTTTCGGCTCTCCCGGTCTGATCCGTTCATCCATAATCATCTCAATTAATAAATAAATCATTTCAGATTAATCTCGGATTACGGTAATAAAATCCCTGGCCTTACATTTCTTTCCCTTTAAGATATGATTTCGTCCTCGAAATCACAGGCAATCAAATCAGATAAAGAAGAAATGTATACTAGAGGTTACTTCAGAAAATTCATTCTATAAACCATTCTGAAATCTCAATCTCATATTAGATTCTGTCTCTTAAGTAGCTTCTTTCAATGCCCTGCCAGCTTACTGTATTTCCAACAGCAGAATAGTCTTCATTCTGAATTTTCATTCTTCCACGCATCCCTGATTTCAATTTGAAGAAGAATTCAAGAAGTATAATATCATAACACCCTTCGACATAACTCTGACAGAATCAATCTCACAATACTGGCTATACAACCTCCGTATATACCAATCAATAGCTCATACCAAATCAATATCATCAGCTGTTATCAAATTCAATCTCAGATATCACCATAATATCATTCCCATCCAGCGGAAATCCGCAGTTCTCACTGTACAATACCTCGACTAAAACTATTTCGATATTCATCTAATAGCTATTATTGTACAATAATTCATAAAGTGACAAGACATCAGGTCACTAGTGCTAAAATCCAGCACTACAGTTCCTGGATATCCTCCAGTATCTAGATAGTTCGCTCCGACTATCCATCAATCTATAAACCATCGATAAAAAAAAAATCATGCTATACATTCTGCCAAAAGTACTAAATTAACCAAAATCACGGTATGATATAATTAACTCTGGCATTCAATACCATCTGACCCCTTTTTCCGACATAACTCTCAGTCGTCTAGTCATATCTGTACTTCATCCCGTACAATATACATATGCAGATTTGAACAATCGTTCAATCATAACCACATCCTGGTACATTCTTGGCACGATTTTGGTAAGTCTATCACCAGATCCATAGGGTTATACTTCTATTTCTATTCAGGAATCGATAATCTGTATAACCAATTTCCTGGTTTCTATCTTCCTGTCTTCATCTGTCAGCGATTTAGACATTTCAATACAAATTCTGATCAAACTGATTTCATTTATTTACATCAAAACTGTTCGTTCGAATTATCACACATTTCCTGTTACCAGAATAATACTGAATCTACTACTGTGTACCTCTGACAATACCTGTCATTTCAAATTCGAAATATCTGGCACAAACAAATCAATTAATTATATAAAATAAAGCATTACCTACCTGGTATTCTGATTGATACACTGTTCTGACTATCGAAATCAAGTTCTGAACAGTCTGATCAAACTTCGGAACTGCTGTAATTTTCAACATCAGCTCTGAGCAGGCTTGAACGTTCTGAAGTTCTGCCATTATTAATGTCGTTTTCAGCCACTGATCACTGTCTCAACTGTGCTACAATTAATCAGTATACTATCTTCAGATATCACAGACTCTGAATACAATCTGTTGCAATCTGGATTCATAGCCGAACAATTCTGTATACAACAATCTCAGTTCCCAGAATATTCAATACAAATTTCAACTGTTCGATTCAATCAATCATACGCTGCGAATATATCAAAATATCATAGATAAAACGAGCATAAGGTCATCAGAACACTTCGAAACACAGGATTTATCAACCCATACACAGAACTGAAGTATTTCCCAGAGAAACACATAATCAGATGTAACTCTAACTCTCAGGCAGTAAATCTTCTAACTGACATTTCAATTATTTCAATTCAATCAATATCAGTCTGTACAGAAGTCTAAAATGAAATTCATACCTGATATCAAATCAAGGCTGAAGTCGCTCTCTCTGATATAAGACAAACCCGGAATTTCATCTGGAACGACTTTAGCAACTCTCCTGCTACTGACAAATCATTCCCAGATAGGCTCAACTTCAGTAATCAACTGAATACATAAGGAATTACTCCATTCTTTTCGATAATCATCGAATCATACATAATACGGATATCAAGGAATTCAAAATCGAGAATCCTTACCATATATCATTCGTTCATCGGCCATTTCAGGTCCGAATCTTACCATCTCCTGGCAAGAATCTATAATAGTTCTGTACTTGCTAACACATCAATATCAATAATGTGGTCAGAATCGGACAACACAAGTACAACATAGTCTAACTCGATTTCATTCTCATCTTACTGCAGTACACAATATATCACAGAATTCACTGATATCAATTTCTCTCCCCAAAAGGTACAAAGATCAATACTACAGTAATACAGACCCAGCAGGTACAACATATATCAATACAACTCAGTCAAAGATAATCGTAGGGAATGCATTAGTATATATCAATACATATGCAATATAATCATAAAAGATTATTACCTGCCACTATATCATCATGTGTGTCCTGGGTCTGTTCCTCGATCACTACCACCAGATGATTCTGCTCCCTGAAATCTTCGGGAACCTCTCTGTGGACAGACTCTAGCAAAGTGTCCCTGATGTTTACAGATATTGCACCTACCAGTCACTCCTTGGCACTGCTCCATGGGATGTCTCCCTCCGCAAATCCTGCAATAAACTCCGGTGTAACTTGGGCTAGAACCACTGGAGCTAGATAAACCACTCCCAAACTTCTTGAACTGCTTCTTTCGAGCTTTCAGCAAATCTTGCTTCCCACTCGTACTGTCACTATCCAATCGGAGAGGGAATTGTTGTGTCTGGGGTTGCATTGCACACAACCTTTCTTGTTGTCTAATCAGACTCGCCTCAGCTCTTTTTACTTTATTCAGAGTATAAGCAAAATGGTAAGGTCGCTGCATATTTATCAATGCAACTATCTCTGAATTCAATCCTTTGATGAACTGGTCAGTTACAGCTTCATCATTCCCAGCTATCTGAGGAACAAAACGCAGTAAAGTAGAGAATTTAGCAACATATTCTTCAATATTCAGTTGGCCTTGTTTCAAATTCTCAAACTCTGCTCTCTTGTCCTCTCGGTACGATCCTGAGAAGAATCTTCGATAAAATTCAGCTTTAAAGACTTCCCACGTAATCACCGTACCCCGCTGTTCTAATACTCTTTTGGTTGTAATCCACCAACTCCTAGCGACCTCGTGTAACTGATTGGGCACCAGTTTAATTCTCTGTTCCTTTGGATAATCAAGTGAATCAAACAGTATCTCTATATCATCTAACCAAATTCTCACACTCCACTGACGTCTCATTACCCTTCAGAATTGGCGGTTGAAACGATTGAAACCTCTTCATCTGTGTTTCCATCAAAGTTTCTGTCTCATCCATCTGATCCGTCGAAGTACTACCCAATTCTCGAATTCTTCTTGGAGGTATATCTGATTACCACAAGGGTTAGTATCACATGAGATACATCAATCTCAGTCCCTCTCTGATCATCTTACCTTCTGATCAAGAATTGGTTCTGATTCATTTTCAAATCAAATACATTACCAACTCAACTCAGGTATTCATGTAACATGTATTTAAAAGCAGTAAACATAATTGCATGCTAGCATACACAATGTAATTCCACATTATAAGTAATTCACATGCTAGCAATCACATGCAGGAAAGAAAACACATTCTACCCCGCTCACTAGCTTCTATCTCAGTCTCAAGAACCTACAGTTCTAGAACCTAATGTTCTGGAACCTAATGCTCTGATACCACCTGCTGTGAGGACTCGGACGCTAATTCATTCCTTAATCGTCTTTAGGAATAATTCAAACACTTAAAATAAACAGGGTCTAATTTTTTTTTTTTTAAAATACAAAGCTGAAACGTAATGTAATTCAATTCAAATTACATATTAAACATAAACATACAAATCTTGTATTGTCTACAAGAATTCAACTAGGTTCCACTATATGACAGTGCTGAATCCTAAGTTGCCTCAGAGCCCGGATCTCCACGCTATCTAGTCCAGCTTCGTTCTCTTCTTGACCCTGATCCTATCCCACCTGTTGCCATGCACACATACAAACAAGACAACAGCAGGATAACTCTGGTGAGAATTACATTCTCAGTATAAATCATGTATACATGCAATCATAAAAACAATATAAAAACATATAACAGATATGTCTAACATGTATTCAAATCAGAATATAAATCCATATCAAGAATAAATCCTATTCTAAACATGTACCATCATCAGGAACATAATTCATCATGTACCATATTCCTGGAACATAACCAACGTAACTCAATATAAACTGTCAATTAGACTCATGACTCCACATTTAAGACTAGACTCAATCCTAGTCTAGGGATCCCGGTTTCAGATGTTAGCATTCCATATCGATCACCAGTAATAGAAGAAATACCGATTCTATCAACATCGATATGGTATCGATAACCAGTAATAGAAAAAATACCGATTCTATCCACATCGATATGGTATCGATCACCAGTAATAGAAGAAGCTCGGATTCTATCCACATCGGTATAGTATCGATCACCAGTAATAGAAGGAACTCCGATTCTATCCACATCGATATAATATCGATCATCAGTAATAGAAGAAGTTATAATTCTATCCACATCGATACGGTACCGATCACCAGTAATAGAAGAAGCTCCGATTCTATCCACATCGATATAATATCGATCATCAGTAATAGAAGAAGTTATAATTCTATCCACATCGATAGCCAAACATCCGGTGACAGACTTTGGCACAATCGCCAATACACTATCTTGTGACATCGTGCAATGTGCCTGTGGCGATCCCACCACTATCAGGCACTTCTGTCACAAGATTACTCGTCTAATACCTGCTGTCTATAAATCAAGAGAACAAGTACATCAATCAAATCAATACAATAAGATAAAGTATGTGATTTAGGGAAACTCGAGCCAAACCTCACTCGAGTTGTGCAATCCCAACTCCACATTAATTTATACCTTTATCTTCTCGGTCTGACGAATACGAAGTCCCGCATTCAACTCTGTCCATACCCAATCTGATAATGACAATCGAGTAAATACAATATCAGTATATAACTCAGTTCAAAACCTGTTCTGATTAATACTCAAATCGAAATATAATCTGATCAGTGCCAATCGACATATGGTACCACAATACAATCTTAACCAATACCGAATCTGATCAATATCAATTTACGGATGTTTCGATGGCATAACAATACAGTCTCGATAACCCCGTCAATTCCAACACCACAGATATAATCCAAAACTCATAATCAATATCGGTGCAACTCATAATTTCAATAACAATACAAATCTGATATCGAATCTCAATTAATCAATTCCAAAAATCATAACAATTACATAACCAGTCTGTTCTTTAATCTGACTTCGATTATACGATGTCCACTGTATTAGAAACACCATATATGATTCCTATTCAATTCTAACAACATCATAATTTCAAACGACATCAAAACGTAACAAAACTTATATATATATATATATATATATATATATACGGTGATGGCAAGTGGCATCCTTTCCTTCTGCATGACTGGCGCATATGCGCGCCCAAGCCCCGCGCATAAACGCCAGAAATCCTTGCTACTGGACTGCTCGCGCATATGCGCGCACATAAGTCGCGCATATGCGCGAGACCTACTGTCTCGGCATTTCAGTAATCGCGCATATGCGCGCCTTCCGCCGCGCATGTGCGCTGAACTCTCTGGACGTTCCGCGCATGTGCGCGCATTCCGCCGCGCATGTGCGCCGAACTCTCTGGACGTTCCGCGCATGTGCGCGCATTCAAGCCGCACATGTGCGCGCATGGTTCTGTCTTCCTCGCGCATGTGCGCCCATACACGTCGCGCATATGCGCCGAACTCTTCTTGCACAAAATGTCAAATCTTTTTTCGGCTCTCACGGTCTGATCCGTTTCATCCATAATCATCTCAATTAATAAATAAATCATTTCAGATTAATCTCGGATTACGGTAATAAAATCTCGGGCCTTACACATGGTAAGTTGATCTGCTGGTTAAAAAACTGGTAGAATGCCTAATGCAATGGAGGAGGAAGGTTGAGCTGCTTCAAAAACTGATGGAAGGAAAATATCTGTAGTCTCTTCAACAGTTGGTTGCATAAAGGATTCCACTTCAACTGGTTTAGTGGACGGCTCAACAATATCTTTTTTGAACTCCTCAGTTGGACTGCTTGTGTCCACTGGGATATGCAGCTTCTGTCCCATCTCCCAATTCTTGACTTTGAGTTGGAGGGTGATGAGATCAGAATCCAGCAATTGGAACACTGCTCTGTCGGCATATTCAGTTGGTCCAGCTGGATAATAGTTTTTCTTCAGCTCAGCAGTTACTTCAGTTAGTCTCTTGATTCTCATCAAATTAAAGAAGTACACCATTCTCTCCATAGCTCGGGTGATTGAAGTAGCCTTGATTGCCTTCATTACTGCAGATTCCAGTGAAATGAAGCGCTTGAGAAATGATTTCTTATTAAGCTTTTTAGCAAGGGTTACAGTCCTAAACTGTGCCCATTCATCAAAGTGTTCCATCTTCAACTCAGCATATTCATTGATTTTCCTCCATTATAATGTCAATCTAAGTCTGAATGGAATTATGTGGCCTTGGATCTTCGATTAGCTTGGCCTTGCCCTTTGGATCAATTAGGGTGTGTGTGAGATATAGTTTCGAGCCGGTTGTGTCCACCACTTCTCTGATTAGCACACCTTTCGGTCATGCATGTGGAAGAATAGTTGGGCGGACCACTATGGTGAGAGGCGCTGAAATCCCAGTCAGCTTCAGAGTTTCCCCAGATTTAGTTACTATCTTCTGACTAAAGTCTTCTCTATTCTTGCTTCTGAACTCTCAGATGGTTGGACTGATTGGATGGGCATTGCATATATTGGTGCCTCAGATCCAGATGGAAGTATTTTGAGCTCAGGTAGAGCTCCTGGAGCGGCAGTTGGCTTGGTCTTCTGAGACCGTGTCTTCTTGATCAGCTGCAGAGAGGGAGTTTTTTTAGAATCACTGGTTGTCAGAACCAGTTTTCACTTTGGCTTAGGAGGAGCAGTGTAAGGTCCAAAATTAAGACGATGAAATCCAACTGTATGCAAATCAGAGAATATGAAAAATAGTTAATTAATTGATTTTAATTGCTTAATTGACTATGTGACATGTTTATACGACGTTTTAGTAGTTTTTCTTCTTACATGCATTAAAATGTATTTTAAGGATTACTCGAGTTGCGATCGAATAACGGAGACCGATGGCTGAAAAATAGATAATATTTTTATTAAATAATTATTTTTAATTATTTAAAATATGATTGATGCTATTTCTTATTTTTGAAAATAATAGGTTTTGAGGTGATTTTATACGCCATGACGTAAATTTTATCGGTGTTAGTTTTTCAACAAAAATACGAACGTTTTGGCAACCCGGCTAATAAATTCACAAACTTATTTAAGAAAAATATTTTAAGTATTTTAATTAAGCACTAATGGGCCTAATTAACCTCCTTAGTGGACCTAAACCTTGTTAGTGATTTAATTACGTATTTAAAACTAAAACCCACCCCATAACCCTACCATATGCACGTCCCACTTTCATAATTTAGCACCAAAATTCTCTCCGACCAAATACACGGCACACATCCTAGTTTTGGGAGTAAAATCGAAACCTTCACAGGAAAAATCAAGCCAAGGATCTTCGTGTCGTCGTTCTTCAATCGTCAACGAATAATCGTGCGTTAAATACGCAAAGGCTCGCATATTTCTTTTCTTCACTCATCATCACACCATAATATGTAGTTATGTATGATTTGTGGGAAAAACAAGTTACACTTTTTATTTATTTTCGTTTTTTGCATGAACATAAAATTTAAAGCTTGGGTTTTGGTACAAAATCATGTGTGTATGTTGTTTAAGAGGCTGGCATGACTTAGGATTTGAACAAGCATGTTTTTACACGAGTTAGGGTCCTAAGAAAACCACCCATATGCTGCACAACATGAAAAAAATAAGAGCTGGTACCACATTGCTGTCATGGTGGTATGTAGGGGTGCGGTTTGGACCATGGCGGCTTGGCTTGGTCTCGGCTAGACCAGGGCTGGGCTAGAGTCACGTGAGGGGTCAAGGGAAGAGCCTTAGCCATGCTAGGACTCGAACAACAGAGGCTGGGAGGAGTCCTATGATATATGTGATTTTTACGTGTTTTTATTTCGTTATTCTGAGTCTGTTGTTACATTATTTTATCTGTATTTTATTCATTTATTTTTATAATTTATGTTTTTGAGTCATTTATTAATTATGTTGATTATTTTATAGGAGAAATACCAAGAAGATGGACCTAAGACGAAAAAATAAATTTTAGGACAGAAGTCTCGCACTCGAGCCAACAAAGATGACCGCTCGAGCGAGATTGGCACTGGAAAAAAAAGGGAATCACTACGTATGGAAATCAAGTTGCTTAAGTGGGGCCCGCATCAATTGAGATTAAATGGGAGACCATCAATTGTGACTTCGATTTTGACTAGGAGAGAAAATTAATATGGGGCCCGCCGCTTGGATTAATTGTGTGGAGGCTTTACGGGAAATTGATGGAAAGAAGTGGGCCACTGATTTTGGAATTTGAAATTGGGCTGCACGAATTAAAAAGAGGGAAGAACAGATAAAAAAAGGTCTGGGGGAGAGGAAGGGGGCGCCGACTTGGTCTGGGGAGGAGAAGGCGCGACGCACGAGGATAGAGCATCACTGTACCAAGCGCATATCAATTCAACCGGAACAAAAACCCGACAGCGTTTTCTCTTTACTCTTTTATTGTAGTTAGGATTTAGGGTATCCGACCCCGAACTGTTGTTTGATTATTTAATTCTCGACTTTTGATTTATTCTTGATTGTGCTATTATTTTACATTGAATTGTTAAAGCCTAGCTAACTTTAATAATATCTAATATTGTGGGTGAGTTCGAGAGAGTAACTTGCGATAGGAACGAGTAGCATAATCCGTGGATCTACAATTTACATAGAGATATGAAGTTGGATACACGTTGGTAGTCATATTCCAGTAGAGCGAAAGCTAAAGGATTTCACAGATCGACATGCAATTCACCGTTAGTAAATAATAAAAGAAATTTTAGTATTCTTTCGTGTAGAATTAATTTAGCATAGCTCGAGAGAGTATGTTAATTGCTTAGGAAATCCTGTCAAAAGCGTAAATCAGTGTCGAGATTAATTAATTAAATTAACGACGGGTAGGTGAACCGAGATCCTAACACTCGTTTATTTATTATTTTAGTTTATATATTTTTTAATGTGTTTGTTTCAATTTATTGTTCTAGTATTAATTTAGTTATTAAGTAATTCGATTGTCGTTTTAATTAATTAAAGAATTTAATTTAAAGTAAATTTATCTAATCAATCTCTGTGGGATCAATACTCGTACTCTTATACGTTTTACTATAACTTGACATCGTGCATTTGCGATTATTTCGAGCTTGGATTTTTATTTATTTATACTGGAGATTCCACAATGCAAATTTTGCTCGATCATCCTAGCAAGCTAGGACTCCCACCTGAGAGGCACAAGGGAGATGCGCAGGGTTCAGCGGCTTGTGCAGGGTTGTTGGCTCGGCCGGTGGGCTTTGGGCTAGGCTAGGTTAGGTCATTAGCGTCCTAGGAAAGTGCACAAGCGGCTGGTCCTGGGTATGGTTGGGTTGGCTGGGTCCTAGCAACAGAAACGTAGAGTCCATGTCAAGGTGGGAGTTCTCGGCCATGCAGGAGCTGGAGTTGGGGCTTTGGTTTTTGTGGCTGGGGTCAAGTCTTTGGGTTCTAAGTGTGAGGACCCGGGCTCTAACTCAATTCTTTTCGGGATTAATTGGATCTTTATTCAAAAATACAGGTCAAAATTTTGCTTTTAACATTAAATCAAATGTTTATAACTCAGGCACAAGATAATTCTATATTCATTTCATTACAACAAACATAATATACATGTCTCGTTTTATTCATATTCTACAAACCAGTAATTAAATACAGTACATATCAAAAGTACAACCACTAGTTCATCTGCTACGCCCGTGATCACCACGCTATGTCCATCTCTCATCTCTGTCGCGACCCTGATCCTGCCCTACCTGTTGTTATGCACACATACAGACATAACAACAGCCGGAAACTCCGGTGAGAACGAATCCCAGTATAAAACATGTATACATGCTGATACGAAATCATAAATCATGCATGAAAGCAATAACAATGGCTCCATAGTCTATGAAACCGATCTATCTAAACATGCAATTCAAATCAAATCATGTCTTGACTCGAATCGACTCTACTCTGGGGATCTCGGTGTGAATAAGACGTCACTGTCTGTCACCTACTCTCCCATTCGGGGTAACTGTACGTCTTATTTCTAGACTTCGGTCATGTCTGTATCGAATGTCTACAATCGGAGTGAATCTGATCCGAAGCGTCGATACCACCGAACATCTAGTTTGGCAAGTCTGCCAATGACTCTCTTATCTCAAAGGCTTGAATATAAATCTATAAACAAGACATCATCATATCAAGAGATTTGAATATAGATCTATACACAAATCACAATCATATCAAAAGATAAACAATAATTCTAGTATGTGATTTTGGTTGGGAAACTCAAACTGAATCTCATTTGAGTTGTGTCTTCCCCAAACAAAACATGAATTGTACCTTTCGTCGTACAATCTGTCGTAGTCGAAGTCTCGAAGACGAATCGGTCAATATCAAATCTGAAATGGAAATGTTGATACATATTCTATCAATCTCTAATCTCAATCAACACATATCCAATTCAATACTTGATCTCGGTACAATTTAACGGCATAACGACGTAATTTCTCGATAACGGTCAATCCAACTCTCAACATATATCACCAATTCATACTTCTCAACCCATAATCATCATCATAAGCATATGATAGTACTCAAAGTCTGCATAAGTTAACTCTAAACATGCTGGAAAATAATAACTATAGCATACAACGTCCGTTCTTCGATCCGGTTGCGTTTCTACGATATCAATAATCTCAAGAACATATTATGAAACTCAATTCATCATTCTCCTAACACATATATATCAAAAGGTGCTGGAATTGAATGAAACTTACATCTTCTTGTAGCTTCCAAAGAAAGGAACCCAAATCTATATTTAGATTCAAGTTTTAATGTATAAATCTCACACAATCACAATTATAACTTTGGGAGAACTTGAGGAATTGTTGGAGATGCTCTCGGTTCTAAATTCTGAAATGAGAAGGACTAATCAGTTCAATATCTATATATGTATATATTCCATGTGTCACAACAAGGAACAAAGGTGGATTTCTCGCATGCAGCACCGCGGGTGCGGTCACTCTTCACCTGCGGGTGCGCTGTGCCCACGGCATGCCTTTCATTTTCTGAAATTAAACGACCGCGGGTGCGCTACATATAAGACCGCGGGTGCGATAACATCAATGCAGGTGCGGTCACATTTGAACCGCGGGTGCGGTAACATCAACGCAGGTGCGGTCACATTTGAACCGCGGGTGCGGTGTCATTTCTGTAAATACTTTCCAACTCTCTGTCCATCAACCGCGGGTGCACTCTTTCTTGGACCGCGGGTGCGGTGATCCTACTGTAAAAATGACTAACTTTTTGTCCATGCACCGCGGGTGCGATATTTCTCTAGGCGCGGGTGCGGTTCCTTTCTTCAAGCAACACTTCATCTTTTCATTTTATCCACATACAATCTAGGGCATTACATTTCTCCCCATCTTAGATATTAGTTCGTCCTCGAACGTGAAATAAATTAATCAAAGTATGTAAAAACAGTAGTAAAATCAAAAGCTGAATAAATACTGACATCATGAGAATAACTCGGGATATCTCTGTCTCATATCTGCTTCTGTCTCCCAAGTCGCTTCCTCGGTGCCATGACGACTCCACTGGACTTTCACTAGCGGAATAGTCTTCGTTCTGAGTTGTTTTTCTTTCCGATCAAGAATTTGTATTGGTTGTTCAACGTAACTCAACGTCTGATCTGGCTCAGCTTCATCAGGCCGAATGACATGAGAATAATCTGGCATGTATCTACGTAGCATCGATACATGAAAAACGTCATGTATCCCGGATAGAGAAGGAGGAAGAGCTAGTCGATATGCTCGATCGCCAATCTTTTCAAGAATCTCGTATGGACCGATGTATCTAGGAGACAATTTCCCACGCTTGCCAAATCTGACAATGCCTCGGAAAGGTGAAATCTTCAAAAACACTCTGTCTCCTTGTTCAAATACTAATGGTCTACGTCTGATATTGACATACTTGACTTGCCTATCCTGTGCTGTTTTCATTCTCTTCTGAATGATCTTCACTTTCTCATTCATCTCTCGAATCATATCAGGCCCAAGTTCTGGTACTTCAGATATATCATCCCAGTACAACGGAGATCTGCACTTCTTGCCATACAATGCTTCAAACGGTGCCATCTCTATGCTCATTTGATAGCTGTTGTTGTACGAGAATTCACACAACGGTAGTGAATCTTGCCAACTAGTGCCGAAATCTAGCACTACAGCTCTCAATATATCCTCTAAAGTCTGGATAGTCCGCTCTGACTGTCCGTCTGTCTAGGGATGATAAGCAGTGCTCAGGTGCAATGTCGTACCTAAAGCCTGCTGCAGACTGTGCCAAAAGTGAGAAGTGGATCGCGGTCTGATACGATAGACTTCGGCACACCATGTAATCTGACTACCTCTCGGACATATATCTCAGCCATCTGATCATGTCTGTATGTCATTCTGTACGGAATAAAACACGCTGATTTGGTTAATCTGTCTATCACAACCCAAATTGCATCACAACCCCGGGATGATCGAGGTAACTTCGTCACGAAATCCATGGAAATGTGATCCCATTTCCATTCAGGAATAGACAAACTCTGAAGTAAACCTCCGGGCTTCTTTCTTTCGGCCTTCACCTGTTGGCAATTTAAGCACTTAGACACAAATTCGGCAATATCTGATTTCATCTGTTTCCACCAGAACTGTGTTTTCAAGTCGTTGTACATCTTTCTGCCACCAGGGTGAATACTGAACTGACTACAGTGCGCTTCTGACATAATTTGTTGTTTTCAATTCTGATACATCTGGCACTACAAGACGGTTATTCACATATAGAACAAAATCATGTACCTGATATTTAGACTGATGTCCTGATCTGACCATCTGAATCGACTTCTGTATATTCTGATATGTTCTTTGAGCTTCTTTGATTTTCATAATCAAATCTGACTCAACTTGAATCGTGGCAAGTCTTAATGGTCTACTATCCGTGTCAAATGCTAAACCAGACAAACAACAATCTTCAACTAAATTCGAAACACTTATCGTCGATAAGGATAGGGCACAAACCTTTCGACTCAAGGCATCTGCTGCTGCATTTGACTTCCCTGGATAGTACTTGATCTCGCAATCAAAATCTTTTAGTAGATCAAGCCATCTACGCTGCCTCATGTTCAACTCTGACTGAGAAAACAGATACTTTAGGCTTTTATGGTCAGAGTAAATTTCAAATTTCTCACCATAAAGATAGTGACGCCAGATCTTCAAGGCAAATACGATAGCCGCCAATTCAAGATCATGAATGGGGTATCGAATCTCGTGTGGCTTCAGCTGTCTAGAGGCATATGCGATCACATGACCTCGCTGCATAAGAACACATCCCAGCCCTCTGTGAGATGCATCACAATATACAACGAAATCGCCAGTACTTGAAGGAATCATCAAGACAGGTGCACTGGTCAGTCTCTTCTTCAACTCTAGAAAACTAGACTCACAATCTTCCGACCACACAAAGGGTGTATTCTTTTGCGTCAACTGGGTAATCGGCTTCGCAATACTGGAGAAATCTTTGATGAATCGTCTATAGTACCCTACTAGACCCATGAAACTGCGTATCTCAGGCACCGAAGTCGGTCTCGGCCAACTGACCACAGCTTCCACTTTACTCGGATCCACGGAAATACCATCTCCAGATATGATATGACCCAAGAAGACGACCTGTCTCAGCCAAAACTCACACTTTGACAGTTTCGCATAAAATCTTTCATTTCTCAATGTTTGCAACACAATTCTCAAATGATTGGCATGCTCATTCAAATTCTTTGAATACACCAAAATATCATCAATAAAAACAATCACAAACTCATCTAAATACCTCTGAAAGACACGGTTCATTAGTCCCATAAACACCGCTGGAGCATTCGTTAACCCAAAAGGCATGACAATAAATTCGTAATGTCCATACCTGGTTCGGAATGCTGTCTTTGGTATATCAATATCTTGTACTCGCAGCTGGTGATATCCAGATCTCAGATCGATCTTGGAATAGATAGAAGATCCCCGCAACTGATCAAATAAGTCGTCGATACGAGGCAAATGATATTTGTTCTTTATCGTTGCCTTGTTCAGTTGCCTGTAATCTATACACAATCTCATAGAACCGTCTTTCTTTCGCACAAATAGCACTGGTGCGCCCCAAGGAGATACACTAGGTCTGATATATCCCTTGGCTAGAAGATCTTCTAGTTGTGCTTTCAATTCTTTCAATTTATTGGCGCCATCCTATATGGAGCTCTCGAAATAGGAGCGGTACCTGAAATAAGATCAATGCTAAAATCTACCTCTCGGGCTGGAGGTAACCCTGGAATCTCGTCAGGAAATACATCTGCAAACTCCCGTACTACTAGAAAATCTGCCAATGCCGGGCTCGATTTCAGTAGATCTACTGAATAAATAAGGAACCCTTCTGCTCCTTGTTGCAACCATTTACTCATAGTCAGAGCAGATACTAAGGGAATCCGAGATCTGGAACCCTTACCGTAGAATTTCCACTCCTCTGTCATTTCAGGTCTGAATCTGACACTCTTGTGAAAACAGTCTACGGTGGCTCTATACTTAGTCAACATGTCAATCCCGACAATACAATCAAAATCAGATAAACCAAGTACAACACAGTCTAAATCAATCTCATGCCCTTCAAACTGTAGTAAGCAATGTCTAACTGAAGTCACAGATATCAGACCACTTCCCAACGGAGAAGAAATAGACACTACAGTAGATAATGACTCTACAGGCAATGCATGAGTCAATGCAAAACGTTCTGATATGAATGTATGTGATGCACCTGTATCTATCAATACATATGCAGGATAACCGCAAAGAAAACAGTTACCTGCAATCACATCGTCTGGTGCATCTTGGGCTTGCTCCTCGGTCAGTGCGATCACCCTAGCCTGTTGTCTGGGAGGTTGGCTCACTGTCTGGCCACCTCTGGCTCTAGGTTGAGACCGTGTAGGCGTGGGCTGGAAGGAATGGACAGACGAAGCTTGCCTCTCAGGCTGAGTCACTGATGCTGATGACCCTGCACTCTGAAATCTTTGTGCACCTCTCTGGGGACAGACTCTGGCAAAATGTCCCTGTTGCTTACATATGTTACATCTACCCATCACTCCCTGACACTGCTCTGTGGCATGTCGGCCTCCACAAGTAGTACAATATACACCTGTCACATCTGTACTCTGGCCAGGACCTCTCTGTCTTGACCCACTGGAGCTCGATGAACCGTTCCCTGCTCTCTTGAACTGCTTACCCTTAGCTTTCAAAAAATCCTTCTTGCCACTACTACTGCTTCCACTATCAAATCGAGGAGGAGGTGGTGGAAACTGTGTGACGAACGGTGACGGTCTCTGACCCTGAACACTATAGGAAGCTCCTCGCTGCCTAATCAAGCCAGCCTCTGCTCCCTTCGCTCGATTCAGCGCCTCAGAAAAAGTGTTGGGTCGCCCCGTGTTCACTAGGGTGAAGATATCCGGATTCAAACCATATATGAATTGATCTGCAACTGCCTCATCATTCCCTGCTACATGAGGTGCAAATCGAAGCAAGGACGAGAATTTGGCAACATACTCCTCTATGTTCCATTGCCCCTGTCTCAAATTGGCAAATTCGGCCCCTTTGTCTTTTCGATACGACACAGGAAAGAAACGTTGATAAAATTCATCTTTAAAGACTTTCCAAGTAATATCAATACCTCGATGTTCTAAGGCTCGTTTCGCCGTTAGCCACCAACTCTTGGCCACTTCTTGCAATTGATGCCCAACCAGCTTCACTCTACGTTCATCTGTATAGGCAAGTGATTCAAATAACATCTCTATATCATCCAACCAGCTTTCGCAATCCACTGCATTTTCTGTGCCCTTCAAGGTAGGTGGATGGAATGATTGAAATCTCTTCAACAAAGTCTCCATCGGTGTCACAGTAACATCCATCTGAGTACCTGACGTACTACCTTGTTCTAGCACTTGTCTTGCAGCTGGTTGCGGTATCCTTCTAGGCGGCATATCTGATTATCAAACAGATTAGGATACAATCTATACAATCTGTCTCAGTCCTCCTCTGATCATATACCTCTGATCCAGAATCGGTTCTGATTCAGTCTTTACAAGTACATGCTGTAACTCAATTCAGATAACAATAATAACATGTAATAGGGAAAGCATTAAATCATGCTAGCACATCAAAAGCAAGGAAGAAGACTCGATCTACCCCGCTCATTCTATTCTATCTCAGTCTACAGAACCTACTGCTCTGATACCATCTGTTGTGGGGACCCAGGCTCTAACTCAATTCTTTTCGGGATTAATTGGATCTTTATTCAAAAATACGGGTCAAAATTTTGCTTTTAACATTAAATCAAATGTTTATAACTCAGGCACAAGATAATTCTATATTCATTTCATTACAACAAACATAATATACATGTCTCGTTTTATTCATATTCTACAAACCAGTAATTAAATACAGTACATATCAAAAGTACAACTACTAGTTCATCTGCTACGCCCGTGATCACCACGCTATGTCCATCTCTCATCTCTGTCGCGACCCTGATCCTACCCTACCTGTTGTTATGCACACATACAGACATAACAACAGCCGGAAACTCCAGTGAGAACGAATCCCAGTATAAAACATGTATACATGCTGATACGAAATCATAAATCATGCATGAAATCAATAACAATGGCTCCATAGTCTATGAAACCGATCTATCTAAACATGCAACTCAAATCAAATCATGTCTTGACTCGAATCGACTCTACTCTAGGGATCCCGGTGTGAATAAGACGTCACTGTCTGTCACCTACTCTCCCATTCGGGGTAACTGTACGTCTTATTCCTAGACTTCGATCATGTCTGTATCGAATGTCTACAATCGGAGTGAATCTGATCCGAAGCGTCGATACCACCGAACATCTAGTTTGGCAAGTCTGCCAATGACTCTCCGATCTCAAAGGCTTGAATATAAATCTATAAACAAGACATCATCATATCAAGAGATTTGGATATAGATCTATACACAAATCACAATCATATCAAAAGATAAACAATAATTCTAGTATGTGATTTTGGTTGGGAAACTCAAACTGAATCTCATTTGAGTTGTGTCTTCCCCAAACAAAACATGAATTATACCTTTCGTCGTACAATCTGTCGTAGTCGAAGTCTCGAAGACGAATCTGTCAATATCAAATCTGAAATGGAAATGTTGACACATATTCTATCAATCTCTAATCTCAATCAACACATATCCAATTCAATACTTGATCTCGGTACAATTTAACGGCATAACGACGTAATTTCTCGATAACGGTCAATCCAACTCTCAACATATATCACCAATTCATACTTCTCAACCCATAATCATCATCATAAGCATATGATAGTACTCAAAGTCTGCATAAGTTAACTCTAAACATGCTGGAAAATAATAACTATAGCATACAACGTCCGTTCTTCGATCCGGTTGCGTTTCTACGATATCAATAATCTCAAGAACATATTATGAAACTCAATTCATCATTCTCCTAACACATATATATCAAAAGGTGCTGGAATTGAATGAAACTTACATCTTCTTGTAGCTTCCAAAGAAAGGAACCCAAATCTATATTTAGATTCAAGTTTTAATGTATAAATCTCACACAATCACAATTATAACTTTGGGAGAACTTGAGGAATTGTTGGAGATGCTCTCGGTTCTAAATTCTGAAATGAGAAGGACTAATCAGTTCAATATCTATATATATATATGCCATGTGTCACAACAAAGAACAAAGGTGGATTTCTCGCATGCAGCACCGCGGGTGCGCTGTGCCCACGGCATGCCTTTCATTTTCTGAAATGAAATGACCGCGGGTGCGCTACATATAAGACCGCGGGTGCGGTAACATCAACGCAGGTGCGGTCACGTTTGAACCGCGGGTGCGGTAACATCAACGCAGGTGCGGTCACGTTTGAACCGCGGGTGCGGTGTCATTTCTGTAAATACTTTCCAACTCTCTGTCCATCAACCGCGGGTGCACTCTTTCTTGGACCGCGGGTGCGGTGACCCTACTGTAAAAATGACTAACTTTTTGTCCATGCACCGCGGGTGCGGTGTTTCTCTAGGCGCGGGTGCGGTCCCTTTCTTCAAGAAACACTTCATCTTTTCATTTTATCCACATACAATCTAGGGCATTACACTAAGGGTCAAGGAGGGTTCCTAGAGGGGCTGGTCAGGGTTCGGTCCAGCATGGTTCAGGTGTGGCTCGAGCAAATCGGAACATGGCTCGGGGTTAACACTTATGGGTCAAGTAAGGGTTTTCAATGAACAAATAAACCGCAACATGGCTCATGGGGGTCGAGTCGTGGTTCATGAGGGCTAAAATAATATAAAACGTCTAAGTTTTGAATTTAGGAATTTTATATGTAAGTTTGAAATTATTCGGGATTAAAACGCCTTAAAAACGAATAATTAAAGAATAATTAAGAAGCCTAGTATTTAAGCTAAATAAAATTATGAGAATTTTCAATTAAGCTTAAATAATTATTTGGGACATGTTAGAATCAATGAAATTAATAAAAAAGTCAAAAAGTGGAATTTTACGTCTAGGGGCAAAACGATAATTTTACACCAGAAAATTAGTAAACGTTATGGCAATGTCCTGAATACTAATATGATTATTTTATATGTTTATGAATTTTTATATGTCAGATTATGATTTTTAAATGTTTATGGATTTATATGATTTAATATTGATATTTAAAATATATGTTGCATGCTTGGTTTAAAAGAAAAACGATACTGTATGCATGTTTTGTTAAGTGATGAAAATACGAAATGTTGAATGACGTGAAGCGATTGTGGACTGAAATACCCCAGATTCGACGACTGTCCTTACTGTATCAAGACAGGTCTTTCCAGCGTACTTATGTCCTAACTCACACGAATCATGAGAAACTTCCTAGGAGGTCACCCATCCCAAAATTGCCCCAAGTCAAGCACGTTTAACTTTGAAGTTCTTATGTGATGAGCTACCAAAAAGAAGCACCTTCTCGATATGAGTAGTACATATCAAACTTTTTAAGCCCTCTTCAACTGCACAGTCTCATACCTGAATAGTTTCGGAATCCCTCTCCATCCAGTGTAAGATAGGTTCATCCATGTTCCCTCCACCTAGAAGCCTGCTAGGAGCCGTTCATTGTCCGTGCAACCTCATGGCACCCGCAAATCACCCCTCGCCCTCTTTGGCCTCGGGCCTCAAATGCCCACCAGCTTCCGCTTGGTTTGTTCCCGAACCATACTGTACCAGGAGAGGTCGGCTCTGATACCAAGTGAAGCACCCCATATTCGATGACTGTTCTCACTGTATCAAGACGGGTCTTTCCAGCGTGCTAATGTCCTCACTCACACGTACCCTGAAAAACTTCTCGGTGGGTCACCCATCCCAAAAGTAACCCAAGTCAAGCACGCTTAACTTTGAAGTTCTTAAGTGCTGAGCTACGGAAAATAAGATGCACCTTCTTAATATGAGTAGTACAAATAAAATCTTTTAAGTCCTCCTCAACTGCACAGTCTCATACCTGAATAGTTTTGGAATCCCTCTCCTTCTGGTGTAAGATCAGTTCATTCATGTTTCCTCCGCCTAGAAGCCTTCCAGGAGTCGCTCATTGTCCGTGCAACCTCATGGCACCAGCGATCACCCCCCGTCCTCTTCGGCCCCAGGCCTCACAGTAACGATCTTGGGTCATTAGGCTGAACCAACATGGGCCTGCATGTTTACATGCTTTATATGATTTATTATAATGTTACCTGCATGATTACATGAATAATATGTTTACATCGCATGTTTACTAGCTTTTTGAGAATATATGTTTTATATGTTTAAAATTTCTAAAATGAATAAGGATATGTTGTATGATTAGAAAACTTAGATTTAAATGCATGTTGGTTACGTTAGAATTTTTAAAACATTCAGATATAATGTCTCTAGACACGCACCTCTTGACAGACAGACAGAGACCACCGAGGATCAGAATGTTAATGCACCCCCGCCTCCTAATGGGGATGCTGCTCCTCGTGCATTAGAGGGGATGGCTCGTTTCTTCGAGCATCAGTTACATCAGCAGTTACAATAGGCACCTAGGTCACATCATGACGTGTATAATCAGTTCCGGAGGCTAGGGCCGAAGGAATTTTCTGGCACCACCGAACCCTTTGCTGCTGAGGCTTGGATTTCGTGCACTCGAGGTACATTTTCATTATTTGAATATGGGGGATGCTGACCTTGTGAGGTGTGCCTCTTACCTGTTTAGGAATGATGCTTCTTTATGGTGGGAAAGAGCCGAGCATGGTGTTAATCTTGCTACACTTACTTGGGCTCGATTCAAGAAGATATTCTACAAGAAATATTTTACTGCTGATGTTAGAGGGGGATAGAAGAGGGAATTTATGACTCTCTGTCAGGGAGACGCTTCTGTTGCTGAATTTGTCAAGAAATTTGATAGGGGTTGTCACTTTGTACCATTTATTGCGAGGGATGCCGCAGAGAAGCTTCGACACTTCATAGATGGTCTACGACCTACCATTCGAAATAACGTGATGATGATGCGTCTTGTGGATTATGCTACTGCTACGACTTATGCATTTCAATCTGAGCAATCTTTAAAAGACATTGAGTTTGAGATGCAGCACAAGAGATAGCAACACACATGTTTGTAACAATCATGGGCCATTAGGCTGAACCAACATGGGCCTCGGCCCATACCCATGCACCACTACTGGTCATGGGTCGTTAGGATGGTCCAACATGGGCCTCGCCCATTCCCATGCACCGTCACTCATAGAATATCCACCCTTGGAAAGTGGTTTCTTTCGTCTTCCTCAACACTTGATCACAGGACCTCCAGGCATAAGTACCTAGATCCTTAAAGTGTTGGTACCAGTTGAGGGCGGTGATCGCCGGTGCCATGAGGTTGCACGGACAATGAGCGGCTCCTGGCAGGCTTGTAGGCGGAGGGAACATGGATGAACCGATCTTACACCGGAAGGAGAGGGATTCCAAAACTGTTCAGGTATGAGACTGTACAGTTGAAGAAGGGTTTACAAGATTTGATATGTACTACTCATATAAAAAAGGTGCATCTTCTTTTCGTTAGCTCATCACATAAGAACTCCAAAGTTAAGCGTGCTTGACTTGGGGCATGTAATGCCCGAGAATTTTGTTATTGTAATCTGAAATGATTTGTTGATAATGGAGGTGATTATAAACGGAAAGGATAAGACCGGGAAAGACGAAAAGAAGACGTGAATTATGTGCGAGGAATGAGCCTCGTGCATATGCGCGACCAAGCTGGGCGCATATGCGCGAAGTAGGCAGAGAACCTCGCGCATATGCGCGACCAGGACCCGCGCATATGTGCGAGTATGGCAGAGAATCTTGTGCATATGCGCAGGGAGAGGGTGGCATATGCGCGAGCTGCCGAGAAGACACGCACCGAGACAGAAGGTCTCGCGCACATGCGCGGAGGAAGGTTGCGCATATGCGCGAGACGTGCAGCACAAGAGATGAGCCACATGGCCGTCCCAGGCATAATATATATATTAATGTATTCATTCCCTTCAGATGAAAGAATAGAAACCGAGAAAAGCTCCTGAGAGTTCAAGTTTCTCATTTTAGGAATTTGAATCTTACACAAAATCCGTCCGCCTGAATTTCAATCCGATTGCAGTACCGTGCTTCTCTCCACAAGAACTTCAACTGGACGTAAGTTTTCTTATGTTTTGATATGATTCGAAAATATGATATTGAAGGAATCATATATGATTCATATATGGTGTTCTTGCGATAGTAGTCATCATATAATCGAAACCGGATTGAAGAACGGATACCGTATGAATTTGTTATCATTTTCAGAATTGATTTGATTGAGATTATACAGATTTGATATCAGATTGAGTTTGTTATCGATTATGAGTTGAGATTGGTAATTGTTGATATCTGTATTGCTGGGTATATTGAGATTGTGCGGTTATACCGTTGAAACAGAATTTGATTGAATTCTGATTATATCTAGTATTGATTTGAGTAGTATATTGATATTGTACTCCTCAATATTATCATTGCCAGATTGAGTATTGACAGATTCGAATTCGAGACTTCGACTTTGTCAAACCGAGAAAAGAAAGGTATAAATCAATGTCGAACCGGGGAGATACGACTCGAGTTTGATTTGACTTGAGTTTCCCAAAACCACATACTTTACTTTATTGCATTGATATTTGCAGTTCATGAGATTGATATGCTTAGTCTATTGATTTATAGCAGAGCATATATTGAGTCATGGGTGGATGTGCCTAGTCATGGGCTGATGTGCCTTATTATTGGCTGAGTTTCCAAGTCTTCGGCAGAACCGCCAAGACACTAGACTTTTGGTGTATCGATGTTGCGTAGGAGTAGATCGACTTCTATTCCGGAGGATTCGATACAGAATGCCAAAGTCGTGGGCTGATGTGCCTTGTTATTGGTTGAGTTGCCAAGTCTTCGGCGGAAACCGCCAAGGCACCAGACTTTTGGTATATCAATGTTGCGTAGGAGTGGATCGACTTCTATTGCGGAGATTCGATACAGAACACCAAAGTCTGAATTAGATCGGTATCCCTAGATTAGGAAAGAGTCGAGTCAGAGATTACGAGTCCCGAGTTTGATTTACAGTTTTATATCGATTCATGTCTTTCAGATTTTGATACATGTTATTGATATATAGTTCATGCTTTTATATCTGTTTATATGATTGCATGTATACGTTGTTTATACTGGGATGTATTTCTCACCGGAGTTATCCGGCTGTTGTTGTTTGTATGTGTGCATGACAACATGTGGGACAGGATCAGGGTCACGAGGAGGATGAGAGATTCAAGATTAGCGTGGAGATCCGGACTTAGAGTAGATGGATTTTCAGTAGTTGATGTAGTGACTGAACATTAGTTTGAAATAAATGTACTTTGTACAGTACTTGTACTTTACTGTTGATATTTATATCAGACTGATTATATTATTTTCCGCACTTGTGTACTAAAAAAAAGATTAGAACCAGATTAATTAATTGATCCTAATAATGATTAAGAAGATGAATTAGGTTCGTGTCCCCACAATAGGTGGTATCAGAGCAGTATGTTCCTTAGACTGAGATAGAAGGAATGAGCATAGTAGATTGAGTTTTCTCTCCTGCTTCTACATGCTAGCATTACATTATGTTGATATGTTTACTGCTTTGAAATGCATGTTTACCTGATTATCTGATTTGATTGGAAACATGTGTTATTGAGAATGAATTAGAACCGATTCTTGATCAGCAGTAAGATGATCAGAGGAGGACTGAAACATGTTTGTTGTATTTGGTTACTAATCTTTTTGGTAATTAGATATGCCTCCTCGAAGAATCCCAGAACATGGAAGTACCTCGAATAATCCGATGGATGATACAGCAACACCTAGGAAAACACTATTGAAGGGATCTCATTTGTTTGAACCGTCGACTCTGAAGGGCACTGAGACATCTGTTGATTTTGAGAGTGGTGATAGTAGCAGTGGAAAGAAGAAAGATCATTTGAAAGCCAGAGGAAGACAGTTTAAGAAGTCTGGTAGTGGTTTATCCAGCTCAAGTGGTTCATGACAGAGCCAGAATTATACTGGAGTCTATTGTAGAACATGTGGAGGGATACATCCCACAGAGCAATGCTACTGGAGTATATGGTAGTTGAAACATCTGCAAAAAGCCGGGACATTTTGCTAGAGTATGTCCCCAGAGAGGTTCCCGAAGATCCCAGGGAGCAGAATCATCTGGATCGGTGGCACAGACTGATAGACGATCATCGACTGTTCACTCTTTCCAGCCACTACCGACTACTACTCAGTCACAGCAGAGGCCAGGAGGAAGCCCGACTGTTAGCCAGCCTCCGAGACAGCAGGCCGAAGTATCTGTTTTGACTGAAGAACAGGCTCTGGAAGCACCAGATGACGTTGTTGCAGGTAACTGTTATTGTGTGGTTATCTTGCTTATGTATTGATTGATACGGGTGCATCCCATACATTTATTTCTGAGCAATTTGCATTGAGTCATGCATTGCCTGTTGAGTCATTATCATCTGTAGTATCTGTCTCTTCACCTTTGGGGAGAGGTCTTGTATCAGTGATGTCTGTTAGACATTATATGCTACAGTATGATGGGAATGAGGTTGAGTTAGATTGTATCGTACTTGGGTTGTCTGATTTTGACTGTATTATTGGTATTGATATGCTGACCAAGTACAAAGCTACCGTTGATTGTTTCCATAAGATTGTGAGATTCAGACCTGAGATGGCTGAAGAATGGAAATTTTATGGTAAGGGTTCTAGATCGAGAATTCCTTTGATATCTGCGTTATCTATGACTCGATTATTACAGAAAGGAGCGGAGGGATTCCTTGTGTATTCAGTTGACATACTGAAATCGAGTCCATCATTGGCTGATTTGCCATTGGTATGTGAGTTTGCTGATGTCTTCCCAGATGAGATTCCAGGTTTGCATCCGATTCGAGAGATAGACTTCAGCATTGAAATGGTACCAGGTACAGTTCCGATTTCTAGAGGCTCCGTACAGAATGACACCGATTGAATTGAAAGAGTTGAAAGAGCAGTTAGAAGATTTACTGGCCAAGGGTTACATCAGACCGAGTGTTTCTCCTTGGGGTGCTCCTGTACTGTTTGTGAAAAAGAAAGACGGTTCAATGAGACTCTGCATTGACTACCGGCAACTGAACAAGGCTATGGTAAAGAACAAATACCCTTTGCCTCGTATTGATGATTTATTTGATCAGTTGCAGGGTTCTTCTGTCTATTCCCAGATCGATATGAGATCTGGATATCATCAGCTGAGAGTCAGAGATTCTGATATATCGAAGACAGCTTTTAGAACCAGGTATGACCATTATGAGTTTGTTGTCATGCCGTTCGATTTAACGAATGCTCCAGCTGTATTTATGGGTTTGATAAACCGTATATTTCAGAGATATCTTGATGATTTCGTGATTATATTTGTCGTTGATATTCTGATTTATTCCAAGAATATGATTGATTATGCTGAACATTTGAGAACTGTATTGAGAATTCTGAGGGCCGAGAAATTGTATGCAAAGCTGTCGAAATGTGTTTTGGCTGATACAGGTTGTATTTCTGGGTCACATTATATCTGGAGATGGTATTTCTGTTGATCCTAGCAAGGTTGAGGCAGTAATCAGTTGGCCTAAACCGACATCTGTGCCAGAGATACGCAGTTTTATGGGTTTAGCAGGCTATTACCGTCAATTTATTAAAGATTTCTCGAGTATTGCTAAGCCTATTACGCAGCTGACTCAGAAGAATACTCCATTTGTGTGCTCTGAAGAGTGTGAATCCAGCTTTCTAGAACTGAAGAAGAGATTGACCAGTGCTCCAGTGTTGACTATTCCGTCAGGTACTGGTGATTTTGTTGTATATTGCGATGCTTCTCACAGAGGATTGGGTTGTATTTTGATGCAGCGGGGACATGTGATTGTGTATGCCTCGAGACAGTTGAAGCCACATGAGACTCGCTACCAAATTCATGATCTTGAATTGGCAGCCATCGTCTTTGCACTAAAGATTTGGCGACATTATCTATACGGTGAGAAGTTTGAGATTTATTCTGATCATAAAAGCTTCAAATATCTGTTTTCACAATCAAAATTGAATATGAGGCAACGAAGATGGCTTGATTTATTGAAAGATTTTGATTGTGAAATCAAATACTATCTGGAGAAGTCTAATGCAGCAGCTGATGCACTGAGTCGAAAGGTATGTTCGTGTTTCGAATTTGATTGAAGACTGCTGTTTGTCTGGATTAGCATTTGAAACAGATTGCAGACCGCTGAGACCTTATGCTATTCAAGTCGAGCCAGAGCTGATTTTGAGAATTAAAGAAGCTCAGAAAGTTGATCAGAATGTTCAGAATTCGATTTCGATGGTCAGAGTAGGGCATCGATCAGAGTATCAGGTTCGTGACAATGTATTATATGTTAATAATCGTCTTGTTGTGCCAGATGTTTCAGAGTTGAAACGACAGATATTTTCAGAAGCACACAACAGTCGATTCAGTGTTCATCCTGGTGGCAGAAAGATGTATAATGATTTGAAAAGACAGTTTTGGTGGAAACAGATGAAAACAGATATTGCAGTATTTGTATCAAAATGTCTGAATTGCCAACAGGTAAAAGCCGAAAGAAAGAAACCAAGAGGTTTATTACACAGCTTTTCTATTCCTGAATGAAAATGAGACCACATTTCTATGGATTTTGTGACGAAGCTACCGTGTTCCTCCCGAGGTTGTGATGCGATTTGGGTCGTGATTGACATATTGACCAAATCAGTATGTTTTATTCCGTACAAGATGATGTACAAACATGACCAGATGGCAGAGATTTATGTCAGAGAAGTGGTCAGATTGCATGGAGTGCCGAAGTCGATTGTTTCAGACCGTGATCCTCGGTTTACTTCGCATTTTTGGCTCAGTCTGCAGCAACCTCTAGGTACGAAATTACATTTGAGTACCGCATATCATCCACAGACCGACGGACAGACAGAGCGAACTATCCAGACATTGGAAGATATGCTGAGAGCTGTAGTGCTAGATTTGGGCACTAGTTGGCAAGATTCTTTGCCACTTTGTGAATTTTCGTACAACAATAGCTATGAGACGAGTATAGAGATGGCTCCATTTGAAGCATTGTACGTCAAGAAGTGCAGATCCCCTCTTTATTGGGATGATATTTCTGAGGTACCTGAGATTGGACCTGATATGATACGAGATATGACAGAGAAAGTGAAGGTGATTCAACAGAGAATGAGAACAGCTCAAGACAGATGAGGCCGAACTTGACGAGACACTGAGTTATTTGAAAAACCGATTCAGATTCTCAATTGTAAAGAAAAGAAACTCAGAACGAAGACTATTCCGCTTGTGAAAGTTCAGTGGAGTCGTCATGGCATTGAAGAAGCTACGTGGGAGACGGAATCAGATATGAGACAGAAATTCCCGGAGTTATTTCACTGATGTGAGTCTCTTTATTTAGCTTCTATTCTCCATTCCTTATTGTATCTGATTTGATATCTGATTCGATTGCCTGTGATTTCGGGGACGAAATCAGATCTTAGGGGGGGGGGAGAAATGTAATGCCCGAGAATTTTGTTATTGTAATCTGAAATGATTTATTGATAATTGAGGTGATTATACATGGAAAGGATCAGACCGGAAAAGACGAAAAGATACCGTGAATTATGTGCGAGGAATGAGCCTCGCGCATATGCGCGACCAAGCCGAGCGCATATGCGCGGAGTAGGCAGAGAACCTCGCGCATATGCGCGACCAGGACCCGCGCATATGTGCGAGTATGGCAGATAACCTCGCGCATATGCGCCGAGACAGGGCGCGTATATGCGCCGAGAGAGGGCGCGTATATGCGCGAGCTACCGAGAAGACACGCGCCGAGACAGAATGTCTCGCGCATATGCGCGGAGGAAGGTCGCGCATATGCATGAGACGTGCAGCACAAGAGATGAGCCACATGGACGTTCCATGCATAATATATATATTAATGTATTCATTCCCTTCATATGAAAGAAGAGAAACCGAGAAAAGCTCCTGAGAGTTCAAGTTTCTCATTTTAGGAATTTGAATCTTACGCAAAATCCGTCCGTCTGAATTTCAATCCGATTGCAGTACCGTGCTTCTCTCGACAAGAACTTCAACTGGACGTAAGTTTTATTATGTTTTGATATGATTCGAAAATATGATATTGAAGGAATCAGATATGATTCATATATGGTGTTCTTGCGATAGTAGTCATTATATAATTGAAACCGGATCAAAGAACGGATACCGTATGAATTTGTTATCATTTTCAGAATTGATTTGATTGAGATTTTACAGATTTGATATCAGATTGAGTTTGTTATCGATTATGAGTTGAGATTGGTAATTGTTGATATCTGTATTGCTGGGTATATTGAGATTGTGCGGTTATGCCATTGAAACAGAATTTGATTGAGTTCTGATTATATCTAGTATTGATTTGAGTAGTATATTGATATTGTACTCCACAATATTATCATTGCCAGATTGAGTATTGATAGATTTGAATTTGAGACTTCGACTTCGTCAGACCGAGAAAATAAAGGTAATGTCGAACCGGGGAGCTACGACTCGAGTTTGATTTGACTTGATTTTCCCAAAACCACATACTTTACTTTATTGCATTGATATTTACAGTTCATGTGATTGATATGCTTAGTCTATTGATTTATAGAAGAGCATATATTGAGTCATGGGCGGATGTGCCTAGTCATGGGCTGATGTGCCTTATTATTGGCTGAGTTACCAAGTCTTCGGCAGAACCACCAAGACACTAGACTTTTGGTGTATCGATGTTGTGTAGGAGTAGATCGACTTCTATTTCGGAGATTCGATACAGAATGCCAAAGTCGTGGGCTGATGTGCCTTGTTATTGGCTGAGTTGCCAAGTCTTCGGCGGAACCGCCAAGACACAAGACTTTTGGTGTATCGATGTTGCATAGGAGTGGATCGACTTCTATTGCAGAGATTCGATACAGAATGCCAAAGTCTGAATTAGATCGGGATACCTAGATTAGGAAAGAGTCGAGTAAGGGATTACGAGTCTAGAGTTTGATTTACAGTTTTATATCGATTCATGTCTTTCAGATTTTGATACATGTTATTGATATCTAGTTCATGCTTTTATATCTGTTTATATGATTGCATGTATACGTTGTTTATACTGGGATGTATTTCTCACCGGAGTTATCCGGCTGTTGTTGTTTGTATGTGTGCATGACAACATGTGGGACAGGATCAGGGTCACGAGGAGGATGAGAGATTCAAGATTAGCGTGGAGATCCGGACTTAGAGTAGATGGATTTTCAGTAGTTGATATAGTGACTAAACATTAGTTTGAAATAAATGTACTTTGTACAGTACTTGTACTTTACTGTTGATATTTATATTAGACTGATTATATTATCTTCCGCACTTGTGTATTAAAAAAAAATTTAGACCCAGATTAACTTATTGATTCTAATAATGATTAAGAAGACGAATTAGGTTCGGGTCCCCACAGGGCAATTTTGTGATGGGTGACCTCCTGGTAAGTTTTTCAGGGTGCATGTGAGTGAGGACATGAGCACGCTGGAAAGATTTGTCTTGATACAGTGAAGACAGTCGTCAAATCTAGGGCGTTACAAGTGGTATCAGAGCTGACCTCTCCGAGTACGGTGTGGTTTGGGGACGAACCAAGCGGAAGCTGGTGGACATGTGAGGCCCGGGGCCGAGGCGGGGGGTGATCGCCGATGCCATGAGGTTGCACGGACAATGAGCGGCTCCTGGCAGGCTTCTCGGTGGAGGGAACATGGATGAACCTATCTTACACTGGAAGGAGAGGGATTCCGAAACTGTTCAGGTATGAGACTGTACAGTTGAAGAGGGCTTAAAAAATTTGATATGTACACTACTCATATCAAGAAGTTGCATCTTCTTTTCGGTAGCTTATCACATAAGAACTTCATAGTTAAGAGTGCTTGACTTGGGGTAATTTTGGGATGGGTGACCTCCTGAGAAGTTTCTCATGGTGCGTGTGAGTGAGGATATAAGCACGCTAGAATGACCCATCTTGATACAGTGAGGACAGTCGTCAAATCTGGGGCGTTACAAGCAACTAATTTGGATTGAGCAGGTTTTTTGGGCTTGATAGCTGCCTCCTCGTCTCCAGCCTTCTTTGACTGAAAATTTGTGGCATTGTAGATCTTGACTTTAATAACTGTAGAGGTTGATTCCAGAGGGAGTCCAGGGTCCTCAATCATTTTTCTCAACTATGGCGCAAATCCTTCTACTACTTCGTCGATTGCACCATATTCTTCAAGATATTGAACAGAATTGATGACCAGTTCATATTGATTCCTTTTACTATTGCGGTCTTCACCTGAAACTTTTTAAATGTCAAGGTGGCAAAAGAACCAGCCTTGGCCAACATTCTCTTGGCATCAATATCTACCAGCAACTGATATTCTGGCTTCAGTTCTCTCTTAGCCTCTGAAACTTTGATCATTTGCCCACTGGCTGAGAGTAGGGTTTGCATCTCCTTGATATCAGAATCAGCTACTTCTGAAAAGATTTAAAGTCCTTCAGCTGGTAGTTGGAACATATTTCTGAAGAACTCTCCACCAACAATCATAAAGTGATTATTGACTTTCATCTGAATCTTCCCATCATCAGATATCGAGTTGGACTCGTAGATAGATAGGAGCGCTGGTTAGTATATTTCTGGAGTAGCCAGCCCCAAGAATTGACGAAGCCCAGAAGATTCGACCTTCTGAAATACTCTATTAACTTCTTCATCTTCGACAATGACAATGGAGTCGAAATCGGTTGCAACAACATTCAAGACAAATGCGGAAGTTTGGGTTGCCATTTGAATTTTGGTTTTTCTATGAAGAAGGAAAGGAAATGCAAGTGATTTGCTATAAAGATTTGAGACTTAGGAAATTTTAGAAACTGTAAAGTAAAATCTGATAAAGGTGGTTTCTAAATATGTTTTGCGACTTTTCAAATTTCAGACACGTGACAGTCCATGAGAAGTTTGACCATAAATTCAGGTCTTTCAACCGTTTTCATTTATTTGGGAAACTGAAATCAGGCAGTTATGCAAAAACGTGATTAGATTTAAAATTTGAATAATTTTAAAATAATAAACCTCAATCAGTCACGATTTACATTACACTACTGAATCGAATTAAAGTTAGTCAACCTATTTGATAAGATCAGTAGATTCGATTATTGACTGATCAGTTTGAAACTAACTCATTTCAGTTCATGAAAAATTGACATCTGTCTTATCAGTTAACTCACTAAAATTCAACGTTCGCCCTAAATTAAGCATTAAAATAAATCAATATGCTCTAAAATATTTCTATAGTAAGAAAACTTAGTCTCGGGTAGAGGCTTAGTGGAGATGTCCCCTGCTTGTTGTTCAATTGAAATGTATTCTAGCCGGATCTCCTTCTTTAGAGCATGATCTCTTATGAACTTATGTCTGACAACAATATGCTTTGTTCTGGAATGAAGAACTGGATTCTATGTAATTGCAATTGAGCTGGTGTTGTTACAAAAGATAGGTGATTGTTCAGCAAAAACTCCATAGTCTTTCAGTTGTTGCTGAATCCAGAGCAGTTGAGCACAGAAACTTCCAGCAACTAGGTATTCAGCTTCATTTGTGGAAGTCGCAATGGATGTTTGTTTCTTGCTAAACCATGAGATCAACATCAACATATCTCCTAGAAACTGACATTAACCACATGTACTTTTGTTATCTAGCTTACATCCTGCATAATTTGCATATGAATATCCAACTAAATTGAAAGAATAATCTTTAACATACCATAAAATCATATTTGTGTGCCTTTAAGATATTTCAATATGCGTTTAGCAGCTAAGAAATGCGATTGTTTAGGGTCATCTTGAAATCTAGCACATAAACATGTAACAAACATAATATCAGGACGGCTAGCAGTTTGGTAGAATAATGAACTTATTAAACCTCTATATAGTGTCATCTCAACTAATATTTCCCCTTCATATTTCTAGCTTAATCGATGAACTCATGTCAGTGGATGCAGCTGAACATGTTTCCATGCCAAATTTTTTGAGCAATTACTTCGTATATATATATATATATATTACGACTGATATAATTGATATTGATATCAGTTTATAGTTGCTTCAATTACAGACCGAGAAAGAACGTCAGTTCACCCATCATACTCATCTCAAATTTGTCCTACATTAATTTAGCAAATGTTTTGCATAGTTTGTGGTTAGTCGACTCAAAAATAATATCATCAATATAAATTTGAACAAGAAAGGTATGATATGTATTCGAGAATTTGGGTCTTGTCAACTACAGTGAAAATATGATCAATTAAAAATATTGATACGGTCTCATACCAAGCTCTGAGAGTTTGTTTAAGATCATATAAAGATTTAAGATGATAAACAAGGCCAAGAAGTAGAAGATTTACAAAACATGGTGGTTGTTCTACATTAACTTTTTCATGTGACTAATCATTCAGGAATGCGCTCTTCACATCCATTTGATATAATTTGAAGTTCTTGAAGGATGCGTAGGCAAGGAATATTCTAAGTGCTTCCAGTCGAGCTATTGGAGCATACATTTCATCATAGTCTATTCATTATTCTTGCCTATAGCCTTGTGCGACTAGCCTTGCTTTGTTGCTCACAACTGAATCATCTTCGTTCATTTTATTAATGTACACCCATTTTGTAACTATAATAGATTTTGAAAGGGGTCTTGGAACTAAAGTTCAGACATTGTTATGAGTAAATTGATTTAGCTTTTCTTCCATAGAAATTATCCAATTGGTATCGGTTAAAGCTTCATCAGTTTTCTTTGGTTCTAATTGAGATATAAAAGCATAATGTATAAATAAATTAATCATTTGTTTTCTAGTCTTTATCGGATCAGATGGGTTACCTATTACCAAATCATGAGGATGATTTTGCTCCATCTGTAGGTTGGATCTGTCAAACTTCTTTGCGCAACTGGTTCAGTTTGTAACTGACCAGTTTCTTTTGTTTTAGTTGGAATGACTTTAGTTTGTGTTTGAATATTATCTCGGTGTACTTCAAACAGATCATCAGGAACTGCATCCTGTCCAACTGGTTGATTTACCACTTCGGGTTCTGGTTTTTGAAGGAAATTTCTGACAGCATGAGTTTCATATTCAATGTCATCCTCCAAACTGATATCTGTTAAGCGATTTGTTAGTTCAACTGGATCACTTGGCTTATTAGTTAGTACAATTTGATAAAAAAAAAAGAACAAGTTTTGATTCTTCAACATTAAGAGCACACTTATTTAATATTATATAAGTTTTATTAACTGATGAATAACCAAAAAATAATCTTTCGTCTAATTTAACATCGAAGGTAGTTAAATGATTTTTACCATTATTGTGAATAAAATGCTTGCACCCAAATATTTTGAAGTATGAAACCACATTTTTCTTTCCATGTCAGATCTCATACGGAGTTTTTGAATGATTCTTATTAATCATCGATCTGTTCTGAGTGTAAAACGATGTGTTAACTGCTTCTGCCCAAAATCTTTGAGAAATACCAGAATCAGCTAGCATAGTTCTTGTTGCCTCTTTAAGAGTCTAATTTCTGCGTTTGTGGCGCCCGTTTTAGGAATTCATAATTGTTCCCTTACTAAGTGCCACATTTTCTATAATCTTTATTTTTACCATTATTACTAAAATTATTGTAGATAAAAATTTAAATATTTTCTACTATCATTAAAAGATTATATACAAATATTTACATTTTTATTTCAAATAAGTACAATTATTTTACAGCGGAAGTTTAACATTTATTTATAAACTGATCATCCCAACTTTCAAATGCTCTTATTTCAGCTTCAGTTATTTTCTTCCTGTTCCAATTCTGGGGTTCCTGTGTCTGGAAATTACAATAGACGAAAAGAAACAGAGGGTTAAGTCTTTGAGAACTTAGTGAGTTTAAATAGTATATAGCTTTTAAATAAATTAAAATAGCGCTTCATTATAATTATGCATGAAGTAATAGGCATAACAATTTAGATGTTATGAATGCTATGCAATGGAATAATTGATAAATGAAAATTTCATAAATTAACATTGGTGGCTCTAATTGAGCACGTTTTACGAGCCGGGTGAACCATTCTCCGGACCAAAGTATTCGGTGCGCGTTGTTCAGATGAACCATATACCCGGGACTTTTGACCCGTTGTTCATTGGACTCATTTTCCGAGCCGAAGCCACGTTGTCCAGTGGACTCAATTTCCGGACCGAAATCCGTTGTCCATGACTCCATTCATTAATGGTATATTGATCCATTCATAAATATGCAAGAAAATATATCAGTAATTGAAATGAATTGTAGATGATATTTGAACATTAAATAAATGCTATTGAAATTTCCAGGCCAAATGCCAAAGGCTTTAATAGAAAAATGAATAGTAATTTCCTCACCTGATAACTTACAATTTAGGCTTGATTAGTAATCTGAGTTGCTGGAGCAAGTCCTAAAATATATTATGAATGATATTTAAATGTTAGAGTTTTAAGTAAATAGCTGATCATTTTCAGATTATTTTTATGTTCAAAATTTAACCCGGTTGATTTTACTTAAGTTTGCAAAATTCATATTAATTAGAAGATGTCACTAAACATTACGAAAGTTGGCCAAAATGTCGGAAACATCACCAGGAAAGTTCGGCTGCCGGAAAAACGCCGATACGGCGGCGGTACTTCACGCGCCGACGGTTCCGGCGCGTGACTGGTCTTCCGACGGCCACGCGTGGCCAGTTTTTTTCCAGGTTATGTAACTTTGCAAGATCTTTAATTCTTATGTTGAAAGTATTTTCAAATTCCTAGCCGATCCATACCAGATTTAAATATTGTCCTATGGAGAACTAAGGTACTCCGACATTCCGAAAATGTTAGTTCTGACAATATTTTTGGACGACAGATGGTATGTACCTTATCTATGCAGCAAGAGGTACAACTTTTGTGTTCAAGTCAACCTCTAGTTTGGTGTGTAGCTATAAGAAAAATAAGCGTAGATTATCTTGCTTGAAACGGGATTCCGTTGCCGTTTCTCGGAATATCTTTGTTTGATTTTCTTGTTCTTTGATCGATCCTTTTATGTCACCTTCAGTGCTATATTGCTTTATGATATGAGGTGAATAGTTGATGATTTATCGGAATTTTCCGGAAAGAGGTATATATTTTTCTTCTATTTTCTTCCTCTTTTTCCCTTTCCTTTCTTCCCTCTTCCTTTCTTTCTTTTCTTTCGGCTGGCCGTGGATTGAAATGAGAAAGTGAAGTTATATATATAGCCGAGAATCCAAGAATCCAAGCTTATCCTTATTAATTTTATTTTTTTTATTAAATAGAAAAGATTATGTTTATCCAAACTTAATATTATTATATTCTTGTATCTAATTATTATATTATATTAAATCTATGTATAGAACCTAATTATAATTTTATCTTTAATTTAATTACTTAACATATATGTTGAGCTTAATTATAATATTTTATTATATTTTGGGTATTTGGTTTTGGAATAGGAACCTCATAGTACTTGATGAATTCTTAAGTGTATTGTGATGTATTTTAATGTATTTCTAGATACTTTGGACAACTAATATTTGTACCGAAAATAATGTGGTAAAATAATAAAATGAAAATAATAAAATTTAGTTATACTAATAAACTTTAAAATGCATTTATGCAACTTTGTGTTTAGGGTGTCACAATATCCCCTCCTTTTAAAAATATGTCCCCAGATTTAAGAGTTATTGAAATAAATGCGGATATTGACATCTCATATCTTTCTTTGTTTCCCACGTTGTTTCTTCAATGTTGTGGTTTTTCCATAAGACTTTTATCAACTGAATTGGTTGACCACGAAGTTTCTTTATTCTTTGATCCAAAACTTTCACAGGTTGTTCTTCATATATTAGATCTTCTTCCAGATCTATTTGTCGGTGGTCAATCAATTGGGATGAGTCTATTTTGCATTTCGTTAATTGTGATGCGTGGAATACGTTATGTATACTAGAGATATTTTCGGGTAGAGATAGACGATAAGCCACAGTGCCTATTCGTTCTATCACTTCAAAGGGTCTAACAAATCGAGGATGCAACTTTCCTTTTTTTCCAGTACGCTTTATTCCTTTTCTTGGTGATACTTTTAGTAATACGAAATCTCCGACTTCAAATTTCAAATCTTTTCGCCTCTTATCTGCATAACTCTTCTGTCGACTTTGAGCTGTTTGTATTCGTTGCCTGATAAGTTGTATTTTGTCGATAGCTTGTTGTATAATGTCAGGCCTGATTGCTCGTTCTTGTCCATTCTTTGTGCCTCTCCTTTCATCCATACCCAGTTAAGAGGAGAGCGACATTTTCTTCCATATAATGCTTCATATGGTGCCATTTTTATTGAGTATTGATAACTATTGTTGTATGAAAATTCAACTAGAGACAAATGTTTTCTCCAGTTTGCCCCGAAATCCAGCACACATGCGCGAAGCATGTCTTCCAATATTTGAATGGTTCGTTCAGACTGACCATCAGTTTGCGGATGTGCTGTTGTGCTAAAATTTAATTTGGTACCAAGGCATTCTTGAAGTTTTTTCCATAATCTTGACGTAAACTTCGGATCTCTATCAGATACTATGGTAGTGGGGATACCATGTAACTGTATAATTTCCTTCTGATAGAGTTCAGCCAGTTTTTCCGCCCCATATTTGTGACTTATGGGTATGAAATGTGCTGACTTGGTTAAGCGATCAACGATAACCCATATGCTATTAAAACCTCTTGATACATCTTAGATCCTCCTGGATGAATGCTGATCTGAGACTGATGTGATTTTTCCATTATTTCCTTTTTCATTGAGCTAGGCACACAAATACGGTCATGATAGAGTAGTATTCCTTGTGAATTGGTGACGAAATTTGAATCAGTGCGGAGTTTGGAAACTTCTTGATCCAATTCTTGATTTTGCTTAATTCTGGTATGAAATTCAGGTTCGATTCTTAATCCGTCCAAGTGCCCACGTGAATGGATGTGTACCCATTCTCTTACTTCTTTCATTTCCAAACAAGCCATGCTAATCTTTCTAATTAAAGCATCATCTACTACATTAGTTTTACCTGATTGATAAAGAATGGAACAATAATAATCTTCCAAAAATTCAATCCATCTTCTTTGCCTCATGTTCAGCTCTTTTTGAGTAAATAAATACTTCAGGCTTTTGTGGTCTGTATAGATATCAAAACTGGAACCGTACAAGTAGTGTCTCCATTTTCCTAATGCAAACACTATTGCTCCTAATTCCAGATCATGAGTGGGATAATTTAACTCGTGATTCTTTAATTTTCTAGATGCATATGCAATAACTTTATCGTTTTGCATGAATACACATCCAAAGCCTTCTTTTGAGGCATCTGTGTAAACCACAGATCCTTCTGTCCCTTTTGGTAAAGCTAGTACAGGTGTACTGGTAAGCATTTCTTTTAGTTTGCAAAAATTTTTCTCACACTAATCATTCCACAAGAAAGGGTTATCTTTGCGAGTTAGCTGTGTCAGGGGAACAGCAATTTTCGCAAAATCTTTAATGAATCTTCGGTAGTATCCTGCTAGGCCGAGAAAACTTCTAATTTCTGTGATGTTGATTGGTTGTTTCCAACGAGATATGGCTTCTATTTTTGTAGGATCTTCTTCCAGTCCTTTCTTAGAGATAAAGTGGCCAAGAAATGAACTTTTTCTAGCCAAAATTCAAACTTACTGAATTTGGCATACAATTGATGTTCTTTTAAAGTTTTGAGAATCAATCGTAGATGTTGAGCATGTTCCTCATAACTTTTTGAAAATATCAAAATGTCATCTATGAATATGACAACGAATTTGTCCAAGAATGGTTGAAATATTCGATGCATCATATCCATGAAAGCTGCTGGAGCGTTGGTTAATCCGAATGGCATTACCACAAACTCATAGTGTCCATAACGGGTATTAAAAGCCGTTTTGGAGTTGTCATCCTCTTTAATTCTCAATTGGTAATATCCTTGTCACAAATCAAGTTTTGAATATACTTGAGACCCTTGCAAGACATCAAACAATTCTTCGATATGCGGTAGAGGATATTTGTTTTTGATGGTAACATTGTTAAGTTCTCGATAATCAATGCACATCCTTAGAGTTCCATCTTTCTTTTTGACAAATAATACAGGAGCACCCCATGGCGATGTACTAGGCCGGACGTATTTCTTGTCCATGAGCTCTTGTAATTGAAGTTTTAATTCTTTTAACTCTGAAGGTGCCATTCGGTATGGAGTTTTAGATCTGGGTTGTGCTCCAGGTATTAGATCAATGGAAAATTCTACGTCTCTCTGAGGAGGTAAAGTATTGATCTCTTCAGGAAAAACCTCTGGAAATTCTTGTACAACTGAGATTTCTGAGATCTTGAGTTGATCCTTTGGCTTATTTATCAAATAAGCTAGAAATCCTTGTCCATTGTCTCTTAGTATAGCCCTAGCTTCTGCTGTTGATACTATTCCCAGGGTATGGTTAGCTTTGGAAATGATTGGATGAGAAGTTTGAAGATAACTTCTTTTGTGTAGCAGTTGAGCTGGGCTTGGTGTCTAAATAACCAGTCCATTCCAAGAATACTATCATAGTTCTTGATAGGTAATTCAATCAAATATGCTAGATATTCTTTTTCTTTGAAGTTTAAGGGACAGTTTTTGTAAATGATGTCAGTAATCATCGTTGTCCCTAAAGGTGAGCTAATTTCGAAGCTATATGGTAGCTGTTCCGATAACAGTGGTAATTTATGTACAAAAACTTTAGAAATAAAAGAATGAGTAGCTCCCGGATCAAATAAAGTTTTTGCAGAACTGGATAATATGGTAATAGTACCTTCTACGACTGCAGTGGGGTCAACTTCCTCCTCTTTGATTCCTAAGAGGGCATAGGCTCGAGCAGGTATCTTTGGCTTTGTTGTAGGTTGAGTCTTCTGCGTTCTTTTTGGACAATCTTGAATACGGTGTTGCTCACTTCCGCAAATAAGACATTTCCCACCTTTTCTCTAGCACTTTTCTTCTTCATGATTTGGTAATCCACAATATCCACACTTTTTATTGTTGTTTCTTGGAACCTTTCCTTTGACAGTTTCTCCTTGCCTGACTTGTTGTGTTCTTTTTTCAAATTTTCTTTTCCGATTGTTATCCTCAAAAAGGTTGGGCTTCCTAATTTTCTTTTCTTCTTCCTCTTTTTTAAGAAGTACCTTGATGTCTTCTTCTACTCGTAGAGCTTGATTGCCAGTAGAAACATAACTGGAAACTTTTGTGGACAATGTTGCCCAACGAATATCTAGATTTAATCCTTGAACAAATTTTTTTTTCTTACCTCATCTTCCATGTAGTGTGGTGCATAATGTATAAGACGGTGGAATTCTGCCTCATATTGAGCTACGGTCATGTCACCTTGGACTAAATCCATAAATTCACGTTCTCGGGTATTTAATATAACTTGAGTTATATATTTACCTTCGAATTCTTGCAGAAAATTGTCCCACGTTTTTGGGGTGTGATTCTTTGTCCACTTATGTTCCACCGTACGCCACCAGTTATGAGCTGCTTCTTCAAATAAGTAAGTGGAAAAATTCACCTTTTGTTCTTCAGAATAATTAAGAATAGAGAATATTTTGTTGATTTTGCTTAGCCAAAATTCTGCTTGATATGCATCTGATTTGCCTTCAAACTTTGGTGGTTTGAATCTCAAAAATCTCTCAAGAGCTCGATCATTTGCCTCAATGTGATGTTCTTGAGCTTGATCATGAGGTCGTGGTGGATTTTGCTGATAAAACTGCACAATTTGATGCATTATTTCAAACATATTTTGTACGTTTTGTTCTTGGGGGGGATTGTGTTGAGCGCTTCTGGAATTTCCACCAGTTGCCGAGTTGTGGTCATCTTGAGAGGGAATTCTTTGTCTGATTCTGGCTTGAGTACTATTTTGTGAAGACGTCATTCTAAACACATAAATATAAAATATGAAATATCTTGCACTATATATATATATATATATATATATATAATATAAATGTATATATATATAAATGTACATAGTTATGTCAGAGGGTAAACAGTCAGTTTTATTTATAAACAAGACATGTTTCAAATATTTACAATACCCAAGCATAATACAAACAGAACTAGCAAACTAGGTCATCATGCCTCCAAAAATGATGACCTTGATAATCATCATAACTACAAAAGATGATGATTATTAATACTAGTTATATACTAGTGTCAAATAGTCATTGTCTTCATTCGTCGTCTGAGAGATCTATAAAAGTTGTGTGGCTCGATCCTTCATTTGTGCCTGTGGTTTCCATGGTAACATTTTGATCCATATTTGGCAGTGATGTATATGGTTCAACTGGGTCTAGTTCATAACTAAGCTCATTAACATTTCACTTTCGGGTATGATAGTCATTGGAACAAGTTTATCTACTCCAAATACAAAGTTTTCCCCCCCATGAAGTCAGGAAGAAATTCGACTTCAGGTGACTGCAACAGATAATCTTCTATCATAAAGGGTTTTTGATCTAGTGTTGTGTTCATGACTCCAGTATATTCTACAAAAAGGGTTGGTACATACTGTGAAATATTTTTAGTCAAGCTACTATCTCCGGTTCAAGTGTGTTAGTGATGGGAGGAGCTGTGGTTTGATTAGCTTGATTTGTGTAAGATGGACCGATAACACCAGGTTCCATTCCGTGGATAGATTGATAAACAAGTTCACGCCCATCCATGATTAAGTGGTCAATGTGGATTGAAGGGTGTGATACTTCTTTTAGGAAACTAATCAAACCTCGGTCATAGAATTCAAGCATGTCTAGTAAGTATATAAGAGTGCGGTCTCTTTCATACAGTACATGACCCAATTCTCCCTGATAAGCTAGATTATCATCCCTCATCCGTTCTTCTATAAATCCATGAAAATTTTCAGTTGTTACAAAGGTTTCAAAATGCTCTCGATACATATTCACTAGGCATTTCAAATCCGAGTTTTCTGTGCTTAATTTTGTTATTTCTTCCTCCATTTGTTTGATGATTATAGTTTGTTTATTTCTTGATGTCCCACTAGACTCCGTCATCCTGAAAGGAAAACATTTCAATTATGAGGAAAACATAAAGATTAACGTATGATAATATAATAAACCTTAGGCTCCTGTCTTTAGACTCTAAGAAACCTGGGCTCTGATACCATCTCTGTGGCGCCCGGTTTAGGAATTCATGAGTTTTCCCTTACTAAGTGCCACATTTTCTACAATCTTTATTTTTACCATTATTACTAAAATTATTGTAGATAAAAATTTAAATATTTTCTACTATCATTAAAAGATTATATACAAATATTTACATTCTTATTTCAAATATGTATAATTATTTTACAGCGGAAGTTTAACATTTATTTATAAACAGATCATCCCAACTTTCAAATGCTCTTATTTCAGCTTCAGTTATTTTCCTCTTGTTCCAATTCTGGAGTTCCTATGTCTGAAAATTACAATAGACGAAAAAAACAGAGGGTTAAGTCTTTGAGGACTTAGTGAGTTTAAATTAGTATATAACTTTTAAATAAATTAAAATTGCGCTTCATTATAATTATGCATGAAGTAATAGGCATAACAAATTAGATGTTATGAATGCTATGCAATAGAATAATAGATAAATGAAAATTTCATAAATTAACATTGGTGGCTCTAATTGAGCACTTTTTACGAGCCGGGTGAACCATTCTCCGGACCGAAGTATTCGGTGCGCGTTGTTCAGATGAACCATATACCCGGGACTTTTGACCCGTTGTTCATTAGACTCATTTTTCGGGCCGAAGCCACGTTGTCCAGTGGACTCAATTTCCGGACCGAAATCCGTTGTCCATGACTCCATTCATTAATGGTATATTGATCCATTCATAAATATGCAAGAAAATATATCAGTAATTAAAATGAATTGTAGATGATATTAGAACATTAAATAAATTCTACTGAAATTTTCAGGCCAAATGCCAAAGGCTTTGATAGAAAAATGAATAGTAATTTCCTCACCTGATAACTTACAATTTAGGCTTGATTAGTAATCCGAGTTGCTGGAGCAAGTCCTAAAATATATTATGAATGATATTTATATGTTAGAGTTTTAAGTAAATAGCTTATCATTTCCAGATTATTTTTTTGTTCAAAATTTAACCAGGTTGATTTTACTTAAGTTTTCAAATTCATATTAATTAGAAGATATCTCTAAACATTACGAAAGTTGGCCAAAAAGTCGGAAACATCACTAGGAAAGTTCGGCAGCCGGAAAAATGACGATACGGCGGCGCGTGGGGTACACGCGCCGACGGTGCCGACGCGTAACTTGTCTTCCGGCGGCCACGCGCGGCCAGTTTTTTTCCAGGTTATGTAACTTTGCAAGATCTTTAATTCTTATGTTGAAAATATTTTCAAAGTCCTAACCGATCAATACCAGATTTAAATATTGTCCTCTGGAGAACTAAAGTACTTCGGCATTCCAAAAATGTTAGTTCCAACAATATTTTGGGACGACGGACGGTATGTACCTTATCTATGCAACAAGAGGTACAACTTTTGTGTTCAAGTTAACCTCTAGTTTGGTGTGTAGCTATAAGAAAAATAAGCGTAGATTACCTTGCTTGAAACGGGATTCCGTTGCCGTTTCTCGGAATATCTTTGTTTGATTTTCTTGTTCTTTGATCGATTCTTTTATGTCACCTCCAATGCTATATTGCTTTATAATATGAGGTGAATAGTTGGTGATTTATCGGAATTTTTCGGAAAGGGGTATAGATTTTTCTTCTATTTTCTTCCTCTTTTTCCCTTTCCTTTCTTCCCTCTTCCTTTCTTTCTTTTCTTTCGGCTGGCCGTGGATTGAAATGAGAAAATGAAGTTATATATATAGCCGAGAATCCAAGAATCCAAGCTTATCCTTATTAATTTTTTTTATTAAATAGAAAAGATTATATTTAACCAAACTTAATATTATTATATTCTTGTATCTAATTATTATATTATATTAAACCTATGTATTAAACCTAATTATAATTTTATCTTTAATTTAATTACTTAACATATATGTTGAGCTTAATTATAATATTTTATTATATTTTGGGTATTTGGTTTTGGAATGGGAACCTCATAGTACTTGATGAATTTTTAAGTGTATTGTGATGTATTTTAATGTATTTCTAGATACTTTGGACAAATAATATTTGTACCGAAAAATAATGTGGTAAAATAATAAAATAAAAATAATAAAATTTAGTTATACTAATAAACTTTAAAATGCATTTATGCACCTTTGTGTTTAGGGTGTCACATCGTTTAGCTACACCATTCTATTGTGGTGTTCTTCTAGCTGAGAACTGATGTATGATTCCAAAATTTTCAAGAAACTATGATAGAGTTTGATTGATAAATTCAGTTCCCGATCGGATCTTATTCTGTTAATCCCAACTGATCTCTCATTTTAAAGTCTTTTGAAAAGTTTTATTAGTTGTGAAGCTGTTTGATTTTTTTATTTGAGAAAGATTACTCAAGTAAATCTTGAGAAGTCATCAGCAATCACTAATATGTATTTCATTCCCCCTATGCAAATGATTGATATTGGACCAAACAAGTCCATATGCATCAGTTATAAGCATCGGGTAGAATATTTACTTCATTTGTTTTGAAAGATGATTTAACTTGCTTCCCAAACTAACAAGTTGAACAAATTTTATCTTTCAAAAACTCAATTTTTGGTAGACTAGTTACCAAATCGTAGTCACTCAGTTGTGCAATGGTTTTGAAATTTAGGTGGTTCAACATTTTATGTCATAACCGGTTCTTAGATTGATTTGAAGCTACCAAACAGACTGGATAATTGGGTTACTCCAACTCACTTTATATGTGTTATCCCATCTATTGTCTGTCATAATGATGTCACCAGTTGTATTCCTAATGGTACAAATATGTTTACAGAATTCGACTGTATGATTATGATCACATAATTGACTGATGTTAATCAAATTATATTTCAAATTGTCAACAAATAAAACATCATCAATAATAATGTACCATTGATAAGCTTACCCTTAACCACGGTTCTACCTTGAGAGACGTCTCCAAAACTGATTTTGGGACCAGAGTATTTGACCAGTTGTGATATTAATTTTGTGTCTCCAGTCTTGTGTACTGAACATCCATTGTCCAAGTACCAGACCCCTGCAATAACAAATAATAAATAAATTTGGTACTCAAATATATTTGGGTCCTGAAGTGATTAGTTATTTAGGAACCCGGGATCAGTCAAACTAATTTTTCAGTCGCTGTGTTCCAAATAGATTTACCTAGTTTGTGTGTTGTGTGTTGTGTGCAGATGATACAATATGTGTTATAGCTCTGTTCGCCTTGTTGTTCATCCGATATCATTTTTGAATAGGCTTGCAATTATGATAAAGACTGTAATAGCCATTTATAGAGTTTTGGTTGTGATAAATGGACCTCTCAGGTTACCAGCTGCCTGAATCAGTTGAAATCTTAGGACTATATCCAATCCCATGCCTTTTAGTATTGTTCATATTTTCAATCGGTTGCTCAACCGGCCAATGGGATCAGGTTGTTTATGTATTATAACTAATTTAACAAAATGAATGTATTTCTCTTTGCACATATTCAGTTCTGGCTTAGTACTGCCTGTCGAGGATTCATCTTTGATGTTAAAGCCTAAATCAGTTTTGTCCCCAACTGATTTCTATAAACCTTGCATTTCAGTCAACGTGACTGATGACTTCTTCCAGACTTGAATCCGATCAGTTAGTTTAGAGTTCTCGGACTTCACCTGCTGAATCAAGGATTGATTTTCATCTTTTTCTGTTATCAGCTTAGCAATCTCCTTTTTGATATTAGACCTTTCAACTAATTGTGAACAATCAGTTTCATTTTTTTCATTGGTAGGATCAGTTTGCTTAGCTTTAGCTCCTTAAAAGAGATGTCAAGCTTACGGTACTCATTTATCATGTCATGCAGTGTAGAAATAAGTTCTTCACGTGTAAAATCAATAGAGCTGAAATAAAAGACCTGCTTGCTACTAGATTCTAGTTCAGCGTCATCAACCATGAGGCATTTCAACTCTTCATCATTAGAGTTGCTTGAGCTCTCAGTTTCTGATGTTTCGTTGTCAATTTCTGCCCATTTTGATTTGTTTTCTTCAGTTACTAGGGCTTCGTGCTTATTCTTGGATGATTTCATGTTATCCTTTGATATTTTTCTGTGCTCGAAGGGCTTCTTTCCCTTCTCAACTGATCGCCTGCCGTCCTTTGGTTTGAGACAGTCAGCTATAAAATGATCAGTTTTGTCACAATTGTAGCACGCGTTCGGTTCTTCCTTTGATTCATTCTTGTTGTAATTCTTTGGAATGATCCTTGATTATTTCTCATGAATCTTCCAAATTTTTCGAAGAACAATGACATCGCGTCATTGCTCAGCTGTTCAACAATCTTCTCGATTGAAACTGTTAGCTCTAGTTTCAAACAGTTTAGGTCCGCTGAGGGCAGTTGTGACTGATGGAACTAATGATTCACCCTCTCTTATTTTTTTAATTCATATGCTTTCAGGTTTACAAATAAATCATGTAGTTCACCTTGTTAAGTTCTTTTGATTCTCGCATAACCATAGTTTTAGCATCTCATTCTTTGGGAAGGCCACGCATCACCTTTAGAGAAACATCTTTGTTTGAATATCTTTGTTTGAATACACTTTTCCTAGTGCATTTTGTTCATTCATGATGCTGTTCACTCGTTCATTTATTTTTCAGCATTCATTATGATGTTATTTTATTTTTGCATGGAAACTGAGATTTTTTTCTCCTTGGTTTGCTCATTTCCTTCTCATAGCTAGATCAGCTTCTCTCAAAATTAATTTGGCACATTTGCACATTTTGATCTTGCTGAATGTGTTCTTGTCCAACGTATTGTAGAGAATATACTTGGCAACATTGTCCAGATTTGCCTTCTTTTTATATTCAGTTGTCTACTTATCGCATTGCTTCTCGATGCGATGAGGTGCTCAATCAATTAGAGCAACTATAGTATTCGCCTTCATTAATTTATTGATTCGTCAGTAATGACGTATCACATATCATCATCTTGTGCAGCTAGATGAGCCTGTATTATAATTTTTCAGTCATAAAATTCCTCTTTAGAAAACTTAGAATTTTATTGAGTGAAACATGGTTATCATATGTGAGTGTTTGGAAATATTCAAGACAAGATTTTAACCGCTCTGATAACACTTGTTAGGATTTGTTAATATATGATGTGTTTAGAAGGGGGTTGAATAAACACATCGGCTTTTGAAATCTTTTCAGATATGAATCAGTTCTTTTAAGGAACTAATATTGAAATCTTGTATGTCTGTATCGATAAGTTAACTAATAGTAGTACGAAAACAAATTGAAATATAGATTAAATATTATGGCTTGAATATTGTGATAACTGAATGAATAAAACGATGAACACAAAGTGTTTTATAGATGTTCAGAGACTTCAACTGCTTCTACATCACCCCTTTCTATCTCGAGGATAGGAATTCACTAAAAGACTTGATTGATTACAATGAACTGTAATAATCGATTTCAGTTGGACTTGAACAATGTCAAACTGAAACTCTTAGCTTATCTTTTCGCTTATCATTTGATAACTGAATAGCTCAAATAAGTAGGATAAATGCTACAAATAAATCAATGAAGTATGAGTAGGATTTGCTATTTTTAACTGAATAAAATCAAAATTGAATCGCAACTGACTGATTTATTCTAGTTTTTGTTCTTAATTGTTAACTTCTTCCACAATTGAACTCATCAGCTATATATGGTCTTCGATTCCAACGATCACATTGAATACATTTATTGATTAATATTCGTTGAATCGTCTTTAGTCCATGTAGATGACTTTTTCTAACAAATGTACAATGTACCATACTGTTATGATTCATCTATTTTGCTTTTGTACGGACTGTCAGTTTGTCTTCTGATATTCAAATTGCAACTGATGACGTGGCTAACTGATCAGGAGTCAAACTGGTTGACTGATCAGTTCAACTATACTACATCAGTTCTAACTGATGTATCTTCAGTTTGAACACCTCTGTTCAGTTTTTCGGTTATGCTATATCAGTTCTACGAATAACATATTCAGTTCTTCATATCTGGTATTGATTAGTTCGTCAATCTTCGAATCATCAGTTTGAGACTTTATTAATTCCTTTGAGAATTTTAGTCTGAATACTCCAAATCTACTTGATCCATGAAGTTTTATAAGTCTTATTCAGTTCAATTTCTTTCTTTTAGTTTCGTTATCGGTTCAGTTCAGGTCTTCTGCTCGGTTACTGGTTAGTTTGTCTGTAAGGTCCAAATGCGATAACGTAACCTAACTGCATGCGAAGCTAGGGAAAATGAAAAACAATTAACTAAATTATTTTAATTGCATGAATTAAATGTGGTTTGCATGCTTACATGTTTAAAATGCACTTTTCTACATGAATGCATAAAATTGTGTTTTAAAGCTTATTCGAGACACGATCGAGGAACGGAGACCAGGAACAATACGAGGGAAAATATTTTTATTAAATAATTATTTTTAATTGTTTAATATATGGTATATGTTATGTGGTATTTTTGAAAATGAGGCGTTTTGAGGTGATTTTATACGCCGAGTCGTATTTTTAAACGGTATTCAATTTTCGACGAAAATATGAGCTTTTCGAGAACTCAGCTAATACTTTCACAAACTTTCCTAAGTAAAATATTTTCATATTAACTAATGGACCTAATGAGCCTATTATACTAGGTTAATGGGCCTAAGCTTACACTATGAGTTTTAATTAAAATAAAAGGCCCTAAACTCTACATCATAACCCTCATAACTTACGTCCCCAACCCCCTAAGAATACTAGGAATCTTCCTAGCAGCACCACACGCACACACCCACAAATTTGAAGGTAATTCACATTACTCTTGGAAGAAAATTCAGCAAGGTCCTCTCCATCGACGTCCCTCGAATCGCCAAGCCATTTTCGTCCGTAATAAACGCAAAGGCATGCCTTAATCTCTTTTTTCTCATCTATCCCACCATATTATTGATTTTATGTATATTTGCATGAAAAATATGTTTCCTTGCAATTATTTTCGTTTTTATGCCATGCTATGCCATAAATTCATGTTTTATGATTCATAAATTCATGCTAAGGATACCTAAATGGGCTACCATGGTTGGGTCACTTCGAGGGTCATTTTTCTAACGTGTTTAGGGTCCATGGAAGTCTAGGAGAGGCTGCAACAACATGGGGCGAAGTCATGCGTGGGAAAAGAACATAGAGTCCTAGCGGCTAAGGGCATCGACTAGGAGTCCTAGGTTGTCACGGTTTCTAGCTACTGTTAGAGCATGACTAGGAGACCCAAGAGGGCTGCATGATAGTCTTAAGATGGCTGCACGAGGGTGGCTCGAAGGGCAAAGTCATAGCTACCATTTGTGATGGTTTTTCAAATTATTAGCGACGTCTTTTGATATACCGTCGCTAATTTTAGCGACATGTTTTGAGTAAGCCGTCGCTCATTAGCGACAGTTAAAGATATATCGTCACTAAAATTAGCGACGGCTTAGACATAATCCGTCTTTAATTTTTTAACTAAAATAAAAAAAATTACTTTTATAATTATTAATGTAACATAAAACTTTACAATCTGCAAAGCTAATGATATTCATGATCTTAACTAACACTTAAAAATTTACCAAGAATTGAAGCGAAAAAACTTACCATAAATCAAAACTAAAATCGTCTAAGAGAGAAATATTTATCATAGATGTGAAGCGTTGTGGAGGAAAATGGACCGAAAAGGCGAATATTTATAGACATTTTGTGACGGTTACCGTCGCTTGATTATTAAATTGTCTCTAATAGCGACGGTTTTTGTATTAAGCGTCGCTATTTAAAAAATTGCAACGGTTTTTTGTTTAATAGCGACAGTTAAGTAAAACAAACACTATTAGCGACGGTTTATTAATAAACCGTCGCTATTAACGACGTTTTTTGTTTAAACCGTCGCTATTTTTAAAATTGCGACGGTTTTATAAAATCGCCGCTAAATATAGCAAAATTTAAGCAAAAATGTCGCTAAATATTGCAACAGTTTTACCAAAACCGTTGTTGTTTGTCCAAAAAACACGCTAATCCCCCTTTTTGATGATCACAAAACTTGAGCAATTAAAGCTAAAAGAAGTTCTCCCAAAAGAGAATCAATAAAATAAAGAAAAGCTTTTAAAGAAAAGTTTTCAGTTGGAGGAATAGCAAAAAGAAATGCTCCTCCTCAACAACTGAATGAAATATTTTGAAAACAATTTTTCAGTTCGAGAGATAATTCTAAACAAAACCCCCCCTCAGAAACTGAATGAAAAACTCCCCTTCAAAAATATAATCATTTATGCGATTAATGAAGTTTTGGTATCAATCAAGCACTTTAGGCAACAAATCTTAAAACTGCATTTCAGTTATGTAAAGGCTAACTGGATGAACAAGATGTTTATTTAATCAAATAAGCGTCCCTTGTATTATACATCTGCGCATATCCACCAATGTAAGGGAAATTGCTACTTCACTAGCATACTTTAAATAACATCAAACATCAGTTAATTTACACATAATAGAACTGAATATACTAACAACTGGTCGCCTTGAATGCTTTGAATGTTGCAAAGATTTTGAGTTTATTATTCCAGAAGATCAGCTAATTTGCCTTTGGACTTGATCTTTGTGCTGGCTAACTGGTGAGCTGACTCAAACTGCACTCAACTGGTGCTGAACCGCATTGATCGTCTATATTTGATTTGATATGGCAATTGAGCGACGCTATCGCTGATGATTCAGCTCCACTTAACTCATCAGTTTCAGCTGGCAGTTGGGTTTCGTCTGTTGATCAGTTGAACTAGTAGGCTTGCAACTGAAATCTTGTCTAAAGAGCTGTTTAGTTGAACTGCTGTCAACTTAACTCAAAAACCTGCAAGCTATTTAAAACAACAACGTTAATGAGTCGAGAGAAGTAGCTACGATGTTAGTTCCAGAGTTAAGAACATTCTCTCTTCTCATAACAAACACATAAAATATTTAAGAGGATTTTGAAATCCATTTTAAATAACATTTTAAAATATGTTTTAAAATATCAGTTTTCAAATGTCCTTCTTATAACAACTAGCTCTGATACAATTGTAGGATCGTTTGCAGAGCACCTTGTGGTGCTTCAAACAAAATATTCTCCAAGAGCTGCAATAGCTCGTGTTCTAAGAAAATATACATCGATGAATTAGATCGAGTTTGGCATAGAACTAAGCGGAAAACACTCGAAATAATCCTTCGTTAAGAAACACTGATATATTTTATATCTTGTGTAACTGAATGAGTGGAAATAGCTAGGGATCAGCTCTGGCTTATATCGGTTCAGTTATGGACAGAACTGAACTGATATCAACTGAACTGATTAAATCAGTTAATAACAAAAACAAGCAGTTAAACAGAAATAACACAAGATATGTTTATGAATGTTCGGAGACTTCAACTGCTCCTACGTTACCCCTTCTATCATCTCGGGTGGGATTCACTAGAAGACTTTGATCTATACAACACTTGTACAAACCCACCCAGCTAGGACTTACACTATTGCCTAAACTGAACTCCTAGACTAGACTGAAGGCAGCACCTTCCAGTCAACACTTTTTTAATGTCTATGTGAGAAAGACTACATACACAAGTTTAACATCTTTGTGCAAGACTGTATTTGAGTGGTGGTGTGTGTGTTTGTTTGAGAACTGATCTCTGAAAACTACCCGAAAGTGTTCTCAGACACTGAGAGAAAAATGCTTTTAATCTAAAGCTGATAACACGTTTAAGTGTTCCCTCAACTGGGCTGAATGCTTCTCTCTTAAGTTGTTTTTTAAATATCTTCACTTATTTTCACCCTCTATTTATAGGCGCGAAGTTTGATCGTACCGTGAGACACAATTATTGTGTCTGTTGCATTTTGAATCTGTTCCTCGAAACTTGTCTTGTTCTTTCTGGAACACTTTTTCTTTAAGCTCTGATGCAACGTCCATTATTGTCCTTTGACTGGACAAAAGTTATTGTACCTTTATGCACAACTGGATTCCACTTAGTTCAGCTTATCTTCATCAGCAACTGATTGCTCCTAACCAATGTTCTGAACTGGTCAGTTGAACTGGTCTTCAGTTGGGCTGGTGAAATCAGTTGACTCGTCAGTTGAATTGATTTCACTCTTGTTCAGTCGAACTGATCACAGTTGGGCTCTTCATCAGTTGAACACTCTTTCGGCTGACCGGGCTTCTGATGTTCTCCTGCTGAACCACCTACCAATTGAACAATCAATTAAACTCATTTACGACTCATCAATTGAACTAGTTCAGTTTGGTTGATCAGTTGATGCTTTCAGTTGGCGTCTTCGACAGCTTCACTTTTGGCTCGTAACTGATTATTTCAGTTTCAGATATTTGTACACTAAGGTAGATTATTAAAAACAAACAAACAAGTTTTGTTAACATCAAAAGTAAGATAGCGAACATGAAATGTTCCAACAATCTCCTCCTTTTTGATGATAACAAAACTTGAGCAATTAAAGCTAAAAGAAGTTCTCACAAAAGAGAATCAATAAAATAAAGAAAAGCTTTTAAAGAAAAGTTTTTCAGTTTGAGGAATAACAGAAAGAAATGCTCCCCATCAACAACTGAATGAAATAATTTGAAAACAGTTTTTCAATTCGAGAGATAATTCTAAACAAAACTCCCCCTCAGAAACTGAATGAAAAACTCCCCTTCAAAAATATAATCATTTATGCGATTAATGAAGTTTTGGTATAAATCAAGCACTTTAGGCAACAAATCTTAAAACAGCAGTTCAGTTATGTAAGGCTAACTGGATGAACAAGATGTTTATTTAATCAAATAAGAGTCCCTTGTATTATGCATCTGCGCATATCCACCAATGTAAGGGAAATTGCTACTTCACTAGCAGAATTTAAATAACATCAAACAGCTGTTAATTTACACATAATAGAACTGAATATACTAACAATTGGTCGCCTTGAATGCTTTGAATGTTGCAAAGATTTTGAGTTTCTTTTTCCAAAAGATCAGCTAATTTGCCTTTGGAATTGAACTCTGTGATGGCTAACTGGTGAGCTGAATCAAACTGGACTCAACTGGTGCTGAATCGCATTGATCATCCATATTTGATCTGATATGGAAATTGAGCGGCGATACTGCTGATGATTAAGCTCCACTTAACTCATCAGTTTCAGCTGGCAGTTGGGTTTCGTCTGTTGATCAGTTGAACTAGTAGGCTTGCAACTGAAATCTTGTCTAAAGAGCTGTTTAGTTGAACTGCTGTCAACTGAACTCAAAAACCTGCAAGCTACTTAAAACAACAACGTTAATGAGTCGAGAGAAGTAGCTACGATGTTAGTTCCGGAGTTAAGAACATTCTCTCTTCTCATAACAAACGCATAAAATATTTAAGAGGATTTTGAAATCCATTTTAAATAACATTTTAAAATATTTTTAAAATATCAGTTTTCAAATGTTCTTCTTATAACAACTAGCTCTCATACCAATTGTATGATCATTTGCAAAGCACCTTGTGGTGCTTCAAACAAAATATTCTCCAAGAGCTGCAATAGCTCGTGTTTTAAGAAAATCTACAACGATGAATTAGATCGAGTTTGGTATAGAACCAAGCGGAAAACACTCCAAATAATCCTTCGTTAAGAAACACTGATATATTTTACATCTTGTGTAACTGAATGACTAGAAATAGCTAGGGATCAGTTCTGGCTTATATCGGTTCAGTTATGGACAATAATCCTTCGTTAAGAAACACTGATATATTTTACATCTTGTGTAACTGAATGACTAGAAATAGCTAGGGATCAGTTCTGGCTTATATCGGTTCAGTTATGGACAGAACTGAACTGATATTAGCTGAACTGATTAAATCAGTTAAGAACAAAAACAAGCAGTTAAACAGAAATAACAAAATATGTTTATGGAGGTTCAGAGACTTCAACTGCTCTTACGTCACCCCTTCTACCACCTCGGGTAGGATTCACTAGAAGACTTTGATCTATACAACACTTGTACAAACCCACCCAACTAGTACTTACACTACTGCCTAAACTGAACTCCTAGACTAGACTGAAAGACAGCACCTTTCAGTCAACACTTTTTTAATGTCTATGTGAGAAAGACTAAATACACAAGTTTAACGTCTTTGTACAAGACTGTATTTGAGTGGTGGTCTGTGTGTGTGAGAACTGATCTCTGAAAACTAACCGAAAGTGTTCTCACACACTGAGGGAAATATGCTTCTAATCTAAAGTTAATAACACGTTTAAGTGTTCCCTCAACTGGGCTGAATGCTTCTCTCTTAAGCTGATATGACTTTGAAGCGTGCCCTTCTCTTTTCTCTCTTGTGTTGTATATATCTTCACTGAGCTTCACCCTCTTTTTATAGGCGCGAAGTTTGATCGTACAGTGAGACTCAATTATTGTGTCCGTTGCATTTTGAATCTATTCCTCGAAATTTGTCTTGTTCTTTCTGGAACACTTTGTCTTTAAGCTCTGATGCAACGTCCATTATTGTCCTTTGACTGGACAAAAGTTATTGTACCTTTTTCGCACAGCTGGATTCCACTTATTTCAGCTTGTCTTGATCTGCAACTGATTGCTCCTAACTGATGTTCTGAACTGGTCAGTTGAACTAGTCTTCAGTTGGGTTGGTGAAATCAGTTGACTCGTCAGTTGAACTGATTTCACTCTTGTTCAGTTGAACTGATCACAGTTGGGCTCTTTATCAGTTGAACACTCCTTCGGCTGGCTGGGCTTCTGAGGTTCTCCTGCTTAACCACCTACCAACTGAACAATCATTTGAACTCATTTACGACTCATCACTTGAAATAGTTCAGTTTGGTTGATCAGTTGATGCTTTCAGTTAGCGTCTTCGACAGCTTCAGTTTTGGCTCGTAACTGATTATTTCAATTTTAGCTATCTGCGCACTAAGGTAGATTATTAAAAACAAACAAACAAGTTTTGTTAACATGAAAATTAAGATTGCGAACATGAAATGTTCCAACATATACTCAAATCGAAAGTTGAACACATGGATTTTGATAAGGAAAACCACAAAGATATCATTTCTAAAATAGTGTAATTCTTATAATTAAAAAAATATATACATGAGAATTTTTCGATCAAATGTAAGAATTAAAATCATCTTGCAGTGACTTTCTTGGCAAAACGAGGGAACAAAATGAATGCATGAAATAAATAGCAGTAAAATGAAGGCATAATCATATAAAGGTACAACTTGAAATAAAATGCATAAAACTAAGGGTTGGGTGCTTATGCTTAAGTGTGTGGCAAAAAATGAGTAAATTTAATAATTCCATATATACTTGCTTTGTACAAACTAGATTAAAAGAGGAGGCAAAGGAAAGTAACAGCTGGAATGTTGACTAAAACTTAATACATACGGGAAGATAAAAATGGAACTTGATGCACTGGAGTGCATACAAAACACAAAGTAAGCTTCCCAAGTCGATTGATAAATACATCTTGCTATAACTTTGGGAAAATTGATGAAGGTGAGCAGTTTCGATCATGGTGCATAATGAATGAATTGATATAGAAGGGGATGTAGCTTGGTGCGGATTGTGAGTCCCTTAGATTGATCATATATTTCAAGGTTTGATTTTTTCATAATGCAATTGCATTAGATTGAGGTGAATATTGTGCAACAGTTTTATGTATGCCCAAGGATGAACTTAACTCGTCAAAATGTGCTCTATATTATCCTCCTTTATCACTACGAAGTCTTTTTATTTGTTTACCAAGTTGATTCCCAATTTCTGTTCTATATGTTTTGAATGCTTGAAGTGTTTCATCTTTACTTCTAAAAAATATATATATAGCAGTGTCTTGTACAATCGTCAATAAATGTTACATAATATTTTTTCCTTCATCTACTTTTCACAAACTTTAAATTACCCAGATTTGTGTGTATTAGTTCTAGAAGAGTTGCACATATTTCAATAGAATGGAAAGACACTTTGGTCATTTTTGCTTTAACACATATCTCGCATTTATGCGCTGGATCAATATTGTATTTGGGCAATAATTCTAAATCCATCAATCATCGCAAAATATTAAAATTTATATGTCTTTAACAAAAATGTCATTAATCAGAACACTCAAACAAGCAAACAGAATATTATTTTTATTGTCGTCAACATTAAGACAAACTGTTGTTACATTTATCTTGAAGATGTTCTCATTGAGACACCTCTTCCCAATAAAATGACCATTTTTGGTAAGTACAAAGTTATTAGACTTAAATACAAGCCTCAAATCATGTTTGACCAACAACAAACAAGAGACTGGAACGTGAAGTACATCACCAAAGGTTACTTACATCCTTGATTTCATCATCATAACCTCCGTTCCATGCCCTACCTACCTCCGATATAGCAGAATTTTTCATGTAGAGCTTTCTCCCAAAAGCTGAAGTATATGCGGAGAACATCTCTTTATCGGAGCATATATGGCAAGTAACACCCGTATCAACCCACCAATCGTTTGGGTTTTCCACCAAGTTTGTTTCAAAAAAATTGCAGATAAGTCAAGTTCAGAAAAATCAAATGGTACGGTACTATCTATTCTTGAACTACATTTGCTTGCTTCTTTCCTTTCTTAAGGTTTCTACATTCATTTGCCGTGTGGTTAGATTTACCGCAATCGTAGAAAGTTCCCCTTGAACTTTTTCGGATTTGTTGGTGTTGTTGTTCCCCCATAAATTTCATATTCTTCCCTTTATTACTAGTTCCATAATACTAACTTTTGCAGCCACTTTGTTTTCAGTATTTCGGTTGTCCTCTTTGATCCTTTGTCTCAATATCAAGTCTTTTAATCTCATCTCTTTTCTTTTGTGTTTAAGTAATTCTTGAAATCCTTCTACAGAGAGATTTTCTTGATAACGATAGAAACTTGAAAAGACTCGCTCAGACTCACCCTTCCACACGAATCTCGTGTTGTAGTTCTTGCACTTGCCTCACAATGGATTTTGAGTCTATCATCTTAAAGTCCAGAAACCATCCCACTACAAACTTCTTCAGACCAACATTCTTTGCCATGTACTTCTTCTTGAGCATCTCCCAGAGTTCTTTCGCAATTTTGATTTGACAATACACATTGTAGAGTGCATTGTCCAATCCATTTAAAACATAGTTCTTGCATAGAAAATCATTCTGATTCCATGCATCCAGTGTAACCCTATTTTTAGGATAAAATTCATTTTCTGCGATGGTGGGATGATCCTCCTTAAAAAATCTGGCCAAACTTAGTGTAAGGTCCAGAAATTTAATTCTCGTAACCTGAATGCATGTAATCTAGGATTTTATTTTAAATTATATGTTTAATTATTTTTATGCATTTTATGCATAATTCATACATGGTAGTAATTATTTCACGAAATTTTAAAAGTTCATGCATTAAGGCTTCTAGATGTATTTCACACTTGAACGAGGAATGAGGACCGGACCGGAGAATTTTCAAGAAAATTATTTTTATTACATGATTTATTTCTATTAATTAATATAAGGTGTTTTTTTAAGTGTATTTTTTTAAAATGGGATTTTGGGGTATTTTACCCGCATGATTTTATGTTTTTACGGTACACAAATTTTATCGATTCGAGTGACTTTTTGAGGGTTGAGTTAATATTTGCAAAAACTTTCCTACACGAAATATTTTTCAGGAGTATGTTTGGATTAAATGAGCCTATTTTTAAGTTTTTTGGGCTTAAATATTTTTTTTACTTCTAATTAAACAATTAAGACTCATTATTTACTAATTAATCATTTAAATACTATGTTAATGACTACCCTACACCATTTAAACCAACATCAACCGACATCTATCCTTTTCATCATCATTCCTCTTGGTTTCATTATTTTTCAGAGCCTTCTCCAGCTTTAAGTATCGGTTGTTGCTTGTTTTTAATGAGAGATTCATCCGGCTCTTCTCCATTTCCTCTTTCTTCCATCTTCTCGCATAAAAGATCAACAGGCACGCTATGTACTTTTATTTCTGCATCATTCACGTTCTTATTACTGATGTATGTGTAGTCATGTAAGAATATTTTCGATCAAAGTATGAGCTTGAAAGGTTTCGGCTTTTTACATGTATTTTAGCATTCTAGGCTTTGTACTCACGTTTTTCTGATCTTGGTGCAAAGGGCTGCGACTCTGGATTTTTTAGGGGCTGTTGGTGATGTTAAGATGCTGTCTTGAGGTTTAGAGGGGTTACTGGACGCTGCAAGGGAAAGACGAGAGGAGGGTCTCCTTTAGGGTGGCTCGGTTCTTTGGATTTTGAGCTTGCAAGGGTCGGCCAGCAACTCAGGGACTTCTCCGAGCCTTAGACCAGACCCTGGTGGGTCTGGGACCAAGCCTGGAGGGGTTTGAAACTTGCTGGAACCATCCACATTCGCGACAGATCGGGTGAAGAGTAGGAGAAGCGTGGGTGTTCCCTCGCGGAGATTAGGTGGTGCGAGCCTATGAGAGTGCATGGGGCTGGTTGCGAGGGTTCAGTAGACTCCTTAGGGTCTGTCCTAGGTCCCTGGTAGGCCGAGCCATGGCTGGTGCCGTCGGGTAGGCTAGGGCGTGAGTTTGGAGATGAGGAAGGAAATAGGAGGAAAAATAAGGTAGGCCCGATACTTTTGGGTAAATTCTGAAATTTTCAGACGTGGGATTTTGGGTCTGGTAACTATGTGGTCGGGTCTTTTAAGTGTTTTTAAGGTGTGATAAAAAGTTGGGAAAGTTTTGGTTAGGTTTCGATTCGATTCGGGTTAAAACCGAGACTTCGGTCTAAGATTTAAAAACAATTCGGTTAAGTTGTGAAACGTGCTCGAGTTTACGTCTAGGGATGCTTTTAAACATGTTTTGGGACATTTTTAAGAGTTTGGTAAGTTTCGGATCAAAATAATGAGTTTTGAATTTATCTGGGATTTAATCGTCGTAGCAAACGTTAATTAAATAATTAAATTAAACGCCTAGATTTAAGCTTAATAAAATTATAAAAAATTATATTTAAGCTCAAATAATTATTAGAAGTCTAAGTTTTTAATTTAAAAATTTTATGCTAAGGTTTGGTTTAATTCGGGATTAAAACACATTAATATGTTATATTTAAAGATTAATTTAAAAGTCATCGATTTAAGTCAAATAAAAATATGAAAAAACTCATATAGGCTTAAATAATTATTTGGGACATGTTAGAGTCAATGGAATTAAGAAAATATCAAAAAGTGAAATTTACGTCTAGGCGCAAAACGGTAATTTTTGAATTTCCAGGGGCAAAATGGTCATTTTGCACCCGGGTTAAATTTTGGTCCTGGCAGCGCCCTGAGCATTAATTCATGATATTTTAAATGATCACGCATGTGGGGACCCGGACGCTAATTCAATTCTTAATCATCATTAGGATCAATTTATTAATTCAAGTAATTTGGGTCATAAAAAAATTTTTTTAATTGCGGAACGTAATGAAATCTAACTAATATACAGATTCGTATAAATAAAGTACAAGTCCTGTACAATCTATATTCAATAAAAACTAAGGTTTTAACAACTAATTATCAAGTGTTCAAACCCTATCTTTAATCAAAGTACGTAGTCTCCACTCTAATCATGATCTCTCTCTCTTCTTGTCTTGACCCTGATCCTGTCCCACCTGTTGTCATGCACACATACAAACAAGACAACAGCCGGATATCTCCGGTGAGAATTATATTCCCAGTATAAAGCATGTATACATGCCTTTCATATAAACAATATAAAAGCATGAATTAAACATTCATAACATGTATCAAAATCAGAACATGAATCAAATATTCATCACATGTATTATGATCCTAAACATGTATCAATATCAAGAATACATTGTATTCTAAACATATATCATCATCAGGAACATAATTCCATATCAAGCAATGAATCACTCTCCGTGATTCTCAGACTCAGACTCGACTCAGTCCTAATCTAGGGATCCCGATCGGAATAAGAACATACACCTACCTACACTCCCGATCGGGTTGGTGGTATATTCTTATTCACGGACTTTGGCTCTTTCCATATCGAATAACTGTAATAGAAGAAACTCCAATTCTATCGACTCCGATATAGCCAAACGTCCGGTGTCTTGACCTAACCGTCATAGACTTTGGCATTTTCACCAATATCCTATCCTGTGACAATGTGCAATGTGCCAGTAATGATTCCATCACTATCCGGCACTACTGTCACAAGATTATTCATTCACAATTAGGAGTATCCGCTTAATGACTCAATACATAAATCCATAACTCAAAGGTATCAATCTCATACAATTGCAAATATCGATGCAATAAAGTAAAGTATGTGATTTTGCAAAACTCAAGTCAATCGGACTCGAGTTGTGCAATCCCACATCAACATAAATTTATACCTTTGTCTTCGCGGTCTGACGAAGTCGAAGTCTCGAAGTCAAATCTGTCCATATCAATCTGAAATACAATATCGCATATGCACAATCTCAATATGCAACTCAATTCAAAATCTATTCTGATCAATACTCAAATCAAACATAATCTGATTAATATCGAATCAAGATACAATCTAATCCATATCTACGATATCACAATATAATCGAAGTCGCTACTGAATCTGATTAATATCAATCCACTGATGTTTCGATGGTATAACCATACAGTCTCAATAACCCCAGCAATATCAACGTCACAGATATAATACCACGAGGCATAATCGATATCAATACAACTCATAATCTCAGCAATAACAGATCATTTTCTCAAATCTGTACAATCTCAGTCATATCATTTCAGAAAATCATAACAATTACATACACAGTCCGTTCTTCGATCTGACTTCAATTATATACGGATCAGTATACTCAGAACATATAATACCAGTCAAATCACAATTTCCCCCGATATCATAATTTCAAACGATACCAGAATTCAATAAAACTTACGTCCTGTTGTAGCTGTCATCGCTACAAACTCGTTACTGTACTCAGATTTAAAATATAACGGACGGATCGAAATATAAAGGCATAAGGATTTGGAGCTTCCCTCCCTTGGTTCTTTTCTTTCTTTCTTCTGAAGAATTGCAAGGTACCTATATATATATATATATATACACATTCACGCATGCAAGGCAAGTGGCTAAATGTGCATACTGCACGTCTCGCGCATATACGCGACCAGCATCGGCGCATATGCGCGAGACACAAAGTCTCAGCGCGTGGCATCACGGCAGCTCGCGCATATGCGCGACGACGCGCATATGCGCGAGACCTACTGTCTTGTGCATTCTACCACTCGGGCATATGCGCGACTTCATCCCGCGCATGTGCGCCCAACTCTCTGCCTACCTCGCGCATGTGCGCGGCTCACGTCGCGCATGTGCGCGCAACTCTCTGCCTACCTCGCGCATGTGCGTGGCTCACGTCGCGCATGTGCGCGCAATGTTCTGTTCCAGCCCCTTGGCTACTGGACACCTCGCGCATATGCGCGCCCTCACGCCGCGCATATGCGCGGGGTCTTCTGCCAAACCCGCGCATGTGTGCGCACCAGATCGCGCATGTGCGCGGATGGCATCTCCCTCGCACATATTTCGCGTCTTTTCTCGTCTTTTCCGGTCTGATTCATTCTGTCTATAATCACATCAATTAATAACTAAATCATTTCAGATTTACAGGATAAATTTCTCGGGCCTTACATTTCACCCCCCCTAAGATTCGATTTCGTCCTCGAAATCCTATGCAATTAGATCAGATAAAGAAAGAAATATATAATAGAGGTTAATCAGAAAACTCATTGCAATGAAACAATTCTGAAATCTCAGTCTCACATCAGATTCTGTCTTTCACATGGTCTCTGTGATACCCTGACGACTTTACTGTATTTTCAACAGCAGAATAGTATTCATTCTGGATTATTCTTCTTTAATGGATCTCTAACTCTTATCTGGAATAATAATTCAAGAAGTATAATCTCATAATACCACTCGAAATAACTGATGATAGAATCAATCTTACAATACTGGCTATACAACATCCGTATATACCAATTAACAGCTCATAACAAATCAATACCATCATCTCCTATCAATCTGATAATTCCAATCGAGGTTATATTCTATCTTCCAGCTTCAAATATCAACAGTCATCATCCGACGTTGATATATTCAATCTATTTATTCTGAGCTGTCTTTATTTTCTTCTAAATCAGTTTCAATTTCTTTTTCATATCTCTAATTCCATCCGATCCAATCTCAGGTATCTCGGAGATGTAATTCCCATACGAATAAAATCTACAGTTCTCACTGTACAATGCCTCGAATGATGCTATCTCCATACTCATTCGATAACTATCGTTATACAATAATTTACAAGTGACAATAAATCATGTCAACTAGTGCTAAAATCCAGCACTACAGTTCCTGGATATCCTCCAGTATCAGAATAGTTGCTCCAATTATCTGTCGATCTATAGACGATAAGTGAAAGAGTTTATTGTATATTCTGCCAAAAGTACAAAATCAAACGAAAATCACATTCTGATATAATCAACATTGGCATTCATTACCATCTGACCCCTTTTTCTGACATAAATCTCAGTCGTCTGGTCGTATCCGTACGTCATCCTGTACAACATCATATAAGCAGATTCAAGCCATCTGTTAATCATAATTACATCATAGCACAATCTTATCCAGATTTCAGTAGTGTCGTCACACAATTCATAGAAATGTACTCCCATTTCTATTCAAGAATCGATAATCTATATAATCAACCTCCTGGTTTCTATTTTTCTGTCTTCATCTGTCGACGATGCATACATTTCAGTACAAACTCTGCTACCACAGACCTCCTCTGTTTATATCAAAACTGTCTTTTTGAATAATCATACATTTTCTGTCACCAGAATAAATACTAAATCGACTACCGTGCACTTCTGACTATATCTGTCATTTCAGATTCGAAATATTCGGCACAAACAAGTCGATTATTTACATATAATACAGTATTACCTACCTGATATTCTGATTGACACCCTGTTCTGACTATCGAATCAAGTTCTGAATAGTCTGATTAAACTTCTAAACTGCTGGAATTTTCAAAATCAGCTCTGATTCGACTTGAACTGTATATACTCTCAACGGTTCCCAATAATCTGTATCACATCCTCGACGTTGTTTAGATCAACTGCTATATCATCTTCGGATGTAATGTCCCCCAAACAATATAATCTGTCTTTAATACTGTTTTAGATCAATAACAATTCGCAAGCAATTTCAAAACAACAGTCATATACAATAATCTGTTAAACTCATGAAAAAAATAAATTTCTAACATTTCTGACTTGGTGTCATTCTCAGCCACTGATCACTGCCTCAGCTGTGCTAATATCAATCGGTATATCATATTCGGATATCACATACTCGGAATACAATCTGTTTCAATCAAGATTCATATCTGAACAATTTCTGTATACAACAATTTCAGTTCTCAGATCCTTCAATACAAGATATTCGATTTAGTCAGTCATATGCCACGAGTATATCAAAAAATATCATAGATAAATGGCATAAAATCATCAGAATACCTCTGAATACCGGATTCATCAACCCATAATCAGAACTGAAGTATTTTACAGAGAAACACACAATCAGATGTAACTTTCGGTCAGTAAATCCTCTAACTGATATTTCAATTCTTTCAAATCAATCAGTATCATTCGATACGGACTTCTAAAATAAAACCAGTACCTGGTATCAAATCAAGGCGGAAATCACTCTCCCTGATATAAGGCAAATCCGGAATTTCATCAAGAAAGATTTAGCATTTCTCCTGCTACTGACAAATCATCTCATGGTATATTCATTTTCAGTAATCAACTGAATGCATAAGGAATAACTCCATTCCTTTCGATAATCATCGAATCATAATTAATATGGAAATCAAAGGAATTCGAAATTGAAAATCCTTACCGTACATTATTCATTCTTCGGCCATTTCAAGTCCGAATCTTACCATCTCCTGGTAAGAATCTACAATAGCTCTGTACTTGTTCAATATATTCATATCAATAATGCTGCCAGAATCAGACAAGACAAGTACAACATAATCTAACTCAATCTCATTCTCACTTCACTGCAGTATACGATATTTACAGAATTCACTGGTATCAATCTTTCCCCCAAAAGATAAAGAAATCAATACTACATTATATACAGACCCAATATAATAAAGCATACATCAATGCAACTCACTCAGAAATCATGTATAAGATGTACGAGAATCTCCCAATACATATGCAACAAAATCATAAAAGAACAGATACCTGTCACTACATCATCAAGTGCATCCTGGATCTGTTCCTCGGTCACTACCAGATGATTCTGCTCCCTGAGATCTTCGGGAACCTTTCTGTGGACAGGCTCTAGCAAAGTCTCCCTGCTGTTTACAGATATTGCACCTACCAGTCACTCCCTGGCATTGCTCTGTGGGATGTCTTCCTCCGCAAGTTCTGCAATAAACTCTAGTATAACTCGGGCTAGAATCCCTGGAGCTAGATGAACAGCTCCCTAACTTCTTGAACTGCTTCTTTCGAGCTTTCAACTGTTAGCTGTAGTGATTTCGGTGTTGGAAGAATATACGAGGCTTCCTTTTGTCTCATCAGAACTGTTTCTGCTCTTCTGGCTCTGTTCAGAGTATCAGCAAAGTTATTCGGTTGTTTCACATTTACCAACGTACGTATCTCCGGATTCAATCCTTGGATAAACTGATCAAACACAGTTGCATCGTTCCTAGCCACTTGAGGGGCAAAACGTAGCAAGGTAAAGAACTGGGCCAAATACTCGTCAACATTCAACTGACCCTGTCTCAGATTTGCAAACTCTGCACTTTTATCCTGTCTGTATGATACGGGGAAGAATCTTTGATAAAATTCAACTTTAAAAATTTTCCACGTAATCACTGAACTACGCTGTTCTAAGGCTTCTTTGGTTATCAGCCACCAGCTCCTTGCGATGTCTCGTAACTGGTTGGGCACTAGTTTAATTCTCCGTTCGTCTGAATACTCAAGTGAATCAAACAATATCTCTATATCATCTAACCAATTCTCACAATAATCAGATGTCTCAGTACCTCTAAGAATCGGCGGTTAAAATGACTGAAACTGTCTCAACTGTATTTCCATCGGAGTTTCTGACACATCTATCTGATCAATCGAAGTACTACCTCTTTCTGGAATTCTTCGAGGAGGTATATTTGATTACCACCAGAGTTAGTATCACATGAGATAAATCAATCTCAGTCCCTTTCTAATCAGCTTACCTTCTGATCAAGAATTGGTTCTGATTCATTTTCAAATCAGACATATTACCAAATCAACTTAGATATTCAGGGAACATGTATTTAAAACAATAACACATAATATCATGCTAGCACAAACAATTTAATTCAACATTATAATAAATCACATGCTAGCAATCACATGCAAGGAAAGAAAATTCATTCTACCCCGCTCACTAGCCTCTATCTTAGTCTAAGGTAACCTACAGTTCTGGAACCTACTGCTCTGATACCACCTGTTGTGGGGACCCGGACGCTAATTCAATTCTTAATCATCATTAGGATCAATTTATTAATTCAAGTAATTTGGGTCATAAAAAAATTTCTTTAATTGCGGAACGTAATGGAATCTAACTAATATACAGATTCGTATAAATAAAGTACAAATCCTGTAAAATCTATATTCAATAAAAACTAAGGTTTAACAACTAATTATCAAGTGTTCAAACCCTATCTTTAATCAAAGTCCGTAGTCTCCACTCTAATCATGATCTCTCTCTCTTCTTGTCTTGACCCCGATCCTGTCCCACCTGTTGTCATGCACACATACAAACAAGACAACAGCCGGATAACTCCGGTGAGAATTATAGTCCCAGTATAAATCATGTATACATGCCTTTCATATAAACAATATAAAAGCATGAATTAAACATTCATAACATGTAACAAAATCAGAACCTGAATCAAATATTCATTACATGTATTATGATCCTAAACATGTATCAATATCAAGAATACATTGTATTCTAAACATATATCATCATCAGGAACATAATTCCATATCAAGCAATGAATCACTCTCCGTGATTCTCAGACTCAGACTCGACTCAGTCCTAATCTAGGGATCCCGATCGGAATAAGAACATACACCTACCTACACTCCCGATCGGGTTGGTGGTATATTCTTATTCACGGACTTTGGTTCTTTCCATATCGAATAACTGTAATAGAAGAAACTCCAATTCTATCGACTCCGATATAGCCAAACGTCCGGTGTCTTGACCTAACCGTCATAGACTTTGGCATTTTCACCAATATCCTATCCTGTGACAATGTGCAATGTGCCAGTGACGATTCCATCACTATCCGGCACTACTGTCACAAGATTACTCATTCACAATTAGGCGTATCCGCTTAATGACTCGATACATAAATCCATAACTCAAAGGTATCAATCTCATACAATTGCAAATATCGATGCAATAAAGTAAAGTATGTGATTTTGGGAAACTCAAGTCAATCGGACTCGAGTTGTGCAATCCCACATCAACATAAATTTATACCTTTGTCTTCGCGGTCTGACGAAGTCGAAGTCTCGAAGTCAAATATGTCCATATCAATCTGAAATACAATATCGCATAGGCACAATCTCAATATGCAACTCAATTCAAAATCTATTCTGATCAATACTCAAATCAAACATAATCTGATTAATATCGAATCAAGATACAATCTAATCCATATCTACGATATCACAATATAATCGAAGTCACTACTGAATCTGATTAATATCAATCCACTGATGTTTCGACGGTATAACCATACAGTCTCAATAACCCCAGCAATATCAACGTCACAGATATAATACCACGAGGCATAATCGATATCAATACAACTCATAATCTCAGCAATAACAGATCATTTTCTCAAATCTGTACAATCTCAGTCATATCATTTCAGAAAATCATAACAATTACATACACAGTCCGTTCTTCGATCTGACTTCAATTATATACAGATCAGTATACTCAGAACATATAATACCAGTCAAATCACAATTTCCCCCGATATCATAATTTCAAACGATACCAGAATTCAATAAAACTTACGTCCTGTTGTAGCTGTCGTCGCTAGAAACTCGTTACTGTACTCAGATTTAAAATATAACGGACGAATCAAAATATAAAGGCATAAGGATTTGGAGCTTCCCTCCCTCGGTTCTTTTCTTTCTTTCTTCTGAAGAATTGCAAGGTACCTATATATATATATATATATATATATATATATATATACACACACACATTCACACATGCAAGGCAAGCTGCTAAATGTTCATACTGCACGTCTCGCGCATATGCGCGACCAGCATCGGCGCAAATGCGCGAGACACAAAGTCTCGGCGCGTGGCATCACGGCAGCTCGCGCATATGCGCGCCCCATCGTCGCGCATATGCGCGAGACCTACTGTCTCGTGCATTCTACCACTCGGGCATATGCGCGACTTCACCCCGCGCATGTGCGCCCAACTCTCTGCCTACCTCGCGCATGTGCGCGGCTCACGTCGCCCATGTGCGCGCAACTCTCTGCCTATCTCTCGCATGTGCGCGGCTCACGTCGCGCATGTGCGCGCAATGTTCTGTTCCAGCCCCTTGGCTACTGGACACCTCGCGCATATGCGCGCCCTCACGCAGCGCATATGCGTGGGGTCTTCTGCCAAACCCGCGCATGTGTGCGCACCAGATCGCGCATGTGCGCGGATGGCATCTCCCTCGCACATATTTCGCGTCTTTTCTCTTTTTTCCCGGTCTGATTCATTCTGTAAGGCCCGAGATGTTATCAATTTTATGAGACCCCGAAAAGAAAATATTATCGATGGCATTTTTGTAATTAAGTGGAAAAATAATCGATTTAAATTCGATGGCAATTTCGTAATTATTGGGGGCCGAATTGCAAATTGTGAAAAGTTGAGGGGCTAAAGTGCAATTAGCACTTGAGTGGACAGTTGTCACATCATGCATGCCTAATATATAGATATTCACTTTCTTTCAGCAAGAACCGAGCCCAATTCTCCGAGAAATCCCTTCAACTTTAGTTTGTTGTGATTTGTGATTTCGTGTGATCCGTTTATCAGAAATTAAATCCGGACACAGTACCGTACTCCTCTCGTCGACAGCTACAACTGGACGTAAGTTTTATTGAGTTTTGTTATCATTTGAAATTATGATATTGGAGAAATTATTATTTGATCATTATTATGTGTTCTGGGAATACTACACATCATAGAATCGAAACCGGATTGAAGAACAGATTGATTATGGAATTGTTATGATTTTCTGATTATATTGATTGAGATTGGACAGATTTGAATTATGGAGTGATTACAAATTGTAGCAGATATGAGTTATGATTTGTAATTGATATCTGTTGATATTGTATTGACGGAGATATCGGGATTATGCCGTTATGCCGTTGATTTGAATTAAATACAGATTAATCAGATTCAGTGTCGAATTGAGAATGGAATATTGATATTATTATTCTCGATATGTCATTTCAGATTTACAAAGACAATCTTGAGTTCAGGTGGGACAAGATCAGGGTCGAGGAGATGACGAGAGATTATGATTAGAGTGGAGACCACCGACTTTGATGTTCCTGTAGATAGGGTTTGAACACTTGATAGCTAGTTGTTGAACCTTAGTTGTATTGAACATATGCGGTACAGGACTTGTACCTTATTCTATATTGATATGTATACTAGTATGATTTCCATTACGTTACGCATTTTAAAAAAATAATAAAATAAAAATTTAGACTCTGTTTATTTTAATTGATTAAATTGTCCTAATGATGATTAAGAGTATGATTAGTGTCCGGGTCCCCACAACAGGTGGTATCAGAGCAATAGATCCTTGAGATTGAGATAGGAGCTAGTGAGCGGGGTAGATTGAGTTTTCTTTCCTGCTTTTGATTGCTAGCATGATTTACTGCTTTATAACGCATGTTTATCTGTTTATCTGATTTGATTTGAAAACATGTGTTATTGAGAATGAATCAGAACCGATTCTTGATCAGCAGTAAGATGATCGGAGGAGGACTGAAACAGATTTATGGTATTTGTTGCTAACCCTTTTGATAATCAGATATGCCTCCTCGAAGAATACCAGAACAGTGTAGCACTTCGAATCCTCCCATGGATGTGACAACAACACCGATGGAAACATTGCTGAAGAGATTTCAGTCATTCCATCCACCGACTCTGAAGGGTACTGAGACTTCAGTTGATTGCGAGAGTTGGTTAGACGACATTGAGATGTTGTTTGAGTTCTTGGATTACACTGATGAGAGGAGAATGAAACTGATAGGGCACCAGTTGCATGATGTGGCAAAGAACTGGTGGATTACAACCAAGCGAGCCTTGGAGCATCGAGGTACGACTATAACCTGGAATGTCTTTAGAACTGAATTTTATCAGAGATTCTTTCCAGTGTCGTACAGGAAGGATAAGGGAGCAGAATTTGCAAACTTGAGACAGGGTCAGTTGAACATCGAGGAATATGTGGCCAAGTTCTCTACACTGCTACGATTTGCTCCACATGTGGCCGAGAATGACGAAGCTGTTGCTGATCAGTTCATTAATGGCCTGAATCCTGAAATCTTTACCTTGGTGAATACCGGGAGACCGAACAATTTTACTGATGCCTTGAATAGGTCCAAGGGAGCCGAAGCCGGTCTGATGAGACAGAGAGGAGCTTCGTTTGTACCTCCAGCATTGAGACCACAGCAACCACCTCCCCGGTTTGAGAGTGGCAGTAGCAGTGGTGGAAAGAAAGACTTCCTGAAAGCTAAAGGGAAACAGTTTAAGAGATCTGGAAGTAGTTCATCTAGTTCTAGCGGTTCGAGACAGACTGGTCAGGGCCAGAGTTATACAAGACCTTATTGCAGCACTTGTGGAGGGAAGCATTCCATAAAGCAGTGCCGAGGAGTGTTCGGCAGTTGCCATATTTGTAGGCAACAGGGACATTTTGTCAGAGTCTGCCCACAGAGAGATTCTCAGAGATCACAGGGTGCCGAATCTTCTGGATCAGCGGCACAGACTGATAGACGATCAGCTGCTGTCCATTCGTTCCAACCAGCACCATCTCAACCACAACAAAGGCCAGGAGGTAGCCAGACAGTGAGCCAACCTCCTAGACAGCAGGCCCGAGTATTTTCTTTGACAGAGGAGCAGGCTCAGGAGGCACCTGACGATGTTGTTACAGGTAACTGTGTTATTTCTGATTATCCTACTTATTTATTGATAGATACTGGTGCATCGCATACATTCATATCTGAGCGATTCACATTGATGCATTCCTTGCCTATTGAGTCATTATCTGCTGTAGTGTCTGTCTCTTCTCCGTTGGGGACAGGTTTGATATCAGTGAAGTCTGTTAAATCTTGTATACTGCAGTATGATGGGCATGAAATTGAGTTAGATTGTATTGTGCTTGGGTTGTCTGATTTTGACTGAATTATCGGTATCGATATGTTGACCAAGTACAGAGCTACTGTCGATTGTTTCCACAAGATTGTGAGATTCAGACCGGATATGGCTGATGAGTGGAAATTCTACGGTAAGGGTTCACGATCTAGAATTCCTTTGATATCCGTATTGTCTATGACTCGATTGTTACAGAAAGGAGCGGAGGGATTCCTTGTCTATTCAGTTGATTTACTGAAATCGAGTCCATCATTGGCGGATTTGCCAGTGGTGTGTGAGTTTGCTGATATCTTCCCAGATGAGATTCCTGGATTGCCTCCGATTCGAGAGATAGACTTCAGTATTGAGTTGATGCCAGGTACAGTTCCGATTTCGAGGGCTCCGTACAGAATGGCACCGATTGAGTTGAAAGAATTGAAAGAACAATTGGAGGATTTATTGGCCAAGGGGTATATCAGATCAAGTGTGTCTCCTTGGGGTGCTCCAGTACTGTTTGTGAGGAAGAAAGACGGTTCGATGAGACTCTGTATCGATTACCGGCAACTGAACAAAGCAACGGTAAAGAATAAATATCCCTTGCCTCGCATTGATAATTTGTTTGATCAGTTGCAGGGTTCATCTGTATATTCCAAGATCGATCTGAGATCTGGATACCATCAGCTGAGAGTCAGGGATTCTGATATCTCGAAGACTGCATTCAGAACCAGGTATGGACATTATGAGTTTATTGTCATGCCATTTGGTTTGACGAATGCACCGGCTGTATTCATGGGGTTGATGAACCGTGTCTTTCAGAGATACCTTGACGATTTTGTCATTATATTTATTGATGACATATTGATTTATTCGAAGAATATGATTGAGCATGCTGATCATCTGAGAACCGTGTTGAAAATTTTGAGGGCTGAGAAACTCTATGCTAAACTGTCGAAATGCGAATTTTGGTTGAGAAAGGTTGTATTTCTGGGGCATTTTATATCCGGAGACGGTATATCAGTTGATCCCAGTAAGGTTGAGGCAGTGATTTCTTGGCCGAGACCGACATCAGTACCCGAAATTCGAAGTTTTATGGGTTTGGCAGGATATTATCGTCGATTTATTAAGGATTTCTCGAGTATTGCCAAGCCAATTACTCAGTTGACTCAGAAGAATGCTCCATTTGTTTGGTCTGAAGAATGTGAGACCAGCTTTCTTGAATTGAAGAAAAGATTGACCAGTGCACCGATACTGACTATCCCATCAGGTACTGGTGATTTTGTGGTTTATTGTGATGCATCTCACCGAGGATTGGGTTGTATTCTGATGCAGCGAGGGCATGTTATTGCTTATGCCTCGAGACAGCTGAAGCCACATGAGACTCGTTACCCAATTCATGATCTTGAATTGGCTGCCATCGTCTTTGCTTTGAAGATATGACGACACTACCTTTACGATGAGAAGTTTGAAATCTATTCTAATCATAAAAGCTTGGAATATCTCTTTTCACAGTCAGAGTTGAATATGAGACAGCGAAGATGGCTTGATTTTCTTAAAGACTTCAATTGTGAAATCAAGTACTATCCGGGGAAATCTAATGCAGCAGCAGATGCATTGAGTCAAAAGGTATGTGCTTTATCCTTATCGACAATAGGTGTTTCGAATTTGATTGAATACTGCTGTTTGTCTGGATTGGTATTTGAGACAGATTGTAAACCGTTGAGATTGTATGCTATACAAGCTGAACCAGAGCTGATTTTGAAGATTAAAGCGGCTCAGAAAGTTGATCAGAAAGTTCAGAAATCGATTGAGATGGTCAGATCAGGTCATCAATCAGAGTTTCAGGTACGTGAGGATGTACTGTATGTGAATAATCGTCTTGTTGTGCCAAATGTTTCAGAGTTGAAACAGCAGATATTGACTGAAGCGCACAACAGTCGATTCAGTATCCACCCTGGTGGCAGAAAGATGTATAATGACTTGAAGACACAGTTTTGGTGGAAGCAAATGAAATCTGATGTAACACAATTTGTGTCAAAATGTCTGAATTGCCAACAGGTAAAGGCTGAAAGAAAGAAACCAGGAGGTCTACTGCACATTTTATCGATTCTTGAATGGAAATGAGATCACATTTCCATGGATTTTGTGACGTAGTTTCCGAGATCCTCCCGAGGTGGTGATGGGATTTGGGTCGTGATTGATAGATTAACCAAATCAGCATGTTTTATTCCGTACCAGATGACATACATGTATGACCAGATGGCTGAGATTTATGTTAGAGAGGTGGTCAGATTGCACGGAGTGCCGAAGTCGATTGTATCATACCGTGATCCTCGGTTCACTTCACAGTTCTGGCAGAGTTTACAGTAGGCTCTAGGTACGAAGTTGCATCTGAGTACCGCATATCATCCACAAACTGACGGACAGTCAGAGAGGACGTTCCAGACATTGGAGGATATGCTGAGAGCTGTAGTGCTTGATTTTAGCACTGGATGGCAAGATGCATTGCCACTTTGTGAATTTTCGTACAACAACAGCTATCAGACGAGTATTGAGATGGCTCCTTTCGAAGCGTTGTACGGAAAGAAGTGTCGATCCCCTCTTTATTGGGATGATATCTCTGAAGTTCCTAAGATTGGACCTGATATGATCAGAGATATGACAGAGAAAGTGAAACTGATTCAGAAAAGAATGAAGGCAGCACAGGACAGACAAGCCAAATATGCCAACATTCGACGCAGACTGTTGGTATTTGAGGCAGGAGACAGAATATTTTTGAAGATTTCACCTTTCAGATGAGTTGTCAGATTTGACAAGAAAGGAAAGTTGTCTCCACGATACGTTGGTCCGTATCAGATTCTTGAGAAGATAGGAGATCGTGCCTATCGACTCGCATTACCGCCTTCATTGTCAAGGATACATGATGTCTTTCATGTATCTATGCTGCGGAAGTATCTCCCCGATGATTCTCATATTATTCAGCCAGACGAGGCCGAGCTTGATGAATCTCTGAGTTACGTTGAAAAGCCGATACAGATTATTGATCGTAAAGAAAAGAAACTCAGAACAAAGACCATCCCACTTGTGAAAGTTCAGTGGACTCGTCATGGCATTGAAGAAGCTACTTGGGAAACTGAATCAGATATGAGACAGGAATTCCCAGAGTTATTCCACTGATGTGAGTTTACTATTTTAGTTTCTGTTATTTCTGGTTTGATTGCCTGTGATATGATTGCTTGAAATTTCGAGGACGAAATCGTGTCTCAGAGGGGGAGAATTGTAAGGCCCGAGATGTTATCAATTTTATGAGACCCCGAAAAGAAAATATTATTGATGGCATTTTTGTAATTAAGTGGAAAAATAATTGATTTAAATTTGATGGCAATTTCGTAATTATTGGGGGCCGAATTGCAAATTGTGAAAAGTTGAGGGGCTAAAGTGCAATTAGCACTTGAGTGGACACTTGTCACATCTTGCATGCCTAATATATATAGATATTCACTTTCCTTTAGCAAGAACCGAGCCCAATTCTCCGAGAAATCCCTTCAACTTTAGTTTGTCGTGATTTGTGATTTCGTGTGATCCGTTTATCAGAAATTAAATCCGGACACAGTACCGTACTCCTCTCGTCGACAGCTACAACTGGAATTAAGTTTTATTGAGTTCTGTTATCATTTGGAATTATGATATTGGAGAAATTATTATTTGATCATTATTATGTGTTCTGGGAATACTACACATCATATAATCGAAACCGGATTGAAGAACAGATTGATTATGGAATTGTTATGATTTTCTGATTATATTGATTGAGATTGGACAGATTTGAATTATGGAGTGATTACAAATTGTAACAGATATGAGTTATGATTTGTAATTGATATCTGTTTATACTGTATTGACGGAGATATCGGGATTGTGCCGTTATGCCGTTGATTTGAATTAAATCCAGATTAATCAGATTCAATGTCGAATTGAGAATGAAATATTCATATTATTATTCTCGATATGTCATTTCAGATTTACAGAGACATTCTTGAGTTCAGAACTTCCGTTTCTTCAGATCGAGACTACAAACGAAAGGTATAAGTCAATGTGGTACTGGGAGATCGACTCAAGTAGGATATACTTGAGTTTCCCTAAATCACATACTTCTTATTATTATGTTCATTGCTTTGACTTGATATGCTTGTTCTATGGATGTATAGAAAGCAGATATTAGTCGAGTGATCTTGTGACAGAAGTGCCTGATAGTGGTGGGATCGCCATGGACACATTGCACGATGTCACAAGATAGTGTATTGGCGATAGTGCCATAGTCTGTGACGGATAGGTCAAGACACTAGATTTTTGGTTATATCGATGTTGAATAGAATTGGAGTTTCTTCTATTACTGATATTCGATATGGAATGCCAACGTCTGGAAACCGGGATCCCTAGACTAGGATTGAGTCTAGTCTGAGACGTGGAGTCACGAGTCTGAATTGGCAGTTTTATATTGATTATGTTTTCAAATTTTGATACATATTACTGATATCTGCTTCATGCTTTATATTGGTTATATGATTGCATGTTCGTTGATTTATACTGGGATTATATTCTCACCGGAATTATCCGGCTGTTGTCGTGTTTGTATGTGTGCATGACAACAGGTGGGACATGATCAGGGTCGAGGAGATGACGAGAGATTATGATTAGAGTGGAGACCACGGACTTTGATGTTGCTGTAGATAGGGTTTGAACACTAGATAGCTAGTTGTTGAACCTTAGTTGTATTGAATATATGCGGTACAATACTTGTACCTTATTTTATACTGATATGTATACTAGTATGATTTCCATTACGTTCCGCATTTTAAAAAAAATAATGAAATAAAAATTTAGACCCTGTTTATTTTAATTGATTAAATTGTCTTAATGATGATTAAGAGTATGATTAGCGTCCGGGTCCCCACAACAGGTGGTATCAGAGCAATAGATCCTTGAGATTGAGATAGGAGCTAGTGAGCGGGGTAGATTGAGTTTTCTTTCCTGCTTTTGATTGGTAGCATGATTTACTGCTTTATAACGCATGTTTATCTGTTTATCTGATTTGATTTGAAAACATGTGTTATTGAGAATGAATCAGAACTGATTCTTGATCAGCAGTAAGATGATCGGAGAAGGATTGAAACAGATTTATGGTATTTGTTGCTAGCCCTTTTGATAATCAGATATGCCTCCTCGATGAATACCAGAACAGTGTAGCACTTCGAATCCTCCCATGGATGTGACAACAACACCGATGGAAACATTGCTGAAGAGATTTCAGTCATTCTATCCACCGACTCTGAAGGGTACTGAGACTTCAGTTGATTGCGAGAGTTGGTTAGACGACATTGAGATGTTGTTTGAGCCCTTGGATTACACTGACGAGAGGAGAGTGAAACATATAGGGCACCAGTTGCATGATGTGGCAAAGAACTGGTGGATTACAACCAATCGAGCCTTGGAGCTTCGAGGTACGACTATTACCTGGAATGACTTTGGAACTGAATTTTACCAGAGATTCTTTCCAGTGTCGTACAGGAAGGATAAGGGAGCAGAATTTGCAAACTTGAGACAGGGTCAGTTGAACATCGAGGAATATGTGGCCAAGTTCTCTACACTGCTACCATTTGCTCCACATGTGGCCGAGAATGACGAAGCTGTTGCTGATCAGTTCATTAATGGCCTGAATCCTGAAATCTTTACCTTGGTGAATACCGGGAGACCGAATAATTTTACTGATGCCTTGAACAGGGCCAAGGGAGCCGAAGCCGGTCTGATGAGACAGAGAGGAGCTTCGTTTGTACCTCCAGCACCGAGACCATAGCAACCACCTCCCCGGTTTGAGAGTGGCAGCAGCAGTGGTGGAAAGAAAGACTTCCTGAAAGCTAGAGGGAAACAGTTTAAGAGATCTGGAAGTAGTTCATCCAGTTCTAGCGGTTCGAGACAGACTGGTCAGGGCCAGAGTTATACAGGACCTTATTGCAGCACTTGTGGAGGGAAGCATTCCATAAAGCAGTGCCGAGGAGTGTTCGGCAGGTTCCGTATTTGTAGGCAACATGGACATTTTGTCAGAGTCTGCCCACATAGAGATTCTCAGAGATCACAGAGTGCCGAATCATCTGGATCAGCGGCACAGACTGATAGACGATCAGCTGCTGTCCATTCGTTCCAACCAGCACCATCTCAACCACAGCAAAGGCCATGAGGTAGCCAGACAGTGAGCCAACCTCCTAGACAGCAGGCTCGAGTATTTGCTTTGACAGAGGAGCAGGCTCAGAAGGCACCTGACAATGTTGTTGCAGGTAACTGTGTGATTTTTGATTATCCTTCTTATGTATTGATAGATACTGGTGCATCGCATACATTCATATCTGAGCGATTTGCATTGATGCATTCCTTGCCTATTGAGTCATTATCTGCTGTAGTGTCTGTCTCTTCTCCGTTGGGTACAGGTTTGATATCAGTGAAGTCTGTTAAATCTTGTAGACTGCAGTATGATGGGCATGAAATTGAGTTAGATTGTATTGTGCTTGGGTTGTCTGATTTTGACTGAATTATCGGTATCGATATGTTGACCAAGTACAGAGCTACTGTCGATTGTTTCCACAAGATTGTGAGATTCAGACCGGATATGGCTAATGAGTGGAAATTCTACGGTAAGGGTTCTCGATCTAAAATTCCTTTGATATCCGTATTGTCTATGACTCGATTGTTACAGAAAGGAGCGGAGGGATTCCTTATTTATTCAGTTGATTTACTGAAATCGAGTCCATCATTGGCGGATTTGCAAGTGGTGTGTGAGTTTGCTGATGTCTTCACAGATGAGATTCCTGGATTGTCTCCGATTCCAGAGATAGACTTCAGTATTGAGTTGATGTCAGGTACAGTTTTGATTTCGAGGGCTCCGTACAGAATGGCACCGATTGAGTTGAAAGAATTGAAAGAAAAATTGGAGGATTTATTGGCCAAGGGGTATATCAGATCAAGTGTGTCTCCTTGGGGTGCTCCAGTACTGTTTGTGAGGAAGAAAGACGGTTCGATGAGACTCTGTATCGATTACCGGCAACTGAACAAAGCAACGGTAAAGAATAAATATCCCTTGCCTCGCATTGATAATTTTTTTGATCAGTTGCAGGGTTCATCTATATATTCCAAGATCGATCTGAGATCTGGATACCATCAGCTGAGAGTCAGGGATTCTGATATTTCGAAGACTGCATTCAGAACCAGGTATGGACATTATGAGTTTATTGTCATGCCATTTGGTTTGACGAATGCACCGGCAGTATTCATGGGGTTGATGAACCGTGTCTTTCAGAGATACCTTGACGATTTTGTCATTATATTTATTGATGACATATTGATTTATTCGAAGAATATGATTGAGCATGCTGATCATCTGAGAACTGTGTTGAAAATTTTGAGGGCTGAGAAACTGTAAGCTAAACTGTCGAAATGCGAGTTTTGGTTGAGAAAGGTTGTATTTCTGGGGCATTTTATATCCGGAGACGGTATATCAGTTGATCCCAGTAAGGTTGAGGCAGTGATTTCTTGGCCGAGACCGACATCAGTACCCGAAATTCGAAGTTTTATGGGTTTGGCAGGATATTATCGTCGATTTATTAAGGATTTCTCGAGTATTGCCAAGCCAATTACTCAGTTGACTCAGAAGAATGCTCTATTTGTTTGGTCTGAAGAATGTTAGACCAGCTTTCTTGAATTGAAGAAAAGATTGACCAGTGCACCGATACTGACTATCCCATCAGGTACTGGTGATTTTGTGGTTTATTGTGATGCATCTCACCGAGGATTGGGTTGTATTCTGATGCAGCGATGGCATGTTATTGTTTATGCCTCGAGACAACTGAAGCCACATGAGACTCGTTTCCCAATTCATGATCTTGAATTGGCTGCCATCGTCTTTGCTTTGAAAATATGGCGACACTACCTTTACGGTGAGAAGTTTGAAATCTATTCTGATCATAAAAGCTTGAAATATCTCTTTTCACAGTCAGAGTTGAATATGAGACAGCGAAGATGGCTTGATTTTCTTAAAGACTTCGATTGTGAAATCAAGTACTATCCGGGGAAATCTAATGCAGCAGCAGATGCATTGAGTCGAAAGGTATGTGCTTTATCCTTATCGACAATAGGTATTTCGAATTTGATTGAAGACTGCTGTTTGTCTAGATTGGTATTTGAGATAGATTGTAGACCGTTGAGATTGTATGCTATACAAGCTGAACCAGAGCTGATTTTGAAGATTAAAGCGGCTCAGAAAGTTGATCAGAAAGTTCAGAAATCGATTGAGATGGTCAGATCAGGTCATCAATCAGAGTTTCAGGTACGTGAGGATGTACTGTATGTGAATAATCGTCTTGTTCTGCCGAATGTTTCAGAGTTGAAACAGCAGATATTGACTGAAGCGCACAACAGTCGATTCAGTATCCACCCTCTTTTTCTTTCCATCGACAGGTAGGGTTGCCCTCTTTCTCGTTGTAGGCTTAAGGCTTACCTGTACTGTACAGGCCCTTCAAAAGGCGCTATATCAATTTAGCAACTACTTTAATAGAGGCAGCCTCAAGTCCTTGAGAATTCTAGTTGGAAGATCCCAAGGACGTTGGGCTCTCTTCTTTTGTCCATGGTCATGGCTTAAACATCAAACGAGAGAGGCTGGGATAGGGAAGTTTCGAATGCCGACTGGAAACTAAAATTCCCT